>NC_142475.1:69001421-69315105 GCF_049115385.1 Moschus berezovskii | reverse complement strand
CTCTAGAGGAAGAGATAACCAGCCGTGGCTAGCGGTGGGGGATTAGCTCAAATGGTAGAGCGCTCGCTTAGCATGCGAGAGGTAGCGGGATCGATGCCCGCATCCTCCAGTTTTTCTCTTGGTCTCCCGGGTGATAGTTTTTCTTTCTATTTTCATTCGAGTCTAAGTAGAGCTGAAAGTTAGCCTAGGGCAAGTGAGAAGTTAGGCGAGCTCTTGAGGTTACCCTACTAAAACTTCCCAGACAAGAGCTAACGGGTGCTTGCAGGGGTAAATTTAAAAATAAAAAAATTTTAGACCCATTTACTTTGTGTAGTTCACGAAATTGTTTCTTTTTCTTTCCAAAAATGGCGACAGATTGCAGTCACGTCTGCCAGCACTCAGACTCTTTTGTGATTGATGGCTGCACTTAAAGGGACCCATATGAGCCTAAACTGCCCATCGTTAGGGGGAACCGACAGAGAAACAAACAAAAACCCCAGAACTTGGAAAAGGACGCTCGCTGGCTACTTTAAACTTAACGTTGAGCCCAGGAGGCGAGGACTGTTCTTGTCCATCTCAACTGCATATAGTGGGATGCGGGGCTCTTCTTGGCAGATCCAAGACGGATACGCTAAAGCCAAGGGGTACCTGAGGCCAGACAAGGAAGTGGGAAAGTCCCTGGACCCAGAGGCTTCTTGTTTGAGGATTCTAACGTCATTTCCCACCTGGGAAGTAACTTTGGAGGATTAACCAGAGACCACCAGCAGGAAGGACTCAATTGGGCTGCCCTAGAGTGTAGCCTGTTTGGTTAAACAAAGACGTGACAAAAACACAGATACACACAGTCACTGAAAGATTCAGAAATCTAGCAGAACACACACAAAGCCTTTCCTGGTAATAAAGTCTTTTCATCCTAATTTCCTATACGATAGCCATGAATAAGCTGCGCAAACCATACTGCTGGTTCTCAACACAAAATATAAACCTTCTAGACAAAGGCAGAAATAATACCTTTTGTGAGGATTAACAATTAAGAAATGAAAATACTTTATGTCCATTTTAGGATTCTAGACAACCTGTATATTTTTGTTATCAGTGGGTACAACCTGCCATTTTTTATTGGCATATCTTTAATTTTCTAGGGCAGCCTCCATTTTTAATTGTTTACAATAAAGTCTCTTAGTTGGATGTGTAATGATTTACTTCAACTCTATCATTATTTTTGTGGAAACAAATTTACAAAATAGGAAAAAGAATCCTTTTATCAGATGATTATGTCCCAATTTCTGGTTGGGATGATAGGGGTTCTAGCTGGCTGACTAAAGGAGCTGGAAATGAAACTATAAATAACTACAAGAACAAGAAATGGGTAATAAGTAAAGGAATAGGAAGGAATGCACCCCAAAGCCAGGTGGAGAACACACATTTGGGGCAAGTGAGCTGGGTGAGAACTCAAAGTCTTAGGATCAGCAAATCAGGTGTAGGATGGAATTCATATAAAAAGTCTGAAAGTATAAGCTGAGAGGCACTACTGCTGAGTGGTTAATCACATGGGCTGTGAAACCTGACAGACTTTTTTGTCTTTGTCGATCCTTAGCTGGGTGACCTTGTGCAAGTTGCTTGACATCCTGGTGCTTTAGTTTCCTCATTGGTAAAACAGGGATAATAATAATGGAACCTACTCTTAATTAAGATATAACATATAAAGTCCTTACTGCAGTGCCTGGCACATAGTAATCACACAGTGAACATGAACTGTTACCAGTGTATGTTATCTGCACATATAGAGGGAAGGACTGGAGGGGATATTCTGAAGGTGTCTATGTGTATTTATATAAATATATATGGAAGTGAAGGAAAGAAATGCTTGGATCTCTGGTGCAGGAAAAGTAAAGCAATTCTAAAAATACAAAATTATGGTTAAGTGAGTTATGATATGACCACGTAATAGTATAGCCTTTGAAATTATATTTATTAAGAACGTCTATTGACTTTCAGTTCAGTTACTCAGTCATGTCCGACTCTTTGTGACCCCATGGACTGCAGCACGATAGGCTTCCCTACCCATCACCAACTCCCGGAGTTTACTCAAACTCATTTCCATTGAGTCAGCGACGCCATCCAACCATCTCATCCTCTGTCGTCCCCTTCTCCTCCTGCCTTCAATCTTTCCCAGCATCAGGATCTTTTCCAGTGAGTCAGTTCTTCACATCAGGTGGCCAAAGCTTCAGCTCCAGCATCAGTTCTTCCAATGAATATTCAGGACTGATTTCCCTTAGGACCGATGGCTTGATCTCCTTGTAGTCCAAGGGACTCTCAAGAGTCCTATCCAACACCACAGTTCAAAAGCAGCAATTCTTTGGTGCTCAGCTTTCTTTATAGTCCAACTCTCACATCCATACATGACTACTGGAAAAACCATAGCTTTGACTAGATGGACCTTTGTTGGCAAAGTAATGTCTCTGCTTTTTAATATGCTGTCTAGGTTGGTCATAGCTTTTCTTCCAAGGAGTAAGCATCTTTTAATTTTATGGCTTAGGAAGTGACTTAGGAAATGTTAATAATTGAATGTTAAGTGAATAAAGTATGTACAGAGCAATATAAATAAGCATAAATTATCTGCAGGAAGCGCTGAAGAATGCACTAAAATGTTAATACTAGTGATCTTTGACTAGTAGAATTACTATGACTTTTTCATCCTTAAAATTTAAAAATATTTTCTAAGTTCTATACTAAACATTTATTATTTTAATTGAAAATATGATGAATTAAAAAAAAATAACAGCTAGCATTTATTGAGCACCTCCTACAAGCCAAGCACAGTTCTAATTACTTCACATGTGTTAACTCATTTACTTCTTTCATAAAGAAAATACCAGGCCCAGATGCCTTCAGCAGTGATTCTACCAAGCATTTAAGGAAGAAATACTAATTATACACAGACTTCCAGAAAACTGAAGAAGAGGGAGTGTTTGTCTAACTTATTTCATGAAGCCAGCATTATCTATCCCAAAACCAGGCAAAGATATTACAAGAAAACTACAGACCAATATCCTACATGAATATAGAAGCAAAATTTTTCAACATTTTAGCCAATTAAATCCAACAATATATCAAAGGGAAAATACATCGTAACCAAGTGGGTTTTTTCCAAGAATACAAGACTAGTTCAACATTCAAAATTCAATGTAATTCATCATAATACTAAAGAAGAAAAACTACACGGTCATTTCAGTAGATGTGGAAAAAGCATTTGACAAAATTCAACATCCAGTCCTGATTTTTCAAACTGTCAGCAAACTTGGAAGGGAGGGAGAAGGGAACTTCTCCAACCTGATAAAGGGCATCAGTGAAAAACACATTTAAAATAACACTCAGTAATATGAATGCTTTCCTCTTAAGATCAGGAAAAAAACAAGGAAGTCTATTCTGAGGTCTCTAGCCAGTGCAATATAGCAAGAAAAATGAAATAAAAACCTCCAGATTGGAAGGGAAGAAGTAAAACTATCTCTATTCACAGATAATTAATTATTTAAAATACTGATTATAAGTAGAAATGATAATAGTTTGTATGGTTTGAGGTTAAATAAAATATATTAATAAAATTAATTTCATTGGTTTGTGTGTTTTAATGTGGCTACTAAAATTTAAAATCATATAAATGGTTCATATTTATCACTCAAATCTTTCTTCTTTTCTTTCTCGGCCACACGGCATGTGGGATCTTGGTTCCCCAATCAGGGATTGAACCCAAACCTGCTGTGAAAGTCTTGGAGTCTTAACCACTGGACCACCAGTGAAGTCCCACTTAAATCTTATTTCTACTGGACAGTTAGGTCAGAGATGTAGGTAAGGGCCAAATCATATCAGGCCTTAGGGATCATAGTGAGGATTAATGTCTTTATCCTAGAGGTAATATGACCATTAATGGGATTTAAATAGAGAATGACACATGAGAAACAAACTGCAGAAGGCAAGAGTGAATTCAGAGAAATCAGCTGGCAGGCTAGGGTACAGGGGAGGTAAGACTAGATTGTGTGCACTGAGAGTGGAGCCAACTGTCCTTGATCTTGGAGCCAAGGTAAGGTTTTCAGACATGGCCACTGGGAAGGCCTTAGGCTAAAGTATTTGTTACTTGTTGGGACTGTCACTGTTTATTTCTGGGAGGTGAAGTATGCCAAGAAATGTTCAGTGGAAAGTACAATATGTTAGTTTTCTAACATCTCAGAGATATTTATGATGAAGTAAAATTCATAAACAACAGCTTTAGAAAAGGAGTAATTATCAAAAAGAAAAAAAACCTTTCAGCCAAAAGTTTGCAAACTGTCAAAGAAATGCCATAGTGTTAATTTGCTAAGTACTTTTCAAGTGAGTTAATTTTTTTTAATTTTAGATTTTATAAAATGTTTCTTTCCATTAAGAAATTTAAAATGACATATCCAAGCTGCCTATTGCCAGAAAAATAGCCAAATTGCAAAGGTTGACAATATAGACAGAAGGGAAATGTTAAGCATTTTTTAGATGTCATGAGTTGAGTCCTTGGTGTAAGAGGGAGAGAGGGAGGGATGGATGTATCGATAGATAGATGGATGAAAGGATTGATCAATATTGCAGGGAAGAATTAACAATCTTAATTTTTTGGTTTGCAAAACATTAAGCATTGGCCTTCGTTCTGGCATGGGATTAAAGTGATTTTCAGGAGACTTATCTGGTGCTGTACTTGGCCCTGAAAGTCTCAGTCCACTCATGACCTAGTGTTCCAATATAATGAAACTCTTCTTCAGCAATCCCCTACTCTCTGCCTCCATATCTGCCTTGTCTGGTGTTTCTCTCCCTGTTTTAATGATTTAGTCAGCCACCAACTTTCTCATTTCCAGTGGGTAAAAGAAGGAAAAATTCTTCTTCCTTTACCTTAGAGGAGGAGCTGGAAGCAAGATCAGCCTTCTAGTTGCTCTTCTTTTCCACCAGGGCTGCACCCCACCTCACTGCTTTGCTTCAGACTGCATCTGTTTTTTACTTCCCTGTAGCTCCACCTTCCATCTGTTTCGTTTGATGAATGACTAGATCCTTGAGCTAAGCCTAGATCATTTTCAAGTACCTGAACTTGCAATCATCTATGTTAAAGAGACAAAAAGAACACATGAAATGAATGAACTGAATTCATGAATGAATGAAATGAAAGAACACATGAAAGGGTAAATAAAATGCTGAAAGCATTCTGGAATCCTCGGGAAGGGTAGCATTCCTGATACTGAATCGCTGGTAACTAACACCTCCTATTCCCAGAGTGCTCTTATTTTGCAATTTGGAATCAAGAGTTGATGTTGCAATGAATAGTGGGAGTACATGTGTCTTTTTGCATTATGATTTCCTCAGGGTATATGCCCAGTAGTGGGATTGCTGGGTCATATGGTAGTTCTATTTTTAGTTTTTTAAGGAACCTCCATACTGTTTTTCATAGAGGCTGTATCAACTAACATTCCCACCAAGGACATGTGGACACTGATGCACAAGGGGAGGGTGGGACAAATTGGGAGATTAAGACTGACATATATACACCACCATGTGTAAAACAGATAGCTAGAGAGAACCTGTTACATAGCACAGGGAGCTCAGCTCAGTGCTCTGTGATGACCTACAGAGGTAGGCAGTAGGAAGGAGTCCCAAGAGGGAGAGGATATATGTATACATAGAGTTGACTCACTTCATTGTATAGCAGAAATTAATACAACATTGTAAAGCTATTATATCCCAATAAAAAATGCAAAAACGAAGAGTTGATGTTGTTTTTCTAACTATTTTTGAGTTAGAGGAATTTCATATTACCCTAACCAGAAAGTACAAAATCCACCAAAAAAGGGAGACTCAGTTCCTGCCACAGAAGTCTTCATATATCAATTTTCCCCAGAGATTTTGTTATCTCATGTTCAAGGGCTGGTGTCCAGTATGACAACCTCCAGCCCCATATGGTTATTTGAACATAAGTTTAAACTAAGATTCAGGATGGTGGCCCAGTGGTCAAGAACCTGCCTTACAATGCAGAAGACATGGGTTTGACCCCTGGTTTGGAAACTAAGATTCCACATGTGCTGGGGCCACTAAGCCCACGAGCTACAACTACTGAAGCCCATGCCCTAGCGCCCATGCTTTTCAACAAGAGAAGCCCATGCACTACAACTAGAGGGTAGCCTCTGTAACTAGAGAAAGCCCACATGCAGCAATGAAGAGCCTGTGCGCCACAAAGATCCACTGCAGTCAAAAATACATAAATTTTAAAAAAGATTAAAAATTCTCTGTGACCCCATGGAATGCGGTGTGCCAGGTTTCCCTGTCCTTCACCATTTCCTGGAGTTTGCTCAAACTCATGTCCATTGAGTCAGCGATGCCATCCAACCATCTCATCCTCTGTTGTCCCCTTTTCCTCCTGCCCTCAGTCTTTCCCAGCATCGGAGTCTTTTCCAATGAGTCAGCTCTTTGTATCAGGTGGCCAAAGTTTTGGAGCAATTGGTATCCTGCAGATACTTTATTTGTTGGGATGGTGTAGTACTAAGAGATTTTCAAACCTTATTTTCTTCCTTCCTAAGATGAAGAACACACTGCGATCTGCATTTGACTGGATTCTGAAGTCTGAGTTCATCTGACATGGTAGCTAGCAGTCAAGAGTCTTCCCTTTCAGTCATCACCCCTCAGTGCCAAGTCCACTGCTGGGTGTAAACTCAGGTTTTTAGGGACTTATCTTGCTTCCTTTGATTTATTTGGGGGATTTGGGAAACTTCTGGAGGAGGAGAGCCCATAGTGGTTCTGCTTCAGCTTATCAAAGTGTCTAACCCTTGCCGCAGTGTGCCAGGACTCAAGAACGGGGGGACATTGGTGCTTCAAACTATGGCAACTTCCTGTGTCATTACCCCTGACTGGTTTGAACCCCCTATGCTAGTGTGTGTAGCGGGGAGGGGGGGTGGAATGGGGTAGGGGTAGGAGACGGGAGGAAGCCATGCACCACCTCTCTATAGTCCAGGATACCATCAGGAGACTAAGCTGGTTCTCACCTCTCTGTGGAGACCCAGGCCCACTCTATATTCTCCCCATCTCTCAGACTCTGAATGACATGGGAGGACACTGAAACCTTCTGGCTCCTCCCTGGAGCAGAGTGTCCCATTCGCTGCTTACATGCCCACACCATGCATGGCTGGTCTCTAAGTGGGGAGGAATCAGGCATGGAGAAAAGAGGATGAGGAGGGAAAGGCAGTTCTTATCCATCAACTTAGCTCCCCTTCCTGCAGGCCTCTTGCTAGTTTTCCTCTGTAGCTTCCAAGGGCCGTTCTAAGATGAAAGGCAGAGAGCAAGAAGGTGGAGAGTGAAAGCAGAGAGTGGAGCTCAACTCTCCATCAGATAATGCAAGTGGGGATTCTCAAAGTCCATGCAGTTTCAGAGTGTTTTTTAATACACACGGTGCTAAGTTAGGTTATGAAAAAGATAACTGAAATCCAGCCAGAGTGAGATCACTTTCCCAGGATCACCAGGCCAAGTGGACGTGGGCGCTGGCCCTCCTGACTGCAGCCTCTTACCGAATCCTCATGGTGGCTGTGACTCCAGCATCTGAGTCACACCCGTGGATTCTACTCTTGCAGCCACCAAAGTCCATTTCCTCTTTCTTCCCCACTGCAGTCCATCACCCAGTGCCGGGGTTGTGACCTCTCACCTAGGCTATTGGCAACAATGTTCTGTCTGGTCTTTAGCAGGGTCACCTTCACGCTGACCCGGCTGCGTGAGATACTCCAGCTGCTACTGTGAGATGAACCTAACCAAGGCATAGCTCTCTTGGGGAACCGTCCCTGTGAGACACTCTCAGTGACTTCCTGGTGCCTAATTTATTACGTGTTAAAAACTTTAGCTCAGTATTCATGGGCTGCCAGTGTGCTGGCAGCATGTCTGCACTCCAGCCCAAAGCATCGCGGGCTCTGATCAGTCCCGGCTCCCCTGGCTTTGCCTTTGCTTGGCAGCCCCACCTATGCCCCATAGAGTGACACATCCACTGGTGTCCAGGTGCCTCAGTGGATCCACTCCACCCATGAAACCCTCCCGATTGCCCTGAAATTCTGTACTTGTTTGTCACATTTTGTTTTGTACTGTGGTTCTGTATATATTCATCTTCTCTCTACTAATTGTTAAACTGAACTCCTTGAAGACAATGACTGGTGTCTTATTTGTCTTCAAGACACATGATGAACACTCAAAGGATATTTTTCAAAAGAATAAATTCCTCTTAAAGGGATAGGCTTGGTTAGAGTGTATATTGTTAAAGTGCTTTTCCTAGAGTTGCAAGGACTTTTACAGTATAAACTTCATCTTTCTTAGAAAACAGCTCTTATATTATGCTCAGACCACCACAGCCCATGTAATAATAAACACAGTTAAATGCCTAGGCTAGGTGAACTGAATTAGCTCAGTAAAAAAAATGTCACCAATCTCCTTCTTCACTATAGCTGCTAAATAGATATTGAAAGGAGTAACAAAATTCTCCAAAGATCCCCGAAGCATTTATGAATCCATATAACTTATTACTAGCTAATAGAGCTTATTAGAGTCTCAATGAGCTTTTGGTGCACACAGCACTAAGGGCACAAATCACCAGTCACAGCAACCTACTCCTTACTGGTAATTAAGTACACACTGGGGCTGGTTAACAAATGTATCCATTGTATGCGATTTTTAAAATCAAGGAGAAATAAAGTGGCAAATTCATTACATAAAAAATAGACATGTATTTCTTATTTCATTTTTGATCTGATTTTAAATATTTAAATAAAACATATAGGAGAAACTGTTGTTTAACAAAATCCTGGCAAATATCAGAACTGATATTGATGAGTTAAGAGCAAACCAAGAATGATCAGAAATGACCAGGGAAACTATCATTTAAAAAAATCAACTTGGTAAATAAGACCAGTGCAAAAGGGTGTAGGTATTTCAGACCAGACAAAACCCAGGTATGGAAGCAGGACTCTATCTTCACTTCCATTGAAAATGGTGCTGATATCTGTCCCCCATTATATGGAAAATAAAATAAAATAATGGGTCTGCTACCCCATGTGCCACTGACTACCTCATTACTGGTTCTGGGAGCAAACTAAATTTACATTTTTAAATATTGTCAAAGTTTCTTTGTGTTTTGGGGCACGTGTGTGGGTGATGGGGTATGGGATTAAAGAAGAATAGGAAAAGGGGAGAGAAAGGAGCATACTAGATGTTTATGTTTTGGGGGTTTCTCTAAAGGTTTTTTTTTTTTTGGATGGGGACCATTTTTAAAGTCTTTATTGAATTTTTTACCATATTACTTCTGTTTTATGTTTTGGTTTGCTGGCCATGAGGCATGTAGGATCTTGGCTCCCTGACCAGGGATCGAAACCACACCCCCTGCACTGAAGTCTTAACCACTAGCTGCCAGGGAAGTCCCTAGAGCTTTATTATACAACTTTAAAGAAAAAAAAATTGAATTGTTAACCGGTGTTTAGATCTTTTAGAATTTTGTGAATAGTTATATGGTGAAAAGATTTGAAATCAGTTTTTAAGTTGGAACTTTTCCCATTTCACAACCCTCACAAAAATGAAATATTTACCACTAAGCAAGTCTTTTTAGTTGCTTACCCTTGAGAAGCCATGATAATGATATTCAAGACCTGTTCTGTTTGTTTTCACCGAAGACAGTGTGATCACGCTACTTTTGGTGACTTGCTTCCTAAATTCTCAAGGCAGAAATGGCATTGGTTTTACAGTGAGACTCCTGGACTACATTCTCCCCAGTCCTGGAAGCCCACCACCAAGTCCTTACTGAGCGCTCACAGAGGGCACAGCGCGGTTACTCGGCACCAACATTTGCATTTGTTGTTGACAACTGTCTGCTTCACCTCTTCTCCTTATAACCCCGTCTAAATGGGGTTTCTAATCCTCCCTCCCACCCACTCCCTTCACTCCCTGGGGAGGGACTGCTGGCCCCTGTTCTCTGTCACCTGTCAGAATCCATCCTCCTGTCACTGGCTTATATGGACAAGTCAGTCTGCTATCACGTGACCCTCGGCTGCTAAAAACAGCTCCGAGCGCCACCGTGAACCTGGGTCTGAAACAATGTCCTCCGCCGAAGGAAACGTAAAGGACACTTGATCACCCAATCCTTGGAATTATTTCCAGGTGTCACTTGCAGAAGCCGTTCGGAGCAGCCTTTCCCTGGCAGAGCACACAGGGACGGCCAGGAGATGAGCGCATCTTTGAATTACAAGTCTTTTTCCAAAGAGCAGCAGACCATGGATAACTTGGAGAAGCAGCTCATCTGTCCCATTTGCTTAGAGATGTTCACCAAGCCTGTGGTCATCCTCCCCTGCCAGCACAACCTGTGTAGGAAATGTGCCAGTGACATTTTCCAGGTAGGTTTGTTGGGAATGCAGAGGGTGGAAAAGGTTTTCCTCTTTTCACAGCGCTTAACTTTGAGGTGAATTTCTTTAGAAAGCTTTATAAGGTTGCCTTTTTTTTTTTTTTAAAAAAAGTTCTTAAAGTGATTTGCTTTGTGATTTGCTGTCAGACTTCTGCTCTCAAATCTAATTTTATTTCAATACTAAGAATCATATTTGTTTAAAAAAAAATGGAATCTGTTTCAAAATCTTGGGCAGTAAATGAATTACTGCCCAAGACATTAATGCTGGAGTTTCTAGCTGGAACTTTTGGTTATGAAAATGCTGGATGGAAAAGCACCTTGTGCTGAAAACGGTCCATTGCACTGTATCATGCTGGCCCACGGTTTCAGGCCACTTGCTCATGAGGCCCTGCGGGGTGATCTTGAGCAAGCTGAAAACAGGAGTTGATATTGTTTGTAGTGACAGAGAGGGAGAGAAAACCTGAGGAAAGCTACCTATGGCACTACTCAATCCCTCTTTTCTTGCTTGGCAAGAACAGGCCTCTAACCCATACCTGCCCACAAGAGGAGGCACCACTGTGGCCTCCGGGGGCCGGTTCCGCTGCCCATCCTGTAGACACGAAGTCGTTTTGGACAGACACGGGATCTATGGGCTTCAGAGGAACCTGTTGGTGGAAAACATCATTGACATCTACAAGCAGGAGTCCACCAGGTATGGTTCGTCCAAGTGTCAGACACGCTCGACGCTTGTTTTTGTTTGTTTTAGTGGGTCACTCTACTGAATGCTTATTCGTCAATCATGAGCTAATTGTTTTATGGGGAAATGTTTTTCCAAGTCAGTCTCTCCCAGTGGGAGTGAGAGTTCCTCTTGGGAGGAGAGGAGGAAACTGATGCCTGTGCCTTTGTATTTAAGGCACAGGTTTAAGACTGAAGTAACTCATTAACACTAATCTAGTTCAGACGGTATTGTTGAAAGAGGCATAATACTGCCCCCACCCCCAGCCTTGCCGTGTGTTAGTTGCTCAGTCGTGTCCGAGTCTTTGTGACGGCATGGACTATAGCCCACCAGGCTCCTCTGTTCATGGCATTCTCCAGGCAAGAATACTGGAGTGGGTTGCCATTCCCTTCTCCAGGGGATCTTCCCGATCCAGGGATCAAACCCAGGTCTCCTGCATTGTAGGTAGATTCTTTACCATCTGAGCCACCAGGGGAGTACACCTTGTACTACCATCCCTTGTAGATGTTTCTGCATGTCACAGGTCCTTTACAGCTCCAGAGTCTACATAGCCAAAAAACTAGAGTACAAAACTCTACAGAAAATGAAACAGAAATGGCATCTTCCAAAATCAGCCTGTTATTAGTTCAGACAGTCTCATTTTAAATTACCTAGAGGACAATAATAAAAACAAAACCTTCTAACAGAGTTAGTCATGGTATTGACTCTGGGAAGTAGCAAAGCAAAGCAGACTTCTGGGCTTTAGCAACTTAAGAGTTTAGAGACACGGGAGGAAAAAAAAAATGGAGCTCAGCTTGTTTCCCTATTCTCTAGGTTGTTCTTACTGTATACTCTTGGCATGTACCTGCTTATTGACCTGCAGCATCTACATCAGTCATTTTTAATTTTTTTGAAAAGGGCATTTTTATTCATCAAATCACACTGGCTATAGAATTCTTTTCCAAGAGACAACACTGCAGGAGTCCATTCCTAGAAGGCCTGGTGTGAAGGGCCCTTTTTCAACTGTACACAAGTTAGTCTGGTCCACAACGCTTGATAGAGATACTGGGACCATCTAGAAATGACCTCACTGTGCTTCCTAGTAGGAGACACAGATTCATGGAACATCTGCCAGGCTTGAAGAGCCTGGGGCTCTTAGAAGGAATGCTGTTCCATAAATAGAACATATAATTATTATAATCGCTATGGCTATTCATTTCTGCTTAAGATTCAAAACTAAATTAGATAGTGCCACGATATAGATGGCACTGGGAGGAAGAATTGCTGATGACAGACTGAGTCAGCAATTTCCCTGGCTTCCAAAATCTCTTGAGAAGGAAAGCACCACTGTTATAATTAAGGTCTGATCTCCTTTTATTTCATTACTTTAAGATACATACATCTATCTACTTTTTTTTTAAGAGACAGTGTACCTGTCTCTTTAAAAAGGTACACTGCCTCTTAAAAAAGTTAATCGGCCAATTAATAACCAACTGATTATTATGGCTGTTTATATAACATCTGATTCAGTGTCCGAGACAGTGCCTTGCACAGAATAGTTGCTCCCGAAGTGCCAGATGACCAAGCGACACCACAGACCCTCCTACACATTCTACTTATTGCGATAGCTTTCTGTTTTGCTATTTGCCCCAGTGAGAGCTTGAATGATGTGAAATAATAACCGTAACTGTTACGTAATCCAGAGAAGAGGGGATGTTAGCAGTTGCAGCATGAGTAAAACAAGACCCAGGCTGGTTTTAACTCTAAAGTCAGTGAAGCGCATCTGCTAAAACATAATGCACAAGTGAGCAAATTGTATAAAAACAATGAACTAAACTTCCAACATCAAAGCTCAGAGCTGAGTAGACTAGTGGTGTTTTTGTGATTATCAAATTCTTCTTATGCTACTGCTTCTTGAACCTCAGACTTGCTTTTGGGGCATTTTTAATTGGTAGCAGAACCACCAATTGTGCACAGGGCTCGGGCACATGTTTGGATATAAACACAGTTGTTTCCTGCGGGCTGGCAGCTTTACCAGACCAGAACCCTAAGCTTCAGGGTACAAGAGGAGACTCTGAAATCACTTGGATATACACAGTGAGATAAACCCTGACCCACATTGGGGTGGAGGCAGAAAGGGCAGGTGCTGGTCAACTCTGACCTCCCACAGAATGGCTAGAAATTGTAGATCTCGACAAAGCCGGGCCTTTTTGGGGGATGGGAGGCCCTCCGTGAAATGCAGCATGTGGGATCTAAGTTCCCTGACCAGGGATTGAATGCATGCCCCCTGCAGTGAAGCATGGAGTCTTCAATGCTGGACCACTAGGGAATTCCCAACCTGGCTTTCTTATCAAGCCTTCTACCAGCTGCTAAACTAGCCACAGTTCGGGGGTGGAAGTGGGGTGATGAGAGAAGGAACTAATTTCACCAATATTAATAATGAACACGATGAAAGTGAAAGTGTTAGTCGCTCAGTCCTGTCTGGATCTTTGTGACCCCATGGACTTAGCCTGCCAGGCTCCTCTGTTCATGGGATTTCCCAGGCAAGAACACTGGAATGGGTTGCCATTCCTGTTTTTGGGGGATCTTCTCAATCCAGATATCAAATCAGGTCTCCTGCATTGGAAGCAGATTCTTTACCATCTGAGCCACCAGAGAAGCCAATGAATATGATAATTAACTTTAAAATACAGTAAGCCAAACTAATATGTGTTGAATATATATCAGCCATAGTTCAGGGTGCTATACACATGAATCATGTATAATTCTTTAATTTTTACAGTCTTGTGAGGTTGTGATTATTATTGTTGTTCAGTGGCTCAGTTCAGTTCAGTTCAGTCGCTTAGTCGTGTCCGACTCTTTGTGACCCCATGAACCACAGCACGCCAGGCCTCCCTGTCCATCACCAACTCCCGGAGTTCACTCAAACTCATGTCCATCGAGTCGGTGATGCCATCCAGCCATCTCATTCTCTGCCGTCCCCATCTCCTCCTACCCCCAATCCCTCCTAGCATCAGACTCTTTTCCAGTGAGTCAACTCGTTGCATGAGGTGGCCAAAGTATTGCAGTTTCAGCTTTAGCATAAGTCCTTCCAATGAACACCCAGGATTGATCTCCTTTAGAATGGACTGGTTTGATTTCCTTGCAGTCCAAGGGACTCTCAAGAGTCTTCTCCAGCACCACAGTTCAAAAGCATCAATTATTCGGCGATCAGCTTTCTTCACAGTCCAACTCTCACATCCATACATGACCACGGGAAAAACCATAGCCTTGACTAGACGGACCTTGGTTGGCAAAGTAATGTCTCTGCTTTTTAATATGATGTCTAGGTTGGTCATAACTTTCCATCCAACGAGTAAGCGTCTTTAAATTTCATGGCTGCAATCAGCATCCGCAGGGATTTTGGAGCCCAAAAAAATAAAGTCTGACACTGTTTCCACTGTTTCCCCATCTATTTCCCATGAAGTGATGGGACCAGAAGCCATGATCTTCGTTTTCTGAATGTTGAGCTTCAAGCCAACCTTTTCACTCTCCTCTTTCACTTTCATCAAGAGGCCTATGAGTTCCTCTTCACTTTCTGCCATAAGGGTGGTGTCATCTGCATATCGGAGGTTATTGATATTTCTCCCAGCAATCTTGATTCCAGCTTGTGCTTCTTCCAGCCCAGCGTTCCTCATGATGTACTCTGCATATAAGTTAAATAAGCAGGGTGACAATATACAACCTTGACGTACTCCTTTTCCTATTTGGAACCAGTCTGTTGTTCCATGTACAGTTCTGACTGTTGCTTCCTGACCTGCATACAGGTTTCTCAAGAGGCAGGTCAGGTGGTCTGGTATTCCCATCTCTTTCAGAATTTTCCATAGTTTATCGTGATCCACACAGTCAAAGGCTTTGGCATAGTCAATAAAGCAGAAATAGATGTTTTTCTGGAATTCTCTTGCTTTCTCCATGATCCAGCGGATGTTGGCAATTTGATCTCTGGTGCCTCTGCCTTTTCTAAAACCTGCTTGAACATCTGGAAGTTCACGATTCACATATTGCTGAAGCCTAGCTTGGAGAATTTTGAGCATGATTTTACTAGCGTGTGAGATGAGTGCAATTGTGTGGTAGTTTGAGCATTCTTTGGCATTCCCTTTCTTTGGGATTGGAATGAAGACTGACTTTTTCCAGTCCTGTGGCCACTGCTGAGTTTTCCAAATTTGCTGGCATATTGAGTGCAGCACTTTCACAGCATCATCTTCCAAGATTTGAAATAGCTCCACTGGAATTCCATCACCTCCACTAGCTTTGTTCGTGGTGATGCTCTCTAAGGCCCACTTGACTTCACATTCCAAGATGTCTGGCTCCAGGTGAGTGATCACACCATCGTGATTATCTGGGTCGTGAAGATCTTTTTTGTACAGTTCTTCTGTGTATTCCTGACATCTCTTCTTAATATCTTCTGCTTCTGTTAGGTCCATACAATTTCTGTCCTTTATCGAGCCCATCTTTGCATGAAACGTTCCCTTGATATCTCAAATTTTCTTGAAAAGATCTCTTGTTTTTCCTATTCTGTTGTTTTCCTCTATTTCTTTGCATTGATCGCTGAGGAAGGCTTTCTTATCTCTCCTTGCTATTCTTTGGAACTCTACATTCAGATGCTTATATCTTTCCTTTCCTCCTTTGCTTTTCGCTTCTCTTCTTTTCACAGCTATTTGTAAGGCCTCCTCAGACAGCCATTTTGCTTTTTTGCATTTCTTTTCCATGGGGATGGTCTTGGTCCCTGTCTCCTGTACAATGTCACGAACCTCCATCCAGAGTTCATCAGGCACTCTATCTATCAGATCTAGACCCTTAAATCTATTTCTTACTTCCACTCTATAATTATAAGGGATTTGATTTAGGTCATATCTGAATGGTCTAATGGTTTTCCCTACTTTCTTCAATTTCAGTCTGAATTTGGCAATAAGGAGTTCATGATCTGAGCCACAGTCCACTCCTGGTCTTTCTTTTGCTGACTGTATAGAGCTTCTCCATCTTTGGCTGCAAAGAATATAATCAATCTGATTTCGGTGTTGACCATCTGGTGATGTCCATGTGTAGAGTCTTCTCTTGTGTTGTTGGAAGAGGGTGTCTGCTATGACCAGTGCATTCTCTTGGCAAAACTCTATTAGCCTTTGCCCTGCTTCATTTCGTGCTCCAAGGCCAAATTTGCCTGTTACTCCAAGTGTTTCTTGACTTCCTACTTTTGCATTCCAGTCCCCTATAATGAAAAGGACATCTTTTTTGGGTGTTAGTTCTAAAAAGTCTTGTAAGTCTTCATAGAACTGTTCAACTTTGGCTTCTTCAGCATTACTGGTAGGGGCATAGACTTGGATTACTGTAATATTGAATGGTTTGCCTTGGAAACGAACAGAAATCATTCTGTCGTTTTTAAGATTGCATCCAAATACTGCATTTTGGACTCTTTTGTTGACCATGATGGCTACTCCATTTCTTCTAAGGTAAGTGAAACCCAAATAAGACGGTAGGTATTGGGAGGGGGCATTAGAGGGCAGACACACTGAAATCATAATCACAAAAAACTAGTTAATCTGATCATATGGACCACAGCCCTGTCTAACTCAATGAAACTAAGCCATGCCGTTTGGGGCCACCCAAGACGGATGGGTCATGGTGGACAGGTCTGACAGAATGTGGTCCACTGGAGAAGGGAATGGCAAACCACTTCAGTATACTTGCCTTGAGAACCCCATGAACAGTATCAACAGGCAAAATGATAGGATACTGAATGAGGAATTCCCCAGGTCGGTAGTTGCCCAGTATCCTACTGGAGATCAGTGGAGAAATAACTCCAGAAAGAATGAAGGGATGGAGCCAAAGTGAAACAAATACCCAGTTGTGGATGTGACTGGTGATAGAAGCAAGGTCCAATGCTGTAAAGAGCAATATTGCATAGGAACCTGGAATGTTAGGTCCATGAATCAAGGCAAATTGGAAGTGGTCAAACAGGAGATGGCAAGAGTAAACGTTCAGTGGCTCAGTCCTGTCCAAATCTTTGTGACCCCATGGACTGCTGCACACAGGCTTCCCTGTCCTTCACCATCTCCCAGAGCTTGCTAAAACTCATGTTCATTAAGTCAGTGATGCCATCCAACCATCTCATCCTCTGTTGTCCCCTTTTCCTCCTGCTTTCCATCTTTCCCATCATCTTTTCTAATGAGTTGGCTCTTCACATCAGGTGGCCGAAATATTGGAGCTTTAGAGGTAACATCAGTCCTTCTGATGAATATTCAGGACTGATTTCCTTTAAGATGGGCTGGTTGGATCTCCTTGCTATCCAAGAGACTCTCAAGAGTCTTCTCCAACACCACAGTTCAAAAGCATCCATTCTTTAGCACTCAGCATTCTTTATGGTCCAACTCTCATATCCATACATGACTACTGCAAAATTCATAGCTTTGGCTATATAGACCTTTGTTGGCAAAGTAACATCTCTGCTTTTTAATATGCTATCTAGGTTGGTCATAACTTTTCTTCCAAGGAGCAAGCGTCTTTTAATTTCATGGCTGCAGTCGTCACCATCTGCAGTGATTTTGGAGCCCAAGAAAATAAAGTCTGACACTGTTTCCACTGTTTCCCCATCATTTGCCATGAAGTGATGGGACCAGATGCCATGATCTTAGTTTTTTGAATGTTGAGTTTTAAGCCAACTTTTTCACTTTCCTCTTTCACTTTCATCAAAAGGCTGTTTAGTTCCTCTTCACTTTCTGCCATAAAGGTGGTATCACCTGCATATCTGAGGTTATTGATATTTCTCCCAGCAATCTTGATTCCAGCTTGTGCCTCTTCCAGCCCAGCATTTTGCATGATGTACTCTGCATGTAAGTTAAATAAGCAGGGTGACAATATACAGCCTTGATGTAGTCCTTTCTCAATTTTGAACCAGTCCATTGTTCCATGTCTGGTTCTAATTGTTGCTTCTTGATCTGCATACAGGTTTCACAGAAGGCAGGTAAGGTGGTCTGGTATTTCCATCTCTTGAAGAGTTTTCCACAGTTTGTTGTGATCCACATAGTCAAAGGCTTTAGCACAGTCAATAAAGCAGAAGTAGATGTTTTTCTGGAATTCTCTTGCTTTTTTGATGATCCAACAGATGTTGGCAATTTGATCTATCATTCCTCTGCCTTTTCTAAATCCAGCTTGAACATCTGGGAGTTCACGGTTCCTGTACTGTTGAAGCCTCGCTTGGAAACTTTTGAGCATTACTTTGCTAGTATGTGAAATGAGTGCAATTGTGCAGTAGTTTGAACATTTATTGACATTGGGATGAAATTCTTTGGCACTGTCTTTCTTTGGGATTGGAATGAAAAGTGACCTTTTCCAGTCCTGAGGCCACTGCTGAGTTTTCTAAATTTGCTGGCACATTGAGTGCAGCACTTTAACAGCACCATCTTTTAGGATGTGAAATAGCTCAGCTGGAATTCTATCACTTCCTCTAGCTTTGCTTGTAGTGATGCTTCCTAAGGTTGTAGTGATTATTATTATCACCTTATTAAAATTTTTAAATATTTTATCCTGGTGGCTTAGTGGTAAAGAATATGCCTGCAATGCCAAAGATGCCTCCTGCACAGGAGACATAGGTTCAGTCTCTGGGTCGGGAAGATCCCCTGGAGAAGGAAATGACAACTCACCCCAGTATTCTTGCCTGGAGAATCCCATGGACAGAGAAGCCTTGGGATTACAAAAGAGTTGGACACGACTTAGTGACTAAACAACAGCAATGACAACTCAAAGCAATTTATGTGCATATACATAATTTTAAACATTCCAGTAGCACTACAAGGCCTCTAAAGAGAGCAGCATTCCTGGCCCTACCAGTCTCTTGGCCGCTAAGCCTCACCTCCCAGAGTCAGCCATGTTTAATTCTTTCAGTTTTTCTTCTGCTGTTTATCACCTAGAGCCCTGTGTCTAGGTGTCTAGCAGCTCCTCTCCCTGGATTTTTCAGTTTTAGATATTACTTACTGACTTCACTGAAGACAATGAGGGCTAAACCCTTTCGTGGTTGGGCTTCACTTTCTATGATACATTTACTTTCCCCTGGGATGAATCCCTTGTTTCCTAGATCCTTTGTCATCTCCTTTATTGGTTTACTGTATTGTTTTTGTGGAGCACATCCTTAAGTAATCCCCTAAAGTGTGCAAAAAGTTCCCTTTTCAGCCCTCCCCACTCTTTCACCTTCCGGGTGCCAGGACTCTGCAGTCCCAGGACCTTTACAGGGAAGCCTGTAAAACTGAGGCAGTTTGCTTCCTGCTTGCTTATCTCAAGAAGGCTATTGGCAGAACTAAGATGCAGTTCAAGCAGGTGACTTCTCTTTGTCAGATGTTCGCAATTTCCAGCATTTGCCTGCCATCTCTTCTTTGCTGTCACCTTGCTCATTTTTTTGTCCTTACTGATTTCTACCTTTTTATTCCCTTACTTGGCAACCCACTCCAGTGTTCTTGCCTGGAGAATCCCAGGGACGGGGGAGCCTGGTGGGCTTCCGTCTATGGGGTCACACAGAATCGGACACGACTGAAGTGACACAGCAGCAGCAGCAGCAGCATTCCCTTACTCTCATTTTAGTGGGATTTCAGCAGGAAATATAAATAAGTAAATGCTTATGTTATCCTGGCATATTTAATTAGAAGATACCTAGTCCAATTTTCAGACATGAGGAAAGGCTGAGCCTAGAAGAGTTGAAGGAACTTGCCTAAGGCCCCAAAGCCACCACATGGTGAAACTGAACTGGGATTAATTAAGCTTTGAGATCAGTTTGACTCTAAAGGTGATGCCTGAAATGTCAGCACCAGATGCCCATCCTTCAGGAAACTCCGGGATGGTCCCAGAGAGCAGAAGGAGCAGGCTACAGACTCCTAGAGACCAGTTTGCATGGAACAGTAGGGGGGCCACAGCCGGCATTTGGCTCTGAGTCCCAAACCACCGCTAAGAGCTTGGCCATGCTCAGCTCATGAAGTTGTCTTTATATCTTTATTCTATGCACCATGTTTGTCCCAAGTCTGTTACATGTTGTGAGGTGTCTGAATGTTTTCCTTCCACACCCAGGTGTAAGTGGGGGATGCCCCTCAGGCTGTATAGCCACACTGAACAAGAAAAGCCTAACAAGGAATATTGCAGGCAGTCCTTGGTCTGTATTGCATAATGAAAAAATCATCACAGTAAACAACTACATGAAGAGCCTGTGGCTGTTTCCACATTTTCAGTATTGCGCACACTGCAAGAGTCTGAGCTCTACAACATGGTCTCTGATCGGAGCTGCTGACTTTGGAATACCACACGGAACAAAGGCCACTTTTGGGGAATGTCTCGGGGGAAGGGCATCAGCAGTACCATCTCCCAGGAAAAGTGCTCCAGACTCTCGCTGACATTTATTCCAAGGTGGAGAGACACAGGAAGGAAGGTTTTAGAGGTGGTAAAGCCTTTGACGATGCAAAGACCAAATCACCACTCCTAGTCTCTAGCTAACCCCTGGACGTCTTTGTCATCTATTCTTAAGATATTTATTTATTTGGCTGCACCAAGTGTGAGTTTTGGCACTCAGGATCTTTAGTTGCAGCATGGAGGCTCTTAGTTGACACATGTGGGATCTAGTTCCCTGACCAGGGATTGAACTTGGGCTCCTTACATTGGGAGCACAGAGTCTTAGCCACTGAACCACCAAGTCCCACCTTTGTCGTTTAGAAATGGAGTCTTCAAGATGTCGTCTGGTCTCTTCCTTGGTCACTAAGGAGAGTCAGGTGACCAAGCTCTCCCCATTGTTCACATGCCTTCTCTAGAGGAGCCATTTTACTTTAGAGCATGGGAATACTGGCAAACTCCCTTCCGCCTTTCACTCACACATCCAGCAAATGTTTACTAAGCGCCAACTCTATGCAAGGCACTGTTTTTGGCACTGGGAACCCAGCAAAAGAAGACAACCCATGACCTCTGCCCTCTTGGAGCTCACGTCCCATTGGAGGAAACAGACAGACAATAATATATATAATGGGATAGCACATATGTGCTCAGTCGCTTAAGTCATATCCGACTCTTTTGTGACCCCATGGACTATAGCCTGCCAGACTCCTCTGTCTATGGGATTTCCCAGACAAGAATATTGGAATGGGTTGTCATTCTCTTCTCCAGGGTATCTTCCCAACCAAGGGATTAACCCACGTCTCCTGCATTGCAGGCAAACTCTTTACCACTGAGCCCCCTGGGAAGCCCCATAATGGGACAGTACTCAGTCTTAAAAAAGAATGAAATATTGCCATCTGCAGCAACATGGATGGACATAGAAAATACTATACTTAGTGAAGTAAGTCAGACAGAGCAAGACATTTTATGTTATCACATATGTGGTATCTAAAAAAATAATATAAATGAATCTACATACAAACTACACCTTTACAAACCAGAAGGAAACTCACACCAGACGTAGAAAACAAACTAATGGTTACCAGAGGGGAAAGGAAAAGGGGAGGAATAAATCAGGAATATGAGATGAACAGATGCAAACTGCTATACAAAAAATAGATAAGCAACAAGCATTTACTGAAAACCACAGGGAATATATTCAGTATCTTGTAATAACCTATAATGGAAAATAATCTGGAAAAAATACATATAAAACTGAATCACTCTGCTGTACAAACCTGAAACTAACACAATATTGTAAATCAAGTATACTTCATTAAGATAAAAATTCAGTCCCAAATCTGAGATGCTTCTAAATAATCATGTGTGAGGAAAAATGAAGAAAGCTTTTGAATTTGTATTTAATTTTTCAAACACATGTGAAAACTATTAACAGCCTCAGGCTTTGGATAGGTCATATCCAAATTCCAGATTTCGTAGGCTCTACTTCCAGTAGACTGGACTCCCCACCATGGTCTCCAGAGGGAGCGTAAAACACCATAGATGACACAGTTTTGACCTTGATGTGACACCTAAGCCTTGCTGATGGTCAGGAGAGCACACGACTGTGTGAACCTGGGCTCCTCCAGGTGATTCTGCAGCCAACAGTTTATCCTTAAGCACCAATGCCTTGCACTGCCCTCCTCTGCCTCTTCAGAGCTTGGTCATCGTATCACTAGCACATTCAAACCCAATGTCCCATTATTACCTTGGCAGCACTGAAAAGCTTTGGTTGGTGCTGACCTATTGGGAAAACTGAAACTTGGCAATTATCTGTGAAATTTGCACTTCCGGTTTACCACCACATCCCAGAACAGCATTTTGCATTTTCCTTATTGCCTCAAGTGCTCAGTATAATTGTTCACATCCACTGAGCACAGACTACCTACTCCTAACCACTGCTGAGAACTCAGGAAGTTAAATAAATTTAATTTTCTGGGCTAATGGTAGGAGGAGACCCAAACAAATTAACAAAGCACTCACTGACCTTTCCCCTGTTACATACAACTACTTCCAACCAGCATGGAGGTAAATGATCAGAGATCTGGGCTTCCCCAGCCTAGAGCTCTCATTTCTTCTGCAGGGGCCAGAGGCCACAAGGATGGGGAGATGGGCCTCAGAGCTGCTGCTGCTGCTAAGTCACTTCAGACGTGTCCAACTCTGTGTGACCCCATAGATGGAAGTCCACCAGGCTCCCCTGTCCCTGGGATTCTCCAGGCAAGAACACTGGAGTGGGTTGCCATTTCCTTCTCCAATGTGTGAAAGTGAAAAGTGAAAGTGAAGTCTCTCAGTCATGTCCCACCCCTAGCGACCCCATGGACTGCAGCCTACCAGGCTCCTCCATCCATGGGATTTTCCAGGCAAGAGTACTGGAGTGGCTTGCCATTGCCTTCTCCGGGCCCTCAGAGCTAGTGCACACTTAAGATTTTGTTTTCAGCTGCCTCCTTGTCTTTACCCGGATTTGTAATATATCTTTTAAGAGACTCGTGAACTTGCTGGAGTTGCACTAGCTGGTTTTTAAATCTTGAAGTCAGTCATGGGGAAGCCCTCACACCACAGAAACTGGCAAAAGCTACAAGTCAGAGTTTCCATGTCCTCACCCCCAGGCTGGTTAAGTTGGTTAATTAGTCAGGACGCTGCTGCTAAACCCATAGGGAATTTGGAGGGCTCTGAGCACGTAAAAGGGGCCCTGGTAGTCGCTGGTGTAGGGTTGCTGGGGGATACAGGCATTGGGGGTGGGGAGGGAGGTTCAGTCAACCATGCTCAGTTGTGCTGCAACCTGAGCTGATTCATCCATCTTACCTCCTCCCAGACCAGAAAAGAAGTCCGACCAGCCCATGTGTGAGGAGCATGAAGACGAGCGCATCAACATCTATTGTCTCAACTGCGAAGTGCCCACCTGCTCTCTGTGCAAGGTCTTCGGGGCACACAAGGACTGCCAGGTGGCTCCCCTCACTCACGTGTTCCAGAGGCAGAAGGTAACACGCCCTCCTGCCCCTCCGCCAAAGCCCCTTCCAAGTGTGATTGAAGGAGAGGACAGGCAGGACCACAGGGCCCTGAGGCTGTGGGGGAGAGGGGGGTGTTGGCAGAGCCGGAAGGACTGCTGCATGCCCGGGAGAGCGGTGGGGGAGGGAAGGGTGCAGAGGATCAGGAAGGGGTGTGAAGGGGAGGAGTCTCTATTTTTCCACCATTACAGGTTGTTTAAGATGAATACAATTATGGGGCCCAGTCCCAGCTCAAGCTGCTCAAACACTGAGGTTCAGCCCATAGGAAATAAAAGGATAACTTCTTACTCCAGTCTCAGAATATTTTTCTTTGTTCATCAACCAAAGATTCCTTTGGCCCTCCTCAAGGCCTCTTCTCCCCCACTCCTATCTGGTGGAGTTACAATGACTGGCATTTTGTTAAATGTTTCCTTAGGCTAGTCCTCCTGCCTGGGTTAAAGTGACCCCCTAGGTCAGCCCAGAAGCCTCCTTTGGGTCTGACACATGCCACCCTTACACCCCTTCCCCACCCCCCTCCAGGGCCTCAGCATCACCCCCTCATTATGAGCAAATATGGGGTGTCCCAGCTTATCACTAACCTGCCAGCCTACAGCCCACAGGCAAGTAGGAACTTACCCATCTGATGCAAATGAATGAGGGATTGTGGGCTCAGAGAGCTGTGACCTAGTCTTAGCATCTAGGATTTGAGCAGCTCCACATCTCAGCTTCTTCCTCTAAAAATCACAGATTCCACAGTTAGTGTTTTACTGACCAAATATAGAACGGGAATCAAATTTGGAAGTCAAACCTTTGGGCGACACCAGTTACAACCAGTGAGTACTAACTGCTAAAGAAGCAGGATTTAGCAAAATACCTATACAGTTATTGTTCTATCCACTTATGACTTACCTGCCTTTTCCTTTTACCTGTCCCTCCCCAAAGTCAGAGCCTATTAGAACTGAATGGTACCTGGGTCACACCATTCCCCTCAGAGCCCTGAGACCATGAGGGATGGACAGAGGCAGGTTGACAGGACTTCTGTTCTGCTCCTGTTTGGCCAGAGCAGCATTATTTGATCCATTGGGATTATATATTAGTTCCCATTTGGAAAAAGTGTTCTGCAGCTTTAAAAGGTTTTACCACCACTGTTCTGGTCCAGTCTTCTCACTTTATGTGTGAGACAAATAGGGTCCAAACTGTTTCCATAGTTTGCCCAACATCACAGAGAAGCTAAAGGCAGAGTTGGACCAAGCATGTAGGTTTCCTGAGTCCCATTCATTCCCTAAGTATGAACAGTGGAATCGCTTCAGGTCAGAAGAGTCTGAGGGGAATTTTAAGCTAAAAAAATGTTTTCCCTTAGAAACAGTGCAATGTTAGTTTCAAATCTGTAATGACTGAGTCTAGTATACGAGTATTTGTTTGCATCTAGCACGGAGAAGGGTGCATCACAGGTACTGGGTGAATAAATGAAATATTTCCCTAGTAAAACTAACCCTGAAGGCTTCCTGGTGGTCCAGTGGTTAAGAATCCACCTGCCAGTGCAGGGGACATGGGTTCAATCCCTGGTTGGGGAAGATCCCACATGCTGTGGAGCTACTAAGCCCATGTGCCACAACTACTTCTCACGCTCTGCAACAAGAGAAGCCACTGCAATGAGAAACCTGTGCACCACAGCAAAGAGCAGCCTGCACTCGTGGCAGCTAGAAGAAGCCTGCATGCAGCAACAAAGACCAGCATAGCCAAAAATAAATATGTAAATTTAAAAAAAATAAAAACTGATCCTGAGCTGCACTAATTAAAGGTCCAAATAATTCATGTTGGACCCCTGATGTCACATATTGGTCTCCATTCAATTTATAAACAGTTCTTAGAATTATTTAGCTTGAATGTGCTATTCGCTGTCTATGGCCTATAATTCAGTGTTCTTAATGTTTTTGGCAGGGTCACAGTCTTCATTAAGAATTTGATGAAAACTGTGAAGCTTCTTCCCAGGAAAATGCATTTATACACCCATCCTTCCAGGATTTTATTTATAAGGTTAGGAGGTTCTCAGACCTCCCAGCCTCACTGTTCCTCATTAGGGGGTTCTGTGGACCCTAGAATGAGAACTCATGAGAACGCACTAAGATGAATCCATACTCAGTGAGGGACTGCTGCTGCTGCTGCTAAGTCACTTCAGTCGTGTCCGACTCTGTGTGACCCCATAGACGGAAGCCCACCAGGCTCCCCCGTCCCTGGGATTCTCCAGGCAAGAACACTGGAGTGGGTTGCCATTTCCTTCTCCAATGTGTGAAAGTGAAAAGTGAAAGTGAAGTCGCTCAGTCGTGTCCGACCCTTAGCGACCCCACGGACTGCAGCTTACCAGGCTCCTCCATCCATGGGATTTTCTAAGCAAGAGTACTGGAGTGGCTTGCCATTGCCTTCTCTGAGTGAGGGACTAGAAAACCCCTAAAATCTTGAATCCCTCTTTTTTCTCCATTAGTCCGAGCTCAGTGATGGCATTGCTGTCCTAGTGGGAAGCAACGATCGGGTCCAGGGGGTGATCAGCCAGCTGGAGAGCACCTGTAAGACGACTGAGGTGAGTCAAGTGGCTTCAAGGGAGGGTAAGCCACGCCTAAGCTCCTGGGGTTTTGTGGTTCCCTCGACACAACCGTAGAAATCCCTGCTCCAACATTTCAGTCTTTCCTTATAGAATGACCTCCCTTCCGCATGCGTGCGGGCTAAGTTGCTTCGATCATGTTCAACTCTTTGTGACCCTATGACCACAGTCCACCAGGCTACTTTGTCCATGGGATTTTCTAGGCAGTGGTTGCCTTGCTCTCTTCCATGGGATCTTCCTGACCCATGGATTGAACCCACATCTCTTATGTCTCCTGCATTGCAGGTGGGTTCTTTATCACTAGAGCCACCTGGGCAGCCCAACCTCCTTCCTGATGTGTCACTAAAATATTCACCTCCTGGCACAGGAAGAGAAGATACCCCATGAGGCAACAAGGCAGATTTTACCACATTTATCAAGGTGGTGGTTACATGTGGTGGTGTTTCTTGGGCAACCCCATTATAAAGGATTAGTTACAAGAAATATCAATTTAGGGACTTCCCTGGTAGTCCAGCGGTTAAGACTCTGAACTTCCAATGCAGGGGTTCTGAGTTCAATCCCTGGTCCAAGAACTAAGATCTCACATGCCACATAGCATGGCCAAATTGAAAATAAAAAAATCAGTTTCCAAGTAATGACAATGAGTGTCGTTAAAGCAAAAATTTTTTGTGGGAATCCAAACGGTCTTAAGAAATGCTGTTTGGTACTTTAGAAAAGTTATGTGCAGATTTGAGCTGTGTGGTGGTGTTGTTTAGTCTCTAAGTCGTATCCAATGTTTGCAACCCCATTGACTATAGCCCCCCGGGCTTCTCTGTCCATGGGATTTCCCAGGCAAGAATGCTAGAGTGGGTTGCCATTTCCTTCTCCAGGGAATCTTCCTGACCCAGGTACTGAACCTGCATCTCCTGCATTGGCAGACAGATTCTTTACTGCTGAGCCACCAGTGAAGCCCAGTGTTCCATTTACCTGTATTCTTACAAAATGTGTATTGCTATATGCATGTCTTTTAATTTTATAAATGGTATTGTGTTGTACTTCTCATTCTGCTTAATTTTTTTTTAAACTAAGCATATGCTTTAAGATCCATTCACATGTACATTCATTCCTTCAGTTTTCTCCTGGGAAAATAGAACAAAGTATCCATTTTATAGAGTTTAACCATGAAAAGTTAAATAAGCATAAGCATAATGCTTAACACAGTGCCTGGCATATGGAGAGTCACTGATAAATACCCTAATCTGACCATTTTATTGCTTGAAAGGTGAATTCTATCAAAAGGTAAAGGCCTGTTCCTAGATAACTTCAGGACATCATCTCATTTTAGATTTACACATCACTGAAGTCAGTATCCTCTCTTCTCCATACTCATATTCCTGAAAAGACTCATGATGGATTTGGAACTGGTTTATAGAAGGAAAGTTTCCTCTTGGTGAAGAGCTCAAAGAGATTCTGAAATGGACAAACTTTTTTTCCCCTTTTTTCTTATTCACAGAAAAGGCCCAATAGACTTTATCATTAGGCCATGAATCAGCACTTGGTATGGTACCACCCTGAGTCTTGAGTGTATGAATAGCAGTGTGTTGCTTATGGGCAGTGAGTTCATCTCTATACCCATCTCTATTCAGACCTTCATCAGAGACCTCCATCAGGGGAATGGGCTTTCTGTCTGGATGTTGAGGCTGGAAAACAAAAACAAGAAAAGCCCTGGGTGACACACTGCCGTTGAACAAGTTCAAAGGTCTTAGCTCTATTTAGACAGCGTCAGAGGACACTGAGGATGAGGAGAGACTTGACAGCAGGTTCTCTTCCTGGAGGCTGGTCAGTGGCACAGGAGGAAGCAGCTGGTTTTTCTTACATTGAGAACAAGATGAGAAGGAACAGGTCTGGAGCTCTGCCCGCAGGAAGGAGTTAGTGTCAATATCAGGATGAACTTTCTGGCAATGAAGGTCAGCATTATCACCCCTCTTATTCCTAATAAAAACACTGGGTGAATAGACACCCTTTTACAAGTATTTTCAAGTTCCCTGGAGGAACGCATGTCATCGTCCCCCTCCAGACTTCAAAATGAGTCTGCAAATTGGTATGTGTATGTGTTAAATCACTCAGTCGTGTCCGACTCTTTGTGCCCCCCATGGACTGTAGCCCGCCAGGCTCCTCTGTCCATAGAGTTCTCCGGGCAAGGATACCTGGGCTGCTATTCCCTTCTCCAGGGGATCTTCCCAACCCAGGGATTGAACCCAGGTCTCCTGCATTGCAGGTGGATTCTTTACCTTCTGAACCACCAGGGAATAAGGAGGTTTAAAAGTGTCTATCCCTTTTACTTGTTTAATTCACTTCTGGAATTTTAACTTAAGATGAAAAAGTGGTATATAAACAGGGCAGAATGTCTGTATTCATAAATAACTCCAGATACATTCAGCGGGGGGGAACTGTCAGAAACCCAAAGTCTAAGAGTAGTAAATAGTGGGACTACAAGTGATTTTCAAGGCCTTCCATACATATTCCTGCACTTCTCATGTTCCTAAAACGAGCCTGAGATTTTTAATAACCAGTAGAGTAAGGGGAAAAAGAATACACGAATGAATATGGCTCAGATAGGCACAGTTCTTTCAGATTAGTTCAAGTGTCTCACCTGGAAATGTAGGGGTTGGCTCAGAGCCCCAGGAGATCTCGGACTTTATGATTCCTACCTGGGCTCCAAAATCACTGCAGATGGTGACTGCAGCCATGGAATTAAAAGACACTTGCTCCTTGGAAGAAAAGCTATGACCAACCTAGACAGCATATTAAAAAGCAGAGACATTACTTTGCCGACAAAGGTCCATCTAGTGAAAGCTATGGTTCTTCCAGTAGTCATGTATGGATGTGAGAGTTGGAAAATGAAGAAAGCTGAGCACCAAAGAATTGATGCTTTTGAACTGTGGTGTTGGAGAAGACTCTTGAGAGTCCCTTGGACTGCAAGACGATCCAACCAGTCCATCCTAAAGGAAATCAGTCCTGAATATTCATTGGAAGGACTGATGCTGAAGTTCCAGTACTTTGGCCACGTGATGTGAAGAACTGACTCACTGGAAAAAGACTCTGATTCTGGGACAGATTGAAGGCAGGAGGAGAAGGGGATGACAGAGGATGAGATGGTTGGATGGTATCACTGACTCAATGGACATGAGTTTGAATGAACTCTTGGAGTTGGTGATTGTCGGGGAAGCCTGGCGTGCTTCAGTCCATGGGGTCGCAAAGAGTTGGACACGACTGAACTGACTGAACTGATGCAAACATCCTCCATTTGAAGAGGCCTTGAGTGCAGAGACACAGTCATAGATGGCCCCCCCGAGCACCTGGAATCACTAAGGTGGCAGTCTGCAGAGCCAGAACCACCTCCCAGGCCCACCAGCAGGGCAGCACATAGTGAAGCACATGAGGTTCTGCCCCGCCAAGCAGGTAAATTCTGTACCAGGGCCAGGGTCCCAGAGTGTCTGCTTCTCCTGTCCTTCCTGGCTTGGTTGTTTTCCTTTCTGGTTCCATTCACCACCTGCCTGGAAACATCTTCTGAGAAGCCGTGTGTGGCTCCCAGCCAAAGTGTGGGGCACTGTTTTGGAGCATTCTCTTTTCTGATTGATGAAGAGCACCAGAGGGACAGGAACTAGAGCAGCCCTAGGGGTGGGCAGCATCCTTCCCTAATTACACACCCTCTCCCTATGGGGCCCTGACACCTGCCCTTTGAGTGTAGCCTATTCCTTGTGATGTCTAATTTTGTCCCTAATCATGTAATGTCTTGCAGGGTTAGGCTGGGCAAGCACCCAGCCTAGAACCAGCCCCTGAGATGTTGAGTTTAGAGACAGACCCACTCGGGATTCTTGCTTTACAAATCACGTGTGCCACTGATGTGAGCTTGAGTGGCAACGGGAGTGGCTTTGAGATGGATCCCAGTCATGAAGGGCAATCTGAAAACTGCATTGTGGGGAGTGGCGTTCCCTTTTTGCTGTGGGCTGAAGGTAGATGGAGGAACTGTGGTTTTCTTAGTCCTCCTGGCTCTGAGACATTCTCTGAGCTCATGATGGCCTTGTTGGAGGGCCTTCCAGGCTGTTTTAGACAAGCCCAGCATGATCGAAAGCTCTATTTACCTCTCCAGACCTGGAGCTCTTCTGGGACAGACTGGGACAGGGGAGGGGGCTGCTGGTAGGGGTGGAGAATTGCACTGCCTCGGGAGCTCTCTGCTTCCAGAAACATGTGCTTGACTATCATTCCTCATTCCTGGAAAATGTTTCTTCCCTCTTGTCTTTACAAAAGGCACCTATCCTGTTGTTCTTTGGTGCTCAGTTGTGTCTCTTTTCGACCCCATGGACTGCAACACACCAGACTTCCCTGTCCTTCACCATATCCCAGAGTTTGCTGAAACTCATGTCCATTGATTTGATGATGCTATCCAACCATCTTGTCCTCTTGTGCCCTTCTCCTCTTACCCTCAATCTTTCCCAGCATCAGGGTCTTTTTTAATAAGTCAGCTCTTCACATCAGGTGGCCATAGTATTGGAGCTTCAGCTGCAGCATCAGTCCTTCCAATGAATATTCAGGGTTGATTTCATTTAGGATTGATTGGTTTGATCTCCTTGCTCTCCAAGGGACTCTCAAGAGTCTTCTCCAGCACCACAATTCGAAAGCATCAATTCTTGGCACTTGGCCTTCTTTATGATCCAACTGTCACATCCATACATGACTACTGAAAGGTCACCGGAAAACCAAGAGAGCAGGCTATTCGCACTAGCCCTCCCTAGGCAGCCAGGCTAGAATTGTTTTGTGTGGATGCCCATCTAGGGGAAACAGCTAAAAATATTTGATCTTGAGCTCTTCCAGTATCTGAAAACTACCACCTTTAATAAAATCATCCAATGATTTTGCAATGACAACAAATCCATTATATTTCCAAAACGGTGATTTTTTTTTTCTTTTTTTGGCTGCACCACACAAGCATGTGGGATCTTAGTTTCCTGACCAGGGACTGAACCCACGTCCACTTCATTGGAAGTACATAGTCTTATCCACTGGACTGCTAGAGAAGTCCCTCCAAAACAGTGGTTTTACCTGAACAGCTTTGAGACATTGTCCATGCAGTTACAAATATAAAGTAATGAATATAATGACAATCATTTTAATAAGCAGGCCAGAATTTTTCAAGCATCCTAACAGATGCTTGAAGAACATATTTCAGAGGTTTGAATTTTAACTGTGCCACTTAATGATATAACCTTGGGCAAGTTACTTCTGCTTCCAGTCCTTCACCCGCCTCAGTGGTACAGGAGGGTTAATAAACTCTTTACAGTGTTGCTGTGATCACTAAGTGGGATAAGAGGCACTTGCTGGGGGCTCCCAAAGTGTTACCTTGTATAGTTCTCACACTCCGCTTGGAAAGAGCACACTTCACCTAATGATGCTAATAATCATTTGAGCTACTGGAGCATCTTTTAAATGGTGTTAGAATAAGGCTTCAAGATCTTGACCAACTGCGATGGCAGGGTGAAGCTCCCTGCAGTGGGAAAAACTGAAAGTGAATGGAAGTAGATATTAGCTCTATGCTCTGGGGCTTTGTGATAACTTGAAATATTGGCGACAGAGGGAGGCTGGGCCCCTTCCAGGAAAGGTGCCAACTCTCCACAGCAGACTAGAGTGAGTGAAACAGCTGCATGGCTGGCCTTGAGCTGGTCTTGTGGTTTCAGTGACTCGAGGGGCTCAAGTCAGGGCTGGTACACCTAACCCTCAGCCTTTGGAGGGTTTCTCAAGGATCTTCTAAATGATCTGGACTAGCCCAGAAAACCTCTAATGCCAGGAACACCTTAAGTTATAGCATAATTATTCTTCCGACATGAAGTGGGTGGCAACACCACGTGGTGGGAAAGAGCCTAAGTTTGGGAGTCCTGAGACCCCTGGCCATTGAACAGAGTTCTTCTGCTAATGCTGCACAGAGGTGCTGAGCTGGTGTGGGAGAGGCTGAACACCAGTCTATGACCCTCGAGGGGTGGTGGTTTTCTAATTTGTCTGCCCCTTTTCTAGGGAAGCCTGTCAGAGACCAGGGTTATCATCCTATAGTCTGCATTCATGGGGCTTCTCTCATGTGTTCATGACTAGAATTGGGCTTTACCAATGAGGGGTTGACCTTGAATTCCTCAGGAGAATCATCCTACTTTAATATAGTTTTTCTTGACATGATTAACCTACTGTCTGATTTGGGGCAGGTGTTGAGGGGAGAAGGAATGAAACCCTGTTTGGTTTAATGAAGATAATTTGGAGGTTCAGTTCAGTTCAGTTCAGTCGCTCAGTCGTGTCCGACTCTCCGCGACCCCATGAATCACAGCACGCCAGGCCTCCCTGTCCATCACCAACTCCCGGAGTTCACTCAAACTCATGTCCACAGAGTCGGTGATGCCATCCAGCCATCTCATTCTCTGTCGTCCCCTTCTCCTCCCGCCCCCAACCTTTCCCAGCATCAGAGTCTTTTCCAGTGAGTCAACTTGTCGCATGAGGTGGCCTACTATATGTCAAATGAGGCTAGGTGGAACCTTCCAGACCCAGAGCCGCTGTTTTGAACAAAGGTGTCTGGAAAGTTGAGGAATGTGGTTGAGATATGAATGGGCTGGGTCGAGTCACAGTTGCTCAGCGACAAGTGGTGGGCTCAAAGCTTATCTTCAGCTCTATTTTGGTCACAGAGTCATGCGCCTTACATGGCAAGAGCAGTAGACACAATTGTCTTAGGCTTTCCTGTCATGGCCATGGCACAGTCCCAAGCTGGGACTGACGTCACTGGGCTAGAATGTATAATTCACATTTCAGTGCTATTGATGATCATTCTGAAACTTGCCCCACGTGGAAAAAAGTGTTTTATGTATAAAGAGGCACTTCACAGTCTGAAGACTCCAAATATCTCCTCATTTACCTAAAGTTGTAGAGCCTTTGGAACTGCAGAGCCAGAAGGGACCTTAGCAATCATCTAAGCCCATCTCTTATTGTACAGATTAAAAAACCAAACCTGCCCTGAGTTAAATGTTGTCCCTGAAATTGCCTAGCTATTTTTTGCTGTTTTCTTTTGAGTGTTGAATGAAGAAGACGTTTTGAGCATCCACATAAATACATGCCTTTGGAAGAGAACACAGTATTGATAGAAACTTGTGAGTGAGGACTGAGGATTCCTAAACACCAGTCATATTTCATTCATCCAATTGCTCAGAACGTGTTCTTCACATGTACATTATATACCTTTTTCTGACACATAACGCTTTGAAATTGTGATGAGATAAACAGAAAAAATGTTCCTGCTCTCAGGAAGGGTTTATTCCAGAGGAGGAGTTTAGACAGTAAGACAAACAAATAAGATTGTTTTCAGAGAGGAATAAATGCCAGGGGAAAGGGTGAGCCAATGAAAAGTTTGTAAGACCCCCTCAGACAACCATTTTGCCTTTTTGTATTTCCTTTTCTTGGGATGGTCTTGACCCCTACCTCCTGTACAGTGTCACAAACCTCCATCCATAGTTCGTTAGGCACTCGATCAGATCTAATCCCTTGAATCTATTTCTCACTTCCACTGTATAGTTGTAAGGGATTTGATTTAGGTCATACTTGAATGGTCTTGGAGAAGGAAATGGCAACCCACTCCAGTGTTCTTGCCTGGAGAATCCCAGGGACGGGTGAGCCTGGTGGGCTGCCATCTGTGGGGTCGCACAGAGTCGGACACGACTGAAGTGTTTTGAAATTGAAATTGAATGGTCTGGTTTTCCCTAATTTCTTCAATTTAAGTCTGAATTTGGCAATAAGAGTTCATGATCTGAGCCACAGTCAGCTCCCAGTCTTGTTTTTGCTGACTGTATAGAGCCTCTCCATCTTTGGCTACAAAGAATATAATCAATCTGATTTTGGTATTGACCATCTGGTGATGTCCTTGTGTAGCGTCTTGTGTTGTTGGAAGAGGGTGTTTGCTATGACCAGTGTGTTCTCTTGGCAAAACTCTATTAGCCTTTACCCTGCTTCATTCTGTACTCCAAGGCCAAATTTGCCTGGTACTCCAGTTATCTCTTGACTTCCTACTTTTGCATTCCAGTCCCCTATGATGAAAAGGACATCTTTTTAGGGTGTTAGTTCTAGAAGGTCTTGTAGGTCTTCATAGAACCGTTCAACTTCAGGTTCTTCAGTATTACTGGTTGGGACATAGACTTGGATTACTGTGATATTGAATGGTTTGCCTTGGAAACAAACAGAGATCATTCTGTCGTTTTTGAGATTGCATCCAAGTACTGCATTTCTGACTCTTTTGTTGACTATGATGGCTACTCCAATTCTTCTAAGGGATTCTTGCCCACAGTAGAAGATAAAATGGTGATCTGATCACCCATTCCAGTCCATTTTAGTTCGCTGATTCCTAAAATGTTGATGTTCACTCTTGCCATCTCCTGTTTGACCACTTCCAATTTGCCTTGATTCATGGACCTAACATTCCAGGTTCCTATGCAATATTGCTCTTTACAGCATCGGAGTTTATGTCCATCACCAGTCACAGCCACAACTGGGTGTTGTTTTTGCCTTGGCTCCATCTCTTCATTCTTTCTGGAGTTAATTCTCCACTGTTCTCCAGTAGTATACTGGGCACCTACCAACCTGCTGCTGCTGCTGCTGCTGCTGTTAAGTTGCTTCAGTCATGTCCGACTCTGTGCGACCCCATAGACCACAGCCCACCAGGCTTCCCCGTCCCTTGGATTCTCCAGGCAAGAACACTAGAGTGGGTTGCCATTTCCTTCTCCAATGCATGAAAGTGGAAAGTGAAAGTAAAGACACTCAGTCGTGTCTGACTCTTAGCGACCCCATAGACGGCTCCTCTGTCCATGGGATTGTCCAGGCAAGAGTACTGGAGTGGGTTGCCATTGCCTTCTCCACCTACCAACCTGGGGACTTCATCTTTCAGTGTCCTAACTTTTTGCCTTTTCATACTGTTCATGGGGCTCTCAAGGCAAGAATATTGAAGTGGTTTGCCATTCCCTTCTCTGTGGACCACGTTTTGTCAGAACTCTCCACCATGACCCATTTGTCTTGGGTGGCCCTACACAGCATGGCTCATAGTTTCATTGAATTCAATAAGGCTGTGGTCCATGTGATCAGATTGGTTAGTTTTCTGTGATTGTGGTTTTCAGTCTGTCTGCCCTCTGATGAATAAGGATAAGAGGCTTATGGAAGCTTCCTGGTGGGAGAGACTGACTGAGGGGGAAACGGTCTTGTTCTGATGGGTGGGGCTGGGCTCAGTAAATCTTCAGTAAATTTCCCAGTAGTCATGTATGGATGTGAAAGTTGGACTATAAAGAAACCTGAGTGCCAAAGAATTGATGCTTTTGAACTATGGTGTTGGAGAAGACTCTTTAGAGTCCCTTGAACTGCAAGTCCATCCTAAAGGAAATCAGTCCTGAATATTCATTGGAAGGACTGATGCTAAAGCTGAAACTCCAATACTTTGGCCAGCTGATGCGAAGAACTGACTTACTGGAAAAGATCCTGATGCTGGGAAAGATTGAATGCGGGAGGAGAAGGGGATGACAGAGGATGAGACGGTTGGATGGCATCACTGACTCGATGGACATGAGTTTGAGTAAACTCCAGGAGTTGGTGATGGACAGGGAGGCCTGGCATGGGCAGTCCATAGGGTTGCAAAGAGTCAGACACAAATGAGCGACTGAACTGAACTGACTGACTGAATGAAAAGTTAATGATAAAACCTAATAATGCTGCTTTGATTGTCAGGCTATCTACCTACCCTTTAGTATATGATCATCTATTGTTGATTTTTTTTTCCATGAAAAAGCACCCCTTTGCAGTCACACATATTTTTTCTTATTTCCACTAAAATATAAGAATGGCTAAAAATTAGAGCCTGTCAATTTTAACATTTCTATAAAAGCAACATCTAAACAATATTTTTAAGATAAATATTGTAGGTTACCTACTCGCTTCTAAAGAAGAAACCAAATGACTACTTGATTTTTTTTTTCTTTACATCTAGATGTTTTGGCATTGGTTAGAAATAGTTAGCCTACCTATCATTTTACCATTTCCATGTGAGGAAAATAGTCTTCCCTTTATATCCTCACCCCTTTTTGATATATTTTACCCATACTGACTTCTCTCTAGTGATAGGATGGATTTGTGTGTGTGTGTGTGTGTGGCTGCCCCACGTTGCATGTGAGATCTTAGTTCCCAGACCAGGGATCAAACCTGTGCCCAAAGCAGTGGAAGCACAGAGTCTTAACCACTGGACCACCAAGGAAGTCCTGGGATGAATTTTTACTTTCATTAAGGTATTACAGATATCTTTAATTTGTTCTTCTATATAAATAAATACAAATGTTACTGTTTCTGGCAGACCCAGGAGGAATGTCAAGTTGCAGTCAGAGGCTCTGCATCAGAATATGCTGGGAAGCCAACACCTAGTGTATTTATGATGGAAGTTACTTCAATTGTTAAACACACTCATGCAGAAACACATGTGTGTGGGCATGCGTGCACACACACACACACCACACCGCACTATACTCATAGGAACCACAGGCATCATATTTGAAAAAGTGAAAGTGTTAGCTGCCCAGTTGTATCAGACTTTATGCAACCCCTTGGACTCCTCCACCAGGCTCCTCTGTCCATAGAATTCTTCAGGCAAGAATACTGGAGTGGGTAGCCATTCCTTTCCCCAGGGCATCTTCCTGACCCAAGGATCAAACCTGGGTCCCCCAAATTGCAGGCAGATTCTTCACCATCTGAGCCACCAGGGAAGTCCAAAATATTTGAAAAGGTAATCTTGATAGTTCAGAAAGTTTATGTCTTGATTCAGTTAGTACACAGAAAAGTGGGGGAGGGACTCAGACTGGCTCTGGGCTTAAAGATACATGTCTTTTTCCTCAAATAAATGAAAACCTATGACAAAAACAAGGAGAAATATTTGAGGTGGGGACATTTTCTTTGTGTGTAGAAGAGATAAACATAGTTGCTATCATGCTTTTGCATGGAACAGCTGTCTTTTAAAGTGTGCTATCTGCCAACATTTTGATAATGCAGAAGTTCACATGTTTTCCATTCCATTTTTAGGTTGCTAGAAAGACTCTGTTGAAAGCATTCCAGGTCCACATTTACAAAGGCACAGTGGACATGACATCAAAGTAATCACTATCAGTAGCAAGGTGGCCTCTGAGAGTGGTTTTTTGTTTGTTTTTTTTTTCCCCATAGCATATACACCTGTTCCCTAATTGCCTCAGGGGGCAAGTTGATAAACTCAAGTGTTTAGTGTTCACTGACTTTCATGGGACTTTGAAAGTCTCATAGCCCAGAAAGATGGAGGGTTGACCATGTTAATATTTCATGTGTTTCTTCTACTTCAGAGTATGTGTAAAAAATAGAATTTCAACTTCATGGAGTATTTCTATTTCTCATTTGAATATGACATTAGGTTAACCTGAACATCCTAAGTGAATTTCTGAAACTTTGTAAGTACCGATTTCATAATTCCAAAAAATAAGCATGTGTTTTTCCCATTTCAGAAACAGAGTTTTCTAACTCTTACATATTTTACATAGAATTATATAAAGGCACATTCAGCAAGAGGGAAAAAAAAAAAACAGAAGTGAGGTTTTCCTCTCAGAAAGTAGAAAATACAATAATTTTCCTCCCATCCACCTGAACACTGGGAAAGTATGACAAGATTTTTGATCTTACAATGCCTGATACCTAGTAAGCACTTAGGGAATCTTGTTAAAAGAATTATAATGAATATGCTTTTGAAACAATTTGAGGTTTCTTGCCTGTAAAAGCCTACTTTCAGCTTTCAGCATGGTAGCTTTGTGAAGAGGCATATATTTAGTTCATAAGTGGTTCACATACATTTTTTTTTTCAAATTAAAGCAAATCACAGCTATTTGGTTGGAGTAACAAGGACCCAAGAGTTCAGAAACCTTGGCTATATGTGAGGCACCAATGCTAAACGGCAAATGACTTGAGAAAGTGACTTAACTCTGCTAGGTTTCAGTTTCCACATGAGTAAAATGATAGGTTTGAAGCAGGTTACTTCTGAGAGTCTGGGCTTCCCAGGTGGCGCTAGTGGTAAAGAACCCACCTGCTAATGTAGGTAGACATGAGATGTGGGTTTGATCCCTGGGTCAGGAAGATTCCCCTGGAGGAGGGCATGGCAACTCACTCCAGTATCCTTGCCTGGAGAACCCCATGGACAGAGGAGCGTGGCAGCCTTCAGTCCATAGGGTTACACAGAGTTGGACACAACTGAAGCAACTTAGCACACATGCACTCACTTCTGATAGTCCTTCATAATTATACAACTGAATGACTCAAATTAAGGAAAGTGGAATCTAAATTTCACAAACATTGACATAGTGCCTATTGTATGCTAGGCAATATTATGAGTGCTTTACACCATCTATCAGTTCAGTTCAGTCGCTCAGTCGTGTCTGACTCTTTGCGACCCCATGAATCACAGCACACCAGGCCTCCCTGTCCATTACCAACTCCCGGAGTTCACTCAAACTCACGTCCATCGAGTCGGTGATGCCATCCAGCCATCTCATTCTCTGTCGTCCCCGTCTCCTCCCACCCCCAATCCCTCCTAGCATCAGAGTCTTTTCCAGTGAGTCAACTCGTCGCATGAGGTGGCCAAAGTATTGGAGTTTAGTTATATAATAATAAGAAAGTACAAACTGTGCATGGGGTAGCATTTATATAAAGTATAAGCAAATGATAGTTTCTGTTAAAATGACAACAATTTCATTAAAAGTCAACATAAACTCAAATCATTTTCTAAAAGCAAACTAAAGGGCTTCCCCAGTGTCTCAGTGGTAAAGAATCCACTTGTCAATGCAGGAGACAAGGGTCGATCCCTGGTCCAGGAAGATTCCACATGCTGTGGAGCAACTAAGTCCATGAGCCACAGATACTGAGCCCATGCACCTAGAGCCCGGGAGCCATGACTAGAGAAGCCACCACGATGAGAAACCCATGCACTGCAACTAGAGAGTGGCCCCTGCTTGCCACAACTACAGAAAAGCCTGCACAGCAACGAAGACCCAGCACAGCCAAAAATAAATAAAATTATTTAATTTTTTTAAAAGAGCAGAATATTAATAGAAATAATATAATATAGGAATAAAGTTGTTGTTCAATTTAAACCACTCAATGTTAGATGGCTGACATAAGCTATCTAATTTTTATCTGGCTAAGAGAATACTTAGTCACTTATTTGACTAAGAGAATCTCACCTGGCTGGGATTTTCAGGTGGCTTAGTGGTAAAGAATCTGCCTATAATGCAGGAGACATGGGTTTGATCTCTGGGTCAGGAAGATCCCCTAGAAAAGAGCATGGCAACCCACTCCAATATTCTTGCCTGGAGAATCCCACGGACAGAGAAGCCTGGTGGACTACAGTCCATGGGGTCACAAAGAGCTGGACACAACTGAGCGACTAAACCACCACCACTGCCATACTTAAAACTCAGTCCAAAGCAAGACATAAAACTATTATATAAACCACCACCACTACAACACTTAAACTCAGTCCTGTCCACATTTAAAACCATGTCTATGAAATTCTCCACTTATAAAACACAAGATTGAAAAATAATCCAGGGGGCTTCCTGGCAGTCTAGTGCTTAGGATTCAGCATTTTCACTGCCCTACCCCAGGTTCAGTCCCTGGTCAGGGAACTCAGATCCTACAAGCTGCATGACTCATCAAAAAGAAAACAAAATCATCCATCCACTTAGCCAGTTTGACTGACCTGGGATAGTCTTAAGCAGCAAGTATGATAAAAATGGGATTTTCAACACATGAACACAGTAGGTATGTATACCGAAAGGATAGCCTAAGGGGAAAGAAAAAAAATATCCTACATAAGTAGTTTCTTTTCTCCTGAAATGCCCACGTAATTTCTCCAGACACTCTTTGAACACTAACATTAGCTAACCCAACTAACAGGAATGCTGCAGAAAACAGAAACAGGAACTCTGTGAGAAGTTTGATTACCTGTATGGCATCTTGGAGGAGAGGAAGAATGAAATGACCCAAGTCATCACCCGAACCCAAGAGGAGAAGCTGGAACATGTCCGTGCTCTCATCAAAAAGTACTCTGACCATTTGGAGAACGTGTCAAAGTTGGTTGAATCAGGGATACAGTTTATGGATGAGCCGGAAATGGCAGTGTTTCTGCAGGTAAGTATCTCTCTGGCCCCAGAGGAAACAAACCAAGATGGTGGGTGCTGAAGAACTGTCATTGAATTTTCAATATTTTCTGTACATCTCACTTAGATCTATCTTCTAAACTAAAATATATGTGCTTATATCTCCATCTGTTTAAACTATTTCACAAGTATATATTTAAGGGACCATGGCATTGCTTAAATATAAGAGGGTCTGGTATAGAAAACAGTAGTTATTTACAGCATTTAAAAACTAAGCTATGAGATGTTCAAGAGTCAGCAAAGGAAAGAATTCAATCTCAACACGTCTTTGATGAAAACAATTTAAGTAGGCTTGTCTTTTGTTTGCTTCCACAGAATGCCAAAACCCTGTTACAAAAGTAAGTAATTTTCATTTTGTGAAAAAAAGTATATCTTTCATTTTTACCCAATGCCATCAAACTTTACACAGTAACAGAAAGTGGGAACTTGTCTTTTTGCAGAATTTCTGAAGCATCAAAGGCATTTCAGATGGAGAAAATAGAACATGATTATGAGAACATGAACCACTTCACAGTCAACCTCAATAGAGAAGAAAAAATAATACGTGAAATTGATTTTTACAGAGGTTTGTTATTCTTGTGACCATTTGCCCAGAACTGCAGGTGTGTGAAAGTGGCAGAAGGTTTTGGTGGGAGGAAAGGGGGATTCAGGATCATCTCCAGAATGGATGTCGACAACTTCACAAGGATCATAATCCAACATGAAGCTCTATTTCTTGACAGAATCAAACAGTTTGTGAATGTTGTTTATTTAGCTTTGCCTATCACAGTGTTGGTGATGGACAGGGAGGCCTGGTGTGCTGTGATTCATGGGGTCGCAAAGAGTCGGACACGACTGAGCAACTGACCTGAACTGAACTGAATCACAGTGTTTGTTATCATTCTGTTATAGGGCATTAACTCTGGGTCATCAAATATTTAATAATCGATGGTGATGCCAATATCTCAACTTCAACTGTCCATAACGTGTTAGCCATTATGATAATGATGTAAAGTGTCATCAGCTGTAAGGTTAAGGATGAGATAAAACATGGAAGACACTTGGATTTAGATACTGTACCATTAGCACTTTCACTTAAATATTAGAGGGCAAGAAAAGTGAGTGAGTCATAGAGTAAGTAACACCCAGAAATAAAACTGAGGCTATGTGATCAGATGTACTCAATGAGTTATAAACACACCCCTCTCATCTGGCCCAGAAATCCCATTCTTGGAAGTTGACCCTGATGAGATAGTTGAAAAAAGAAGGTCAGTTAGATGATAAGGCTCCTTGGCTAGACCACTGTAATGACATGGATTTATATCAGTGTCCACAGACATAACTTTAGAAGTAAATCTTCAGGATGGATCTTCTTTAAAAATTACTTAATATTGTCTATCATTAATATTGCCTGAGGAAATATTAAAATCAGTGGGTTAGAGTGGGATGAATTGGGAGAACTGGGGTTGATTTATATACTCTACTGATACTATGTATAAGATAGGTAGCTGAGAACCTACTGTATAGCAGGGAACTCAACTCAGCATTCTGTGGTGACCTAAATGGGAAGGAAATCCAAACAAGAGGGGATAGATGTATACTTATGGCTGATTCATTTTGCTGTACAGCAGAAACTAATACAACATGATAAAGCAGCTATACTCCAATAAAAATTAATTTTAAAATAAATAAACCACATTGAAGACAGCCCCCCCAAAAAAAGAAAAAAAAAAGACAACAGATCAGTGGGTTACAAAGAGTCATGGCTTTAACTGTGGCAAAAATCCTCCTTCACTGAACAATGGAGGTGAGAAATTAAATAGGACCAGGGTTTTGTGTGTCTTCTGACATAAGGAAGAGATTTGCTTTTCTGTTTAATTTGACAGAAAAAAGTAAGTGACAGTCGCAGCCCTCCAGGAACTGGCAGATGTGACAGAGCATGATAGATATGGGAGCAGGCTCTGGGGGTCAGGCGGATGGAGCACGGTGGTCGTGAGGACCACGCTTTGTACTGGGGAGGGGAGCAAGCAGGGTGGTGATGACTGGGACCACTTGCACAGCATCATGTCCACATTTAACTGGAAGTTCTAGCCCCCTGCTGCTGTCGAGTGTCTGATGGAGAGGTTTTCAATAGCCCTGACCTTAATCTGAGCTACAAATATTGGCCAGTCATGTTTTTCATGGCCGCAGTGGTAATTATAACTACATGAAAATGCATTACCTTATCAGAGGATGAAGATGAAGAAGAAGAGGGAGAAGGTGAAGAAGAAGGAGTAGAAGTGGAAGAGGCAGAAGATGTCCAGACTGAGTCGTCAGCAGGAGATGAAAGTCCAGAGAAAGGCTTGGAGCCCTCTCCACCGACCTCGGAGCTCCAGGCTGCCCCTGAGGCACCCCCAGTTTCCTCTCCGGACCCCCCTCCAGCCCTGCTACATGCTGTGGAAGCTCCGGTGACACAGGTAACTCAGTTATGAGTTCCCTCTTGCAGGACACGCAGGTGTGCCTCCTTGCTGAGCAGCTCAAACAATTTATTCTACCTCAAGTAAAGGAAACGCTATGCCAGGCGTTTGTATATGGAGGACACGAGATTTTAGGGCCGTCACAGTGTCAGGGAGAAAGTCTTCTAGGGCATTCAGCAGGGTCTTTGTGGTTATAACCAGTTGGCAAGACTCAGTTTCACATAATTTTCCCACCCTCAAATCTGAGGCAATCTATGGGAACTGTGTATGTGTGTGTTAACATGTGAATTCATAGAGAGCTGGGAGCATGGCACTGACTCTTAGTATAGATACAGGGTATAGGTTGAGAGATAAAAATGGTTATATTTTCAGAATTTTGAATTTTCTGTAGGTAACAAAGAAACTTAATAGAGAAACCATGCTAGTTATGTCCCTGTTGCTTACCCTGAAACAGAACTATAGCGTTTGGTCAATGGGCAAATAAAGGAAGCTGAGGTTTCCTATGTCTCTGTCATTTGATGAGATGATGTGTTGACAGAATTGTTTTTAAAACTTTCTTAGGAAATTAGCTCATCCCGGACACTGTCTGTGGCTGTCCTGTGGCTGACTCTGTTTTCTAAGATGTCACTGTTTGGTTCTCAAGCCTCTGTATTGACTTCATGACACCTTTGACAGGTCCCAACCTGTTCAGTTTGTGGGCAATGAACACTTAGCAAAAACAAAAAATGTCTGGGTTTCAACGTGGATTGAAATTATCTATAGAAACAAAACTGCAAAGAGGGAACTCAGAGATGAAATTATAGCTTATGCTCTGTCTCCATAGGAAACTAAGCTAAAAGACTATTTATAATTCCTGGAATCTTGAAATTCCGGGTGTACCAATTGCACTGATCTCGAAAGGGATATGATAACTAAATGACAATTGGGTTTGATCAATTAGATTTCAATTGGGGGTTTAAGAGGTTTGGGGGGACCCACGTATAATACAAAAAATTAATTCTGGTCAATAGTTTGCCCTTTCTTCCATTATCTGCTATTTTATAAGCAAACTTTGTTCTAGGCTTCTGCTATCTACCTGACCAAGGCCACAGTCTAGTGAGACAAGCCCAGGATGGAAGAGGGGGCACAAACAGATGCTGAGACAAGAATGCTGGCTGCATTCCCTGCCCTGAGCCCTTGTGGAGGGTGGGCTGAGCTGAAACATGCACTAGATCGGGCCCCCACACACACACAGAGCTATCCCTTTGCAAACCTGAAGGGAACTAAAATCCACTGCTTTTCTCTTTTTTTGCTTTTGAATTTATCCATCCTGTGAAGGGGGAGGTGGTGCCCACTGGCTCCCAGCAGACCACAGAGTCTGAAACTCCAGTCCCAGCAGCAACGGACACTGCGGATCCCTTGCTTTACCCTAGTTGGTATAAAGGCCAGACCCGGAAATCCACCGCCAAACCACCTTCCGCCCCAGGGAGCGGAAGTCTCGGGCGCTTAGGGCCTTCAGGTTCCGAGGATGCGCATGCGCGGAAGGCTGACGGGGCGGAAGCCGCAGCCAGGGAGAGGGCAGCAGTGAGTGGTAAGGATGCTAGCTCACCTGCAGCTACTTCTCAGGTTAGTGTCAATGAATGCTCTGGGGTCTGAATGCTCCCTGCGCCGCCTGATCCCGCTGGGATGACAGCAAGGAGGAAGGGTTTCTGAAGGGGTGGACAGAACCTGGGGCCTGGGGGATAAGGGGAACGACTCATCTACCCCAAGTTGGCTTGTTTTTCTAAGCCTGACATGAAGTGAAAGAGACACCAATTTGACTTCACTCTGCCCGTGCGTGGCGACTTCACACCTGGTTGCCCAGGGGCGGGAGTGCAAGCGGGCCTGGCCCCTAGGCATGCAGGTGAAAGCTGCTTGTCTGCAGTGACTGCCTGGCGTCCCTGATCCTCCTCTGCACTGGCCACTGGCCCTTGTTGGGCCTTTTCTGCGTCCTCTCTGAGCTTCCAAAGACTAATCACTTGCTTCTGTGTCGTTCCCAACACCCAGCAGGCACGTTTGAGTCAAGTTCTATGTCGGCTCTGGAAAATAACCTCTGATTCTTGGGTTTTGGTTTTGGGAGCGTGCTGGTGAAGGCTGGACAAAGATAGTTTTGGCTTTATTAAACCGGTGCTTCCTACGCATGTGCTGCTGGGAGCAGAAAAGCACAGACTTCCCTCTTTTCGAATTTTTTAAGGGGACATTTAATACCTTTTTTTCTTATCAAAATGCAAGTTTGAAGTTCATTTCTTCTTCCTAACATTGGGCTAGATGTTTGCATGGCTCAAAGATTCCATAGAAGAAATCTTCTACAATTTCTTCACAAAGAAGAATGTTCATGGTTACTCCATACCCATGAGTATTCTTAAATGACGTGTGGGTGTTGCCCAGACAGGGGCTGGCGGAAAAAATATGCTCGAGTTCCGTGCTCCTGGGTCATCAGGTGATTTCAACAACAAACAGCATTTTTTCAAAAATCATAAAATTCTTACTGTCTTAACTATCTGCTCAAGTGAACCTCGATTTCCATGAGGTAATAAATGGAAATGATTTTTGGAAAATACAAAGATGGACGTGCTTTCGTGCCATGTATTTATTTTCACGAATGAAAAATGACAAAAAAGATATGTTTGGTGTGAGGAAATCTTTGCAGGTTGTTTTAGGTTGTAAAAAAAGTGGAGTAGAAAGTTTTCTAAAAGACAGATGGGAAGTTTATTTCTAGAAAGTTTATGGGATTCCTGACATACTTAGTGGACGTTGAGTCAGGCAGAAAAACAGTAATACAATAACCCAAGATAGAAGCACAATCGAAATGAAAATGAAAAATCCATCTGAATGAAGATTAAAATATTATTTGTGATAATATCAGTGAAGCTTTCTTCTTGTTTTCTCACAGGAGTTAGGAATCTGCCTAGCACTTTTGGCTTTTCTTATACTTCACTACATCTGGCGTCAGATTCAATGCTTGATTTTTACTTTAATGGGTAGGAAATCTTTTCTTTTCCCTTAACTAACATCTCATGTAGCTCTTCAATAATGTTTCTCTTCTATAGGCCCAGAGATGAATTTCTCCCCCAATTCTGAGGCTCTGCCAATCTAAAAAGACACAAGTTCCCAAGCACTACTTGTGGCCTCACAGCCCTTCCTGAAGAGAATCACTCCGTCATCTAATCCTGCATGGGAGGGAATCCTGACTCAGAACGAGACTCATTGGGAAATTATTCAGTAATCCAGTGGGAGTGGACCCTCCATAATAGCCAATGAAAATGTTAGTCACTCAGTCCTGTCCAACTCTTTGCGACCCCATGGACTGTAGCCCACCAGGCTCCTCTGTCCATGGGATTCTCCAGGCAGAACAGCCATTAGAGGAGGCCATTTTCCAAAGATGTCCAGAATGCTATGAGTAGTCTGCTCTTAGATGGATAACCAGCAAAGGCCTCATACAGGACTATGCAGGTTTCCATCAGTTCAGTAGCAGCATATCATCTGCCTCACCAGAGGTGCCCAGGTGGGCAGGTAACTGCTTTGGTGGGCAGGTGGACCAGGTGACTTCTGGTTCTCTCTGCACCCTCAGAGTCCGCAGTCTCTCTCCTAAGAGAGGGAAGCCCGGGCACAGTCACATAGGGGGCATTTCGGCCAAGTGAGATCTGAACGAATAAGAAGCCAAAGGGCCAATGTTCATGTACTGGCTATAACAAATTAGACCCAAAGAAAAGTCATAAAGCCAACAGACAGTATATTATTTTTGGTATGTTGTCTCATAGTCAAGCCTTTTCTTGATGACTGTTAGGAGGTTCAGGGACTAACCATCTTACTCCTTTTGTAACCTTTTGAATATTATAAGCTTCATGAATCATATTTAAAGATTTAAACCCCACGTACTTTTGAGTAAATGACTCTGCTGGACCTGAGACCAGCTCCCTGTGCCTGTAGCTCAGAAGTGATCCAGGGTGACTGGAGCTGAAAGGGCTCGTCTATTTCCGGCTCGCTGACTTTTCCCGGGTTGACACTGACTCTTCTGGAAGCTCCCCTCATAGCTCCTTTCTGCCTCATTAGCTGTCTACTCAGCGATGGCAGTAGGCTCCCCATGGGTCCCTGTCATGCCTGTGACTGTGTGTGAGTGGCACCTACCCCGTGCCTAATAGTCAGCCATGACCTGTGTATTCTAGAACGTTCTGAGTGTCTTCATCAGCTCAAGGGCATAACTCCTCTTCCTGTCATTTGTGATGAACAACAGGGGGAGGAAGTTATCGGCCATGGGCTCAGTGGGGCAAACGGGGAGGGAGAGAAAAGTCCATGCATAATTGGAATATCCTGAATAATTGTGGATCTGAATAATTGTCTGAAGAGTTCAGTTTATATTCTGAGAGTTCAGGTTTGGGACTTTGTTGCCATATGCCCTCGTAATGCTTCTCTGAGGCTGCGGGGGGAAAGTCATGCTTCTTATCTGCTGTCCATTGGAGCCCATGTCACGGATGCTGTCATTCACATGCCTGTCATGAGGGTGAGGCAGGGGGGTGGGCTTGTGGGTGGAGGGTATGGTGAGTTGACTTTCACTACTGCCAAGAACCTTGGGTAGTTCTTGGTGTTTGAGAAAGAGCCTTTCACCTAGAGAAGGACACCTGTTTATGATGGAGGATCACTCTCTGATCCCTGCCTGAAAGGGGGTGTGGACAGATTAATAGAGACCTCACCACAGCATCAGATTCCCCATCCCTGTGAAGGTTTCGCAGGCCTGATTCACCTTCACTGCCTCAGAACTCAACTCACTAGATATTTGTCCAATGCAAGGTCCTTATGAAAACTAAAGTTAAAGGTATAGAAGTTGGCGGAACTTAGATAAAGATATATAAATTGGTATATTTAAATGGGCTCTATATAAGGTAATTATAGCTCTTATTTAATTATACTGTGGGATAAACAAGGCTTTCTTGGTGGCTCAGAGGGTAAAGAATCTGCCTGCAATGCAGGAGACCCAGGTTCAATCCCTGGGTCGGGAAGTTCCCCTGGAGTAGGAAATGGCAACGCGCTCCAGTATTCTTGCCTGGAAAATTGTTTGGACAGAGGAGCTTGGCAGGCTACAGTCCATGGGGTCACAAAGAATTGGATATGACTTAGCGACCAGGCATGCAATGCAAGGTTAACTTGTTAGAATTTCACACTTCGTTAGTCTTTCTGCGAACATTTAGGATGTAACACACAGGTTTTCCTTGATTCACTGGTGGTCTTACCTCTCTTAATGCATCCTGGGAGATGAGGTGGCCTAGGAATGACAGAAGCATCTCAGGCTCACTTGCTAATCCGTAAACTCACTTGAGCCCCATCAGCAGAACCACAATCCATTTAAGAAGGAAGATGTTTCCTGATGCTTGCTGTCTGTGATTTCTGATGCCGTAGCATGTACATTCTCTCTTCACCTAATGACATGGGCAGATTATGTGTCAGAAACTGGTGATGGCAAAAACCAGACGCCAGCTCTCTGCATGGGTGGCGACCCGGGATTCTGCTCCTTGTTAGATCAGAGGCACACTGTTGCCTTCCCCACCTTGGTTCTCCAAGAAAACTAACTGCTCAGCAAGTTTTGAATTCAGGCCTGGGTCACACTGTGCACATTAGCTGGTCTTTAGCTGCAAAATCACCCTTAAAGTTCCCACCCTTTTAGACCCTGCCTGTTGTACACTCAGTCAACACAAAGAGTTTGGTGGCAATTATATCTGATCTACTTCCTGTGTTAATTTTAAAATACTTTTTTAAGAAACTGCACCGTGCCCCAGTCAACCTCAGAAGACAGGGCAATAATAAGCGGGCAGGGCGCTGTGAGCAGGTTGACTGCGCTTGAAAAGCAGCCTCTGTGAGCCTCATCTCCAGGGAGATTTCCTGGTCCACTCTGCTTCCCTCCATTGTCCTTCTCTTCCTACACTGCTTATATGCTAATTACACCTGAGGGTTAGCACAGGTTCCATCCCCAGGCCCACCAGGACAACTGGGTTTTTTATTGGGAATATGTGTGGCAATTAGATTTTCCCAGAAGCAGGAGCAGCAGCAATGAAAGCCCCTCTACATTCCCCTTCACCATTCCCAGTGAGGCTTAGTGATTGTGGTTGGAGAAATTTGTCCAAACCACTTGATGGGAACAGGGATGTCCCGAAAAATGTCTCCCTGCTTGGTAGATTAACTTGGCAGCTGCTCTGGCTGACACTCGAACTGGATCCTGGCAGCTGTCAGAGGACCCCAGCCCCACTGCCACCGCACACATATACACACACACACTCAGAGAGCCAGTTGCTGTGAAGATGGGGTTTTTGACATTAAAATCTCTGCCATTTCTGCCTCTGTAAAGAACCACAGCTCACATATTTCACCAGAGCACGAAGCTGTAGTTGTCAGGGACCCTGAAAGCTTTTACCATATCATAGCTATTCGTAGTTGCAAGATTAGAATATCCACTTTCCACCACGCATTCCTCAAGTCTGAAAATAGACGAGCAAGTTGGGTAGAAACTGTGCTAAGGCCTGGGGCTCAGCAAAGATCTGTGAAATCAAGAGGAAGGACTTCAGTTCAGTCCCAACTCTGGGCACTTAATTTCTTTGAGCCTCAGTTTTCTCATGAAGAAAATAAAACAACTGCTTGATGAAAGGATTCATCTATTTGCATAACATTAGAGAGCGAAAACTCTGGTACTAAGAATCTTAAAAATTTTTCAGGATGTTTTCATTGGGAGGGTTATGAACTTAGGCCTGACAAATCATTCTGGCAACTGTAATAATAATAGATTTAGATAGCCCACTGCATTTCCCCAAATTTATTTCTTGCCTTGAAGCTATTACACAAATCCCTTATTCCCAGACTATCTCCACATCTCCTGGACACCAATTTAGCTGGGTGTTTACACAGCTGATTACCCTTTCAGATTCCATAAACCCCATAAAATCCAGGTCTGAAGTCTATCTACTGGTGCTTAGACCTCATGGCCCAGAAGAACAAAGGACTTAGAATATACACAGTAAATGTAGTCATAGAAGATTAGATGAATGAAGAGATGAAAAACTGTGTGATTTTTTAAAATTTACCTGTTTTAATTGTAAGGTTCAGTAGGTTTTGACAGCCATGTAGCATTGTGTGGCGACAGGCCACAGTAAAGCTATAGAGTATTTCTATCCTCATGTGCCTTTGCAGGTAATCTCCTTCTGGCATCCCAGCTGCTATTTTGCTGGTAATTTTAGTTTCACCAGTTCTAGAAGATCATACAGATGAAAACATCCAATATATAGGCTTCTGTGACTGGTTTTTTCACTTGGCATATCATTCTTGAGTCATCCATTTGGTTGCATGCATCAGTAGCTCATTTCTTTATATTCCTGAGTAGTATCCCATTGTATGGAGGTTTTCCAGATTTCTTTTTTAACTGGAGGATAATTGCTTTACAATGTTCGCTTGGTTTCTGCCATACGACATGAATCAGCTGTAATTACAATTTTCCAGATTTCTTTCTGTTTGATTTTTGGTTTGATTTCATTGTGGAGAGAGAATATTGTCTATATGCTTCCAGTTCTTTAAAATGTACTATGCTAACTTGGTGAATGTTCCCTGTGCAGTTGAAAACCTTGTATTTTCTGTTGTTGCTGGGTGGAATGTTCTGTGAATATACATCAGGCCAAGTGAGTGTTGTTCAGGTTCCTTATATCCTCACTGATTTCCTGTGTACTTGTTTTATCAATTGCTAAGAGAGGAATTTTGAGATCTCTGACTATAATTGTGGATTTGTCTATTTATCCTTGCAGTTCTATCAGTTTTGCTTTATGTGTTTTGAAACTCTGTTTAGGTAGCTATGTTAGCATTGCTGTATTTTCTTGAAGAGTTTATCCCAAGGAAAAGTGTTAAAAAATAACTGTGTCTGCCTGCTTGAATGGGTTCACATATACTATTCTTTAAGGTACCGTAGAAAAGTTAGAGGGCAGATGGGGGTAGCCTGGAAGAGGAAGGTACTGACAGAGCTTCAGTTCAGTTCAGTCGCTCAGTCGTGTCCGACTCTTTGCGACCCCGTGAATCGCAGCACACCAGGCCTCCCTGTCCATCACTAACTCCTGGAGTTCACTCAAACTCATGTCCATCGAGTCGGTGATGCCATCCAGCCATCTCATCCTCTGTCATCCCCTTCTCCTCCTGCCCCCAATCCCTCCCAGCATCAGCGTCTTTTCCAATGAGTCAACTCCTCATATGAGGTGGCCAAAGTATTGGAGTTTCAGCTTTAGCATCAGTCCTTCCAATGAACACCCAGGATTGATCTCCTTTAGAATGGACTGGTTGGATCTCCTTGCAGTCCAAGGGACTCTCAAGAGTCTTCTCCAACACCACAGTTCAAAAGCATCAGTTCTTCGGCGCTCAGCTTTCTTCACAGTCCAACTCTCACATCCATACATGACCAATGGAAAAACCATAGCCTAGACTAGACAGACCTTTGTTGGCAAAGTAACGTCTCTGCTTTTTAATATGCTATCTAGGTTGGTCATAACTTTCCTTCCAAGGAGTAAGCGTCTTTTAATTTCATGGCTGCAGTCAGCATCTGCAGTCATTTTGGAGCCCCAGAAAATAAAGTCTGACACTGTTTCTACTGTTTCCGCATCTATGTGCCATGAAGTGATGGAACCGGATGCCATGATCTTAGTTTTCTGAATGTTGAGCTTTAAGCCAACTTTTTCACTCTCCTCTTTCACCTTCATCAAGAGGCTCTTTAGTTCCTCTTCACTTTCTGCCATAAGGGTCGTATCATCTGCATATCTGAGGTTATTAATATTTCTCCCAGCAATCTTGATTCCAACTTGTGGTTCATCCAGCCCAGTGTTTCTCATGATGTACTCTGCATATAAGTTAAATATGCAGGGTGACAATACACAGCCTTGATGTACTCCTTTTCCTATTTGGAACCAGTCTCTTCCATGTCCATTTCTAACTGTTGCTTTCTGACCTGCATATAGGTGTCTCAAGAGGCAGGTCAGATGGTCTGGTATTCCCATCTCTTTCAGAATTTTCCACAGTTTATTGTGATCCACGCAGTCAAAGGCTTTGGCATAGTCAATAAAGTAGAAATAGATGTTTTTCTGGAACTCTCTTGCTTTTTTGATGATCCAGTGGATGTTGGCAATTTGATCTTAACTGGTTTTAAACAGCTGGCCACAGAAAGACTCACAGCCTAAATCCAGCACACTTGTCTCCCCTTCCTCCCACAGCTACCAGCAAGGCCTAGCAGAGCAAGGTCTTGACAGCCAAGGTGCCTGATGCTTTTAAGTGACTAAGCTCAACTTTGCAATCTGATGATTAAGGTCTTTGGGGCCCTATTTTTAGTGTAGATGTAAACTGCTTTATGAGCTAAGATGTCTGTACATTTTAATGACATGCTTCTGTCCCAGTTCACTCCTTGTGCTGTCTACACCAGTTTCCACGGAACTGCAGAGGCCCCCCCAGCATGGGCCAGGGCCTTCCAGCCCTGGGCTTGTCCTCTTGGCTGACAGGAAGGTGCAGATGGCCCTTCCTCCTGTCCTGAGGACTGCCACATGCTTCCTATAGAATATATCATGATTTCAGAGACAGAGCATCAGGGACAATGTGGGTGACCCACACCTTTGGATTCTGTACCCTAAAACAGCAGAAGCAGTGTGTGGAGGGCCAGTCCAGTGCAGGAAGAGTCTCCAAGGAAAACCAGACTATGGCCATCTTAGTTCCCAGCCCGCGTTCCATAAATGTTGTCCTTTGAGGTTATAAAGGTGCTCCTCCAGGGAAAAATAAAAAACACTTCTTAGAAGAGGGAAGAAAAGAAGAAAGAAAGTAAATTAGGAAGAAAGGAAGGGGAAAAGAAAGATACATGGTACTAGCCAAGATTCTCTTCTCTTCTTGAAGCCTAGGGTTTATTTCCTAGATTCTCAGAAACCAATACATGTGTCCCCAGACCTGAGAGATTATCAAATTTCCCTACCTAAGATTTCTCCTTGAAAATATCCATATTTTCTTAAACTGGGATGAACAGTAGCCAGTGTTCCAAGGAAAAGCAGGTATGTAGAGTCCCCAGTACATATCCCATGCAAAAAGATAAAATAATTTTCATGCAAATAACCTTTGAGACCAAATCATTCAGTCCGATTTTAAGGGTAAATATCAAGTCCACCTGCCACTAGGGACTCAGTGGTGAGCGATGCCTGAGGCAAAATCTTCTATCCTGCATGAGATTAATTTCACAAGGTACCAGAGAATGTTTTAAAAAATAAAGCAGTAGACCAAGAATATGATTTCCCATGAGTGTGACTACAGGTCCTATGTTCTTTGAAATGATCTATTTAATTTTCCAAAACAAACTGAAATGAATGAAAATTTAACTATGTTCTCTAAATTTAATTGAGGGATTCAGGGTGTCAAATTATTTTCAAACAGAAATTTCTACTGAGAGCAACTGCTTGTGTTATACAAATTAGGAGATTCAAGCTTATGAATCAAATCACTTTTAAGCCAGGCACCCTGACTATGCTGGAATTTCACTTGGTAAAAATAGAGAAAAAATGATCAGCACTCAAGCCTACATTTACTGCATAATATTATCCAGGACTTAATAGTCCTGGAAGTTATAAGAAGTTCTGATAATGAAATGCAAGCATTTTTTCATAGAAAAAATTTTGGCTAGAGGAATCATTTTATTTAAAGAAGTAAGTTTTAATGAGACTATTACATTAATATTATTATTGCTTTTTCATTTGTACCCTGCAACTGCAGTTTTCTTTTTTTTTCCCCTCCTGGGAAAGTGATATCCTCAGTTCGGTCGCTCAGTCGTGTCCGACTCTTTGCCACCCCATGAATCACAGCACGCCAGGTCTCCCTGTCCATCACCAACTCCTGGAGTTCACTCAAACTCATGTCCATAGAGTTGGTGATGCCATCCAGCCACCTCATTCTCTGTCGTCCCCATCTCCTCCCACCCCCAGTCCCTCCCAGCATTAGACTCTTTTCCAGTAAGTCAACTCGTCGCATGAGGTGGCCAAAGTATTGGAGTTTCAGCTTTAGCATCAGTGATATCCTGCTGCTGCTGCTGCTAAGTCACTTCAGTCGTGTCCGACTCTGTGTGACCCCATAGACGGAAGCCCACCAGGCTCCCCCGTCCCTGGGATTCTCCAGGCAAGAACACTGGAGTGGGTTGCCATTTCCTTCTCCAATGTGTGAAAGTGAAAAGTGAAAGTGAAGTTGCTCAGTCATGTCCAACCCTCAGCGACCCCATGGACTGCAGCCTACCAGGCTCCTCCATCCATAGTAAGTGTCAATTTGGGGGCTTTTCTAGAAGGGGCTTCCCTGGTGACTCAGACAGTAAAGAATCTGCCTGCAATGCGGGAGACCTGGGATCATTCCCTGGGTCGGGAGGATCTCCTGGAGAAGCCAATGGCTACTGACTTCAGTATTTTTGCCTGAAGGATCTCATGAACACAGTACTCTGGTGGACTACAGTCCATGGGATCGCAAAGAGTCAGACATGACTGAGCCACTAACACTAGAAGAGAAAAAAAATAATCTGTACTAAAACTGTAGGCTATATTTCTCAAGATCAAATAGCTTCCTTAGTAAAAGTCACTTTAATAGGACGCTGAAATGGATGTATCTGTTTTAAAGAGGGAAATGTAATGTAAATTACATGTGAGCAGTGTAATGAATGGAGAAGGCAATGGCACCCCACTCCAGTACTCTTGCCGGGAAAATACCATGGATGGAGGAGCCTGGTAGGCTGCAGTCCGTGGGATCGCTAAGAGTTGGACACGACTGAGAGACTTCGCTTTCCCTTTTCACTTTCATGCATTGGAGAAGGAAATGGCAACCCACTCCAGTGTTCCTGCCTGGAGAATCCCAGGGACGGGGGAGCCTGGTGGGCTTCCGTCTATGGGGTCACACAGAGTCAGACATGACTGAAGTGACTTAGCAGCAGCAGCAGTGTAATGAATTCATTTCCCCTGGCAACATGTGCCTGCAGTCCTACAATTCCATGAAAACAGTAACGTAGGCACAGGGGAGAGCTTTCTGGGGGAGTTGTCATGACAAAGCTACTTGAGTTTTACTTCTGTAGTTTTTTTAATGTTTGTTATTCCGATTTAACCTAAGGCCCTTATTAGTGCTGTACACCCTGTGGATTTTTCTCCCTTTATTTATGTATCTCAGTGATTTCTATGAAATGCCTTTTCCCCACTAGAACCCACAAAGCAAAACACAAATCCACCACTGTTCAAAGCATCTGAAAAACCAGTGCCATGTGGCAAAGGCTAACTAACATGTGCACGTTGCTCTATCTGTGCAAGGTCTTTCACAGAGATTCTCTCATTTAAACCTCACAACAACCCTGCACAGTAGGAATTTTTTAACTTCCTTATTTTTAAAATTTGATATTGTTATTCTTATTTTTTCATAAAATTAGTTTTATTGAAGTATAATTGATTTACAGTGGTGTTAATGTCTGCTGTACAGCAAAGTGATTCAGTTATTATAAAACTTACTCATTTTTAAGTAGAGGATCACAGAGGATGAGTGACTTGCTCCAAATTATGGAGCAGCTGGGAGCCTGGTGCCCAGTGAACCCTTGTCCACCACCACGGAGTGCATGCCTGCAGTAGAATGGAGGTCACATCCCATCTAGGGAAAGTGGGTGAATCACCACTTTATCAGGGTTGGTATGACTGAAGCAAAAACAGTGTGACCAAGGGTTCTCTGCATTGACTCACCCCTCGTGACACATTGGCACCGAGAGGTCAGTTCTAGGCTTCCACCCCCTGTGAGAAAGCACCAGTCCTTCAGTTGCTGACCCCCCTCCTCCCTGTCTCTGACTTGTGGGGGTGGAGTCAGCCTATCTCACATGCTCAGCAGCTCTGGCTGCCTCTTTTCCCTTTGGGGTTCTGATCTCAGCACTTTATCTTTAGAGTTACTCTGAGCCAGTTCCTCAACCATCCTGTGTTATCTCGTCCATGAACTGGGCATAACAATACCATCGACCTCCCATGGCTCTTGAGGAAAATCTATTGTTTCCCTCACACAAGGCAAAGAAGTCCTATCTGTGAGGAACTGATAATCTAATTAGCATCCTTTCTCCTTTCAGAAAGGCTGAGAACACGAACACACACACACACACACACTCTCTCTCTCTCTCTGCTGGACACATAATGGCGGGTCCATGCCTGAGAAGAAGGCTGGCTGTTAATGTCTGCAAAACTGTGACATCGACATTTTCACTTCTCCTTCCTGACCCCACCCCAACTCCCTTTATTCCTAGAGGCCGTGTTTGAAACAGCCCAAAGTCAGTACACCGGACATCTTCCTCCAGATTAAGAAAAAAGGAGTGAATTTGCTTTCTTCTTGTTCCATAGGCCTGGTTTCTGATCTTCCCTAACTGGCAAGAGGGAGGCAGCTACAGGCAGTGAAGCCCCCAGATCAGCTCCATCCATGCCTTCCATCCCTCAGTGCTCACAGCTGTAAATTCTCCTAAGGGGAAAAAGGCCCTTTAGTGAATGTCTTCCTTCCAGGGCTCCTTGTGTTGGAGGGGCCGGTGTGTCTTCTTTACCCTTCCTCAAGCGTCCACTGAGAGTGTGCTGTATTTTCACAGCTCTGCGCTGCAGTCCTGACATACCTCAGTTGCTCTGCCACTGAGCAGTAAAGACTATCCCTGTGATGGAAATGCCCAGGATAGACCTGCCCAACCGAGTTTCCGGGGCTCAGGCTCTTGGCTGTGAGTCACAGACCAGGCCCCAGGCACTTCCCAGGCCCTGATGACTGGCCCAGGCTCTTGGCTGTCCTCTCTTTTCCAGCCTGGAATCCATGATGCTTAAGCTATCCGGGGCCCGAGCTTCAGGAATGCTGAGTAGGGAGCAGCCAGTGCTTGGGTTTAGTCTTTCTGAATAAACATTCTAACCCTGCCCTCAGCATTCCCGCTCACACCTGTTTCCAGCATCTGGCTCTGACTCTCTGACTCAGCCCAGCAGGTGCAGGACAGACCCTGGTGGTCACCCACCCAGCAGCCTCCAGTCTAGCCTTACCCTTCCCACCCTGATTCTTTTAAGGCAAATGGCTTTCATTGTAGAAGGCCAAAGCTTCCTTTGGATTGGCCCAGAAAGACTGGCTTTTAACATGCAGTGGTAACCAGATCCTTCCGTCAGGTAGAATTTGTGTCTGCCATTCAAAGCGGCAGAGTGGAGGGGGTGGTCCAAAGGTGGGGTCTGGACACAGTTTCCTCCCTGCCAGCCCCCCTCCCCTTCCCGGCTGGGCATGTGACTGACATACATACAGCAGCCAGCCCACAGGGCTAGGCAGGACAGTTTCTAGGTGAAGTGGTATCTGGCAGGAGTGGACCTGAAGCTGTCAGCATCCATTAATCTCTTGGTTGCAATACAATTTATCTGATCAGTTAGTATCGCTTGGATACGCCTGAGGGAATGGAACACGGCACAGGTACAAGGTAACGGATCAGAATCGTGGGTGCTACAGAAGCTGGTCATTTGGAGAAGGGCTGAGGGTGGTACCTTACGGAGGCCCTGGCAAGCTGAGAGGCAGCCTGAGGGCACTGGTCACTCATCACAATGACCTGGCACAGCTCACTCTTTTATTTTAGGCCAGCAAAAAGTAATTCCTCTTATAAACATGGCTACCCTGTCTTATGCCAGCATAAATATTAGGAAAGCATCTGTTTCATTTTGTTCAATCAAGTGGGCCAAGCTGCCTGTAGGTAAAGGCACTCATGCTCAGTCACTAAGTCATGTCTGTCTTTTCTGTGACCCCATGGACTGTAGCCCACCAGACTCCTGTGTCCATGTTATTTCTCAGGCAAGAATACTGGATGGATTGCCATTGCCTTCTCCCCGGGATCTTCCCAACCCAGGCATCAAATCTACACCTCCTGCATTGGCAGACAGATTCTTTACCACTGAACCACCTGGGAAGCCCAGTGTCACTAAGTAAATTCCCACTATTATGCAACCAATCTCCAGAACTTTTTCACTTGCAAAACTGAAACTCTACACTCATTAAACATGTTTCCATTGGTGCAGCCCTTGGCAAGCACCATTCTACTTTCTGTTTGTATGAATTTGATGACTCTAGATAGCAGGATGGTACTGTATCTTTTAGTGACTTGCTTATTTCACTTAGCATAACATCCTCAAGGTTCACCCATGTTGCAGCAGGTATCAGAATTTCCTTTCTTTTTAAGATTGAGTAGTGTTGGAGATGAGTTTGCGTGAACTCTGGGAGGGAGGCCTGGCGTGCTGTGATTCATGGGGTCGCAAAGAGTCGGACACAACTGAGCGACTGAACTGAACTGAACTGAAGTGTTGGAGAAGACTCTTCAGAGTCCCTTGGACTGCAAGGAGATCAAAACAGTGAATCTTAAAGGAAATCAACCCTGAATATTCATTGGAAGGCCTGATGCTGAAGTGCCAATACTTTGGTCACCTGATGCAAAGAACCAATTCATTGGAAAGGACCCTGATGCTGGGAAAGATTGAGGGCAGGAGGAGAAGGAGGCGACAGAGGATGAGATGGTTGGATAGCATCACCGACTCGATGGACATGAGTTTGAGCAAGCTCCAGAAGATGGTGAAGGACAGGGAAGCCTGGTGTGCTGCAGTCAGTGGGGTTGCAGAGTCAGACACGACTGAGAGACTGAACAACAACAACACTATCCCGTTCTATGTATGTGCCACATTTTGTTTATTTACCCATTGATGGACACTCAAAAGTTGCTTCCTCTTAGCTGTTGTGATAGTGCCACTGTAAACATAAGTGTACAAATATCTGTGTGAGTTCCTGCCTTCAGATCTTTGGGGTGTATACCCAAACATGGAATTGCTGGATTGTATGGTAATTCCATGGTTAAATTTTGAGGAACTGTGATGCTGTTATACCATTTTACATTCCCACCAACAGTGACAAGGGTTTCTCTCTCTCCACTTTCCTGCACCTGATTCTTGATGTCTGCAACTAATTAAAGTCTTTTTCAAAGTACCATGCACAGTTCAGGCCAAGCCAACACTGGCCATAGCCTGGAACTGTCCTGTACTCAGGGACAGATTGCCCACACGCCTCTGGCAGAATGCCTGCTCCTCAATCTCCATCAGCAAGAAATGGCGCTAGATGATAACCCAAGAAGGATGCTGCCACACATCACTCAGCCCTGAGTAAAAGCGCCTCTCATGAGCCTCCCCTTCTGTGCAGGGAAAAGATGCTTTAGTACCATAATCTGACATTGCATGCATTCCCTTTTAAAGGACATTTGATAGCAGCAGCAAAGAAGTCAAAGGAAAATAAAAGGTTTTATGTTTCTGACTGAGTCTGGTTCATGAATACCCAGAATTTCTGGTCAAGTTCATCTGAGAAAAATAGTCTTTCCTTTCAGCAAAGGTGTGTCACCCCTTCTGCTGGTCTTCTGTGGATTTTGACTGAAGTGGATCTCACAGTTGAGATGGAAAAGTCTGCCTCCCTATTCTATCTCCTGGTTTTATATTATTACTAAAACTCACACTTCTCATCTGAAACCCTGTGCTGACAGAGCAGTGTTAAATGATGGTTGTAGGTTTGTTCATTTGTTACCTGAGGAAAATGTGTGAAATTTAGAAATAATATGGGATGAGAAATCCTTTCTTCCCTTTGTCATACACCTTGGACTAAACTCCAACTCAGGACAAACTCAAAAGCAGGTAGAGAAGATCAGTGCTTATCATTCTCTGTCCTTTGTTCAGATTCACGGGACATCATTCCTAAGAAATAGCACTTCCTGTGATGAAGGAGAGCCAGCATTTGGAAAACTATTTAAAGGAATGCATATATAAAATTCTCTTGGGAAAGGCTGTAGGGAAAATGTCTGCTTATGATTAAATGCATGCATGCATGCTCAGTCATGTCCAACTCTCTGTGACTCCATGGACTGTAGCCTGCCAGGCCCTTCTGTCCATGGAATTCTTCCAGGCAAGAAGATTGGAGTGGGTTGTGATGCCCTCCTCCAGGAGATCTTCCTAACACAGGGATCGAACCTGTGTCTCTTCCATCTCCTGCATTGGCAGACAGGTTCTTTTACCACTGGCATCACCTGGGAAGAACCTATGATTGAATAGACTGTGCTTATAGAAAGATTTCTAAAATTTTAACTCATTCTTCCTTTATGAGAGAGCCATATATAAAGTCAGGCCACATGGAGATACACTGGACTGGGTGATGGATAGTCATGATTAGCCAAAGGGATTGAAACATACATAATGTCCAGTTATGAAAAGATGAACATCCCCAATACAACTGTCTTTATGCTGAAGATCCTGGCTGTTGTATATCGTTTCTCACAAATAGTCCCCAGCTGATTCTGCCTGGCAGAGGAGGCTCTTCACTAATATGAGAAAGAAGGAAGGAAGGAAGGAAATGGACATTTATGAAGCACTTAATATGAGTTAAGTCACATGCAAGTGCTTTAGGTGCATGATATTCAGTCCTTATGACAGCCTTGTGGGATAGGCTGCATGCGTGCTAAGTCACTTCAGTCATGTCCAACTCTTTGTAATGAATGGACTGTGGCCTTCCAGGCTCCTCTGTCCATTGGGATTCTTCAGGCAAGAATACTGGAGTGGGTTGCCATGCCCTTCTTTAGGGGATTTCCTGACTCAGGGATTGAACCCATGTCTCTTATGTCTCCTGCATTTGCAGGCAGGTTATAGGGTTTCATCTCTGTTTTACAGAAGAGAAAACAAAAGGCTCAGAGAGGTTAAGTGTCTTGCCTGAGTCATATTGCTAATGAACTGTTATTCTGGGATTTGAAACCAGGCTCAGCCTCTTTGCATAAAACTTCCTTGCTGAGATGGTTGGGGAACCTAAAGTTCACATAAACAAGACCAAGGAGACAGTGTAATCACCTACAGATACTCAGAATAATCTCTGCTCTTGGCCCCTGCTCTGGCACCAGCCTTTCTTCTCTGAAAGATAGCATTTGTCCATATTGTTAGAAGGAAAAATCTAATAACTCACTGAAATGTGAGGGTGTTAAAGCAGCGAACCCAAACTATTTGATACCAAGGTTTGAAGGCTGTAGAGTATTAACTGCCAAAACATTTTAAATGGAAGATAAATTTTCCATTGGGCTTCCAAGGGTAGCTCAAATGGTAAAGAATCTGCCTGCAACGCAGGAGACCTGGGTTCAGATCAGGTGTGAACCTGCTTGGTTCAATCCATGGGTCAGGAAGATCCCCTGGAGAAGGACATGGTAACCCACTCCAGTATTCTTGCCATGGACAGAGGGGCCTGGTGTACTAAAGTCCATGGGATCGCAGAGTTGGACACGACTAGCACACAGATTTTAATCTTGAATATAAAAAAAAGCACAGAAATACAAATTCTAAAAGCCATCCAGATAGCTTGCACACCTCCAGCAGTGTCACAAAGATTCTACCCCACGCAGACTATACCTTACACAACTAGTTTCACCCTTTAGATATTTCAGGACAACTGTCACAGAAGTTTCCTCTAGATCAGAAGTTGTCTTCAAGAAAAAGAGGCTACGCAGTGAAGCCTGATGGTCCGTTCATCTGTGCAAAATTCACTGTTTGCTCACACAGAATGGCTAGAAAAAAAGTGCTTTGCATATCAATGATGTGCCCAGATCACTTGGGTTTTTTGTTAGGATTCATGAGAGTAAGATGACTCTGATGGGGACTAGAAGAGTTCGGTGTGCATCAACAGGTTCTGTCAGTTCAGTTGCTCAGTTGTGTCCGACTCTTTGCGACCCCATGGACTGCAGCACACCAGGCCTCCCTGTCCATCACCAACTCCCGGAATTTACTCAAACTCAGTTCCATCGCATCGGTGATGCCATCCAACCATCTCATCCTCTGTCATCCCCTCCTCCTCCTGCCCTCAATCTTTCCCAGCATCAGGGTCTTTTCCAATGAGTTGGTTCTTTACATCAGGTGGCCAAAGTATTGGAGTTTCAGCTTCAGTATCAGTCCTTCCAATGAATATTCAGGACTGATTTCCTTTAGGATTGACTGGTTGGATCTCCTTGCAATCCACACTTCAAAAGCAGCAATTCTTCGGTGCTCAGCGTTCTTCATAGTCCAACTCTCACATCCATATATGACTACTGGAAAAACCATAGCTTTGACTAGATGGACCTCTGTCAAGACGATGTTTGTTCTACCTTAACTTCAAGGACATTCAGGTAGCTAGCCCATTACCAACAGAATCTAATAACAGCCTTTTAAAAAAGAAGCCCAATCACACTTGATGTCTCAGCTATTCCTTTATAGAAAACTACCTGCTTCAGTTTTATTCTAATAAAAATAATATGATTCCATGGCTAATATGATTTCATGGACCCCCCTTAACTTTTTATCAGGGAGCAACATGGCAGGGGGAAGGGTAATCCTAAAGTCATAATGACTTGGGATAATTTTACCGAACTTGAAATATTACCCCCAAATATATATTTAGGGCAAAATCGGGTAAAGTGTAGGACAAGCGCTCATTTTTCACTTGAAACTGTTTTGAGTGGCAACAAAACAACACACTCACTGAAGTCCTGCTTTGCCTGTGCCAGGTGTTGGCCAATCATATAGCAGCTTCAAAAAATCAGCCTGGGCGTCTGGGTTGAATGCATGTGCCTACCTCATTGCTTTGGTATCAGCAGCATTCTAATCTCACAGGATAACTTTACCAGTGAAGTCATCCGAATATGTTAGTCTGTGTTTGGTGTTTCTCCTACAAAGAACTGTGTTTGTCATACCTTCCACGTAAGGAGTTTGTGTTTTTACAACACATTGCATTTCAGCAAGACTTCCTTATGAGTGTCCCTGATTCTACTAAACTGTTATTTTTTAAACTCAAAGCATCATAAATACATTTCATTTTCTAGATTAGATTCAAAATCTATAAACGATACATCATTAGAAATGTTTATGTTACTAGATTTTATTGCCTAGAGAAATGAATCCTTTCTGTAAACCTACAGTTTTGCAAAATTTACTTATATATTTTTACATGCTTTTGGAAATTCTTAATTTAGCAGTGGAGAGATTATGTCATGTGATGTAGCAAAGTCATTTAATTTAGGATTTTATCTTAGACTTTTCTAAATCCAAACTCCTGTTAGTTTTAATGTGATTTTCATCTCAGTAAATCATATACAGATTGACTTTTAAAAAAGTAGAATAGCCTATACTCTTTTCCTAAAACTTTCCTCCACCGCATGCATTATTTTTATCCCTGTGTGTGAAATCCTTTCATGGCTCTTGGCCACAGCCAAGATAACCTGAGCTTGCTCTCCATCCCTAATAATAATTATGTCCTATATAATTATTATTATCCTTTCTCCTCGGTAGAAAAGTGACTGGACCAACTTGGAAAGGATTGGCCTCTTTTCCCTCTGATGCAGGTTTTCTTCTGTTGCAGACTGGATTTGAGAACTCTCCCCTCCAGAGACAGGCTGCTGCTTCAGGGAGCGGGAATGGAGCTGATTCTGAGCCAGCTCGCCATGTCTTCTCCTTTTCCTGGTTGAACTCCCTCAATGAATGATATTCATTCCAACTGCTGCACCTCTCTCTGCCTGGCTGAGATACTCACAGGCAGCAGGGACCCAGATGAAACTAGGATCATGTAGATGACGAAAGGGACCTCTGAATGGCATTTCTACCGAAAATACCCTTTAATTCCAGATGACTTAGCTAACACATTGAGGGAGAACAATGCTCTGAGAAGAAAGTTGCAGAAGAGCATTGGGGGAAAAAGGAACTTGATCTTACGCAAATTTTTTTATTGTGTGGGAAACGTTATGAAGGGTGTATAGGTGTGGTATGTGTGTGTGTGCATCAGTAACAAGTGGCCAGTGTTGAAAAAAGTGGGCACTACACTCATCTCTAATAGGCACTGGCTATTGTTCTGATATCACAGTAGCTCTTATTTTCTTTCCTCTTTAACAGTGCAGGTGGTCAGTGAAATTCAGTGTTAATTCAGAAGTGACCGATTTATCAATATATGGACAAAAGGTAAATCACTGACCAAAGATATGAGATGCTTCACAAAGCTTTTCTCTTTTCCACAACGGATATTGCTGGATGGATATCCAGAAATGTTCTTTGTCTCTGGTGACACTTTCCTAGTCCAGAAGGCAAAGGCCAAGGACATTTCTTGTGACATTTTTCTAATCTTAGTTTCAAATATGCAGATATCACGTACTTTACCTGAAAAAGACTTTTCAACAGGAACCATCTACTGTCTCATGTATCCACTGAAGCACCAATCTGAACTATAGAGCAACTGCATGTATTTAAATATATATATACACACACACAATACACATTATACATGTACATATATATGTATTTAAATCATGTGTTGTCCCCCCATAACACCTCATTCAAAACATAAGTTTTGTAAAGTTAGAAACTTCACTCTGTATGAACTCTTAAATAAATGCTCTTTTTAACAACTTAGTCTTACAATGATTTATTGTATTCATATCATTGTATTAATCCATTAGTCAAGTGAATTTAAAGGGTCTCAAGGGAATAAGCATCTTCATACATCCAAATTGATTTTGAAATATTAAACACTCGATTGAATTTTTAAAGTTATAACTAAACTACCAAAGGCAAGTGCATTGTAAACTGTATTAGGGGTACTGTTTGATTTTAGAAGTGCATAGAGATAGTTTATATTCCTAAGAATGAAAGAGATTAGTGTTGGTGTGACATAAATGAGGTGTTTGTAAAGTTATTAAAGTCGAAATGTGCTTTATAAGAAAAATGTTCCCAAGGGGCACTTTATAGCAACTACATTTAGTTTTAAGTGGAGAGGTTATTGTTTCTCCTATTAGAAGACAGCAAATGGAAAACAGCTTAGAAAAAAAAATACTTAATGGTACCAAAGTTTGGTAAAGTAAACCTTTCTCATAGAAAAAAACAACACAGCATTTTGGCCCTCTAACTGGAGGGAAGCCTTGCCACAACCATTAACCTCTTTTTCCTTTCTTCCTTTCCTCCCCAATTATGTCACATCTTATGACAAATCAGGGGGTTTCCCTGGTGGCTCAGGTGGTAAAGAATCTGCCTGCAACTCAGGAGACCCGAGTTTGATCCCTGGGTTGAGAAGAACCCCTGGAGAAGGGAATGGCAACCCACTCCAGTATTCTTGCCTGGAGAAGTCCATGGACAGAGGAGCCTAGCAGGCTACCATCCATGGGATTGCAAAGAGTCAGACACAACTGAGCGACTAACACTTTCATGAGTGACTAATACTTTCTACAGTTAATCAGGATTGAATGTTATTTCTGTTATGAATCAATATTTCATTTATAGAATTACCAAGCCTCAGAACTGCAAACTACTTTCTAAATTATTGAACTCAACCTCAGAGGGGTACTCTGAGGTGCAGATATGAGTCCAAGGTATTTGCAGGATTTGTGTGAGCCACCGACATATGTTTGTGGTTTTAGCAGAAAATAAAAATGCCAGTTTTGTTTATTCTTGTGTTGATGTCAATTTGGAGAAAGTAAAGAGCTCAGTTTTCCCCTGTGAGCACTGGAGAGGAAAAATAAAGTCGTGATTACCTTTGCAGCTTTTATTAGAAATATAAATATTCAGCATTCTCTTACAGAGCCAAATTGATCAAGGATTGGAAAGATGTTTTATTACTGAAACGTTTACAAGGAAAAGTTGGATCAAAGAGCTTACATATTTTTGTCTCACCCACCCTAGAGAATGATTTTCTTTTTGGCTCAAAACACAATAAAATCAGTATGGTGACTTATGTCTACTTCAAAACATTTTCCCCTGGGTCTATACTCTCTATAAAACACTGTTAAAGACACCTGGAAGTAGAAACTAGAAGTATAGGACGCAAATTACATATTGTCGCTGTTACTGCATATGAATACACTGTGTGCATGCTAATTAAGGAGTCTGGGCGCTCCTGCTGTACATCCTCTACATCTCAATCTATATAAAAATAAACAGATGGTATCAGAGCAATGCTATGGTATAGAATACTGTATTTTTATTTTTTAATTTTTAGATTTTTTAATTCATTTTTGTGCTAAATACACAATCTTTTTAGCCAAACGCACCGTTTCATTTCCCAGCAATGTCCAACAGTTTCCTGTTGCTATGAGCTTGCTGCGCTAACTGATCGGCCTTGGTCATTTCCAAGACTTCTCGGAGGAGGTGGAAGGTGAGATCCAGGGAGATGGGAGGTTCCTGGGATCGCCTCTTCCTGGCGGCCGGCGCCTCCTGGCGGCTGCCGAGGGCGTTCTCCGTGCCACGTTCCGCGGGACCCGCTGGGCTGTCGAGTGGGCGCCGGGGCTGCAGCAGTGCTCGGAAAAAGTTGGCGGCCACCTTGTCCGGAGAAAGGCGACTGCTGCTTCTGCTGGCGAGAGGCGAGGCGGCGGGAGAGAGCGGAGCAGCCCGGGTCTCATCGAGGTTACCCAGGCGGAGGAAGTATTCCTCCCCAACGCGGAGTAGGGTGGGCAGAGCCTGGGGTTCCTGGGGCTGCGGCGGCTGGAAGAAACTCAGGGGCTGGGGGTGCTGTGATGCCTGCCGGGCACCCGGGATGGACCCCCGGCTGAGGAGGGCCCTGCATGGCGGGGAGGGCAGCAGAGCCACCAGCAGGACGCCCACGGACACGAGCAGCGGCAGTCGCATGTTAGGGGGCGCTAACTGCGGTACAGAGGTGGGCAGAGGGCGGAATGAGAAAAAAAGAGTTACCAGAGTTGAGCTCCACTGGGAGTCTTCCCGCAGGACGACACCCACAGACCCAGCTCCCGGCGCGGGTGGGGCGCTGTCCGTAGTGCTGAAGCGCCCGAATTACGACTTCCAGAGCTGGAGTGAGACTGAGAAGGGGAGCAGCTTGGAAGAGCAGGGTGCGGCACCAAGGCTCAGTCCCGCGCCAGGCTGGAGCGACTCTCCTTACGAGACTCACTTAGTGAGGGTCCCCGAGTCCCCTGTCTAACGATTCCCCCAGACCAATTCCCCGGGCTCTAAAGAAGACCTGCAAATTCGTGGTCTCAAGGGCTCTAAACATTACCCTCTCCCCGCGACCCCACCACCACCCTTTCCGGATGTTTCAGCATTTTTCTCCAAAGTGAGAACTGCTGCCTCCTTCCTCTTTTCCCATCCCTGCCCTCGGTTCTCTCGGTTGTCGGGATGGATGGGGGCTCGTTTACACATACAGTGAGGAATAACTGCCAGTTCAGGTAACACTGAGCAGCCGTCTAAGTTTGCTTTTAGTAGCATCTCAGCTACCATCTATCGGAATCTTGTGGCACGGGAGCGCACAAACACGCGCGCACACGCGCACACACACACACACACACACACACACACGCCTAGGAACAGCCGGCAGCGCGGCGCACACTCTGGCAGCTCAGGCAGTGCAAAGTTGGAGGCGCAGTTCCGTCTAGGCGCTGCCTACCTTCCGAGGTGCTCAGCAGGTGAGCGGGGCGCAGTGCTTCTCTGCAGAAAAGCTTCTCTGGGGCTTTTTTTCAGGGGTTCTCTTCCCTTCTCCTTTCTCTTCCCACTCTGTTCTTTTCCTCTTCTCTTCCTCTTCTGTCTCTCCACGGACGTGGGCTCTGAGTTTCTCCACACCAGAGCCTGGAAGGGGATTTTATAGTGTCGACCCTCTTCAGAAACCACGCAGCATTTGCCTAATAAGCTGACGCTCTCTTGACAGCTGGATTGCGCGCTGCCTCTGCTCCTGCATAAATCATAGGGCCCTGCCCGGGAACGAGGGGCAGAATTTTTGCTATCTCAACATTGAATCTCACATCCAATTATATCAACAGATATTTATCGCCTCCTTGATGACGTCAACTAGCCCTAAAATGGAAGGGCTTCTTATGACTTGTCCATTGACAAAAATTCTTGAATGAGATTTCCCAAGTGTCAAAACATACTGGCTTCTTACTAGGAAAGGCCGAAGGGAAGGTCAGAAAAGAAAGTGAATGGGAGGGGAGAGAAGAGGAAGGGAAGTCTATCAACACACAGTCCTGTGATAGGGGGTAACTCTGGACATTCCCCTCCCTTCTCCCACCTAACTCCTCTGACCTGCTGTGTCAGGCAACTCCTCAGCATCTGAAAATATCCCTCTGCTAGAGACAAAATGTCCCATTAACTTTCTGCCTGGAAAAGAATGAAGAACAAGGAGATGGGATTGCAGGGGCATCCAGCTTTTAAAGTTCTAGATGCTTTATCCTCCCAAGAACAGATAAGGAAATTATGAGTCTGCAGAGGTAAGACCAAGAAGTCTCTTGAAACATTGCTCAAGTTTTTTAAATGATGCAAGAGCTACTCCCATGATGAAGAGGCACAAATCAGAATCAGCGAGGGGTGCAGCAAAGATTTTAAGGTTTCCCAGTATCTCACTGTTCCTCCTTGTTCTCTCACAATCTAAAATTAACTGTGGACTTTTCTGTTCCTAAATTAGAGAAAGGGCCAGTAAGAGGTAACTGAGGTAAACAATCTTTATCTAGTCTCCTTAATGCAAGCCCAATGACAGAAGCATCCATTCTAACTTCCCATTCTATATTGGGAAAGACTTAAACTGCTTGATTATAGGGCTGAATTTATCAGCTACATGTTTTCACTGATGAATGCTGAGCCTGTAAAAATGATAACCTCATTCATTTTACTTCCAAATACTATTAACATCCATGACAGTGCCCATATTAGGAATACCCAGGTTGTTGTTTTAATTATTTCTTTTACTCAATTCAAATGTGCTGCATGGGGACCTGATAAACACATAAATGCTCTCTGGCACTACCACAGAATTGAATGCCTATAAAACCACACTAATATTTCAAAATAAACTGATATCATATAGGTGGGAGGTTGTTAACCTCTAATTGTGCAATTTTTTGTTTGTTGTTTAGTTGCTAAGTTGTGTCTGACTCTTTGGTAACCTTGTGGACTGTAGCCTGCCAGGCTCCTCTGTCCGTGGGACTTTCCAAGTAAGAATACTGGAGGGGGTTGCCATTTTTTCCTTCTCCAGGTGATTGTCCCAACCCAGGGATTGAACCTGCATCCCTTATGTCTCTTGCATTGGCAGGCAGGTTCTTTACCACTGAACCACCTGGGAAGTCCAATATATTCTGCAATTCAAAATGCAATTCCAAACTCTAGTGTCTGTGATTCAATTCAGCTTCTAGATAACCATCAAAGTTGTTTATCAGAAATTTCCTGTTCCTCATTTCTGGTTACCTCTGCTTATTCCTTTGTAACTAACCTGACAAATGATATAATGCATATTTCAACTCCCATTTTTGAGTCTATACTAATTCACAATTGCTCTAAGAAACAAAAGGAAGGTAAAAAGAAAAATTCTGAAGGTTTCCAAAGAAGTCAGTGCATAGCTGGATCACTGCACTATGGAATGGACTTTTGACATAGAGAACAGAGAAAGAAATGTGTCTTCTGGGGAAGATGTGAGTTGTTACAGAAGATCATAATTATAAAGTGTTTTATGTTGGTAAGAAAATAATCTTTCTCTGTCCCCACTGACATCTTTCAGCTTGGGTATCAATCTGGAGGTGAAAATAGGTTTGGAAGGGAAAGTTGAGGTAAATGAATACAGAAGTAGAAATAGTAAAGAGAAAGACCACAGGTTTAGTTGAAAAGACCTGAGAGGTTCCTCCAGAGAGAGTGAAAGTGTTGGCTGCTCAGTTATGTTTGATTCTTTGTGACCCCATGGACTGAAGCCCGCCAGCGGATTTCCCAAGTAAGAATACTGGAGTAGATTACCATTTCCTTCTCCAGGGGATCTTCCCATGCCATTTCCTTCTCCAGGGGATCTTCCAAACCCAGAGACTGAACCCATGTCTCCTGCATTGCAGGTGGATTCTTTACCATCAGAGCCACCAGGGAAGCCCCATAGAAGACCCAGCTTATTCCAGGCTTTGACTGGCCCCAAATCTTTTCAGATCTCGCTCCTCTTTGGCCATATGGAGGATGCTGTTTTAGTATAGCTCCTTCAACACTGTTGAATCCTTGCTGTGAGATTTTCCTTGAGCAGGTAGTTGGTTGGGAACAGTGGCTCTCACTAGGGGTGAGGAATAGAAGGCCTAGATCTCAGTGGAGGTGTTGTGCAGAGTAATCCCTACTCACCACAATTTAACCAAAAGTTAAATCTCACCAAATCACTGAGCATTCACATCAGAAATGACTAGAAGAAATCATTTGGCTTTAATGAGAGCCAGAAAGGTTAAGTGACTTACATGAAGTCACTCAGCTTGTGATAAAAGTCAGAATTAGAACCCCATTCCTTTGACTACCTGCCTGTATTATCTCCATAATATCACCATACCCTTTGAACTTCCTTTTCCAGTAGAGACACAAGAATAAATTAAAATGAGAAGATGAATCTAAGTGAAGCAACATGTTCACACACTAATCCTGAGTTACCTTTTCTCAGACTTTCCATATATTAATAAATCACCTAAGGCAAGAGAGCCCAAAGATGCCCTGAGCGTGTTGATGCCCAGGCCCCAACCTCTGTGCATGCACTGCAGTGTACCGTTCAGGTGAATCTCATCACTGTAACATGAGGTTTTCAAATGCACTGCCAACTTAAGATGCATTAATTTTATTTTTCCATCTTAGTTTACCTTGGAAAAAAGAGATCTTTTGATAAAGTATAGAGCTTATGTGGTTCTCAAATTAATGACACAAATGTGTGACTGCAGAAATAACATACTGCAAGAGGACTTACATACACAGAAAACTAAATAGCCAAGTCTGTAAAAATTGCCACTGACAGATTCAATGTTACATGTAGGAATAAATTCTTCAAAGGAGTCACTGGAGAACAATTTAAATGCTTTCAGAGCCTAAAAACAAGCCAAGAAACATGGGCACAAAATAGGGATTACTTCATGCTTCTAACCATATTTTTCACTAAGAACATATTATAGGGTATAGTTAAATTTCAAAAGGCATGGCACAGCAGTTCAATGAATAATGAAATATTAGGAATAATAGATACCTGCTGGGCATATTTCTGCCATCTGCATCTCCCTGACTTTGAGAAGCTCCCAACAAGTGCTTCTATTAGCAAAATACATAGCAAATGAAGACAATCTCCAGATTTGTTAACTGAAACATTTGCTGAAATGAATCTACCATCTCCAATGACAGCCTTTAAAAATGCCAAGGGTGGATAGGTAGTTTGGTAATTGTAACTTCCATAGGCAGCACTAGGGAAAGGACGTCAAACAGCACAAGTACCTAACTGCTTCACCAGTAACTGAAACTTTTATTAATCTCTTCTGATTATCAAAGCCATTCATCCTCCTTACAGAAGACTTAGAAAAATTGGAAAAGTATAAAGTAGAATACAAAATCCCTCACATTCCAGAATATATAGTCTCCATTACTATTTTGTTGTTTTCTTTGAGACTTTTCTCTGAGTGCAGACATTTTATGTAATTGGATTAAGACAGTGTTCCTAATTGTTAGTTTCTGCCTAACCACAGCAACAATTCCTCTTCCTCCTCTTAGAAACTTAAAAGTTAACTGGCGGGAGGAATCTCCCAACCCGTTTCCTCAGTAACCACTCATATCCTCCGCTCCCCTGCCTCAGCCGACCTTTTGCAAACCTTTTACAGCCACTTCCCTCCATGCTTCTTCAGACACCACTTCATCTTTCCTGCTCTCCTCATTTCAGATTATTAGCCCCTCCCACCTGTTCACAGTCTTTACCCTGCTCTCTTCATTTGGGGTTTATGCTACCATTTAAATGAAGTCTCAGGGCGGTGTCTGGGGGTGTGTGCTGGTAAACACGAGTGCATTTGGGAAGACCTCTCGAAATGCAGCGTGGAGAGTAAACTGGAGAGGCAAGGAAGTGGGCAAATGAATTATGGTCTTTGGGTCATTACTGCTGGGCCTCTACAGAATGAGCATCACACGCCAGTGGTGGCGGGAGCTGTACAAGACAGTGGCAGGGTCTCCTGTGGACCGTTCCAGGAGCCCAGGACACTAACTGTGGGCAACCACACTCCTGTCCCAAGGCTGGTAATGGTAAGGCTTCCTTTCATTTCCCCATAAGTCAACAGATCTCTCAGCAGCCAGAAATCGTCACTGGGTGCCTTACCTCCTGCCCTCAGAAAATGGAATGTTACCATTCCCAATGTTTGCTACCTGTCCCTTTATTTTTCCAGAAGTTAGGTAGTAACTGACCCCAGAGAGATGACTCAGAGCACTGGAAAGGGGACAGGTTTCTGCTTCTCTAACAAGCCCTTGTCTTGATAGACATGACTGACCTTTCTATTTACATCGTAATACATCAGATTCTCTGTTTTAGGCTCCAGATAATGGATGGAGGGCAGTGAGAGGATGTGTGTGAACTTTCTGTCATGAAGGGCAATTTGCAGGAACTAATCATCTTACAATAGTTGGTCATGAGAAAGAAATCCATCAACTCAGCATCCTAATTAGGTATTTATATTCATGAACATTTCTTGACTCTAAGGAAATTTTTGCCAAAGAACCCTCCTAGGAATGTTACCAGTGTTACAATGGGAGAAAAATGAGGGGATGGTTAAAGTTTTTGTTGTTTTTTTCTTCACATTTGTTTTCATTTACTTGGCTGTGCCTGGTCTTAGTTGTATCACCTGGGATCTTTAGCTGTGGCATGTGAAATCTTAGTTCTATCATGTGGGAGCTGACCAGGGATGGAACCCGGGCCCCCTGCATTGGGAGCTTGGAGTCTTTAGCCACTGGACCACCAGGAAGTCCCTATTTATAGGAAAGTTAAACACATTTTTTACTGCAAAATTCTCTAGTGTTTAGAAAATTTTATTCTGAAGTGTAAATCCCCAAGTCTTCAGCCTCTGCCAGGTGTATTTGACCACAGAGCATGTTCATTCATTGTGTGACAAGTTGGGAGATGCAATAAGCGAAGACATTTTATGAGTTCAGCTATACTTTCTTTCTTTACCATCCATATTTAAGTCCATGATTAAAACTGCTAATATTTTACTTCTTCTAGGGGGATAATTTCAAATGACACATTTCACCCTTGAAGAGAGTGTTTCAGGGTATGAAAACAAGTCTATTTCCAGTATTTCTGAGGATCACCTGCCAGGGGAGGGGTCACTTTACAGAAAGGAGCTGCTGAGCCCTCCCTCGCTACTCATGAAATAGACTATTTGCACACTTCCTGGTCAGGGGAAGGAGTTGGTCTCTACAGGGAAATCTGTGAGCCTACCTTGCAAAGGAGGACCTTCTTCAGGTATGAAAAGGCAGAAGTTTCCTAGACAAATTGCAGTTGGTGATGTCAAGTTTTTTCCAAAAGGAAATTTGATTACTCAAGAGGCAGTAGGCAACAAGAGCTGCAGGGGTAGACAGACAAGCAGCCAGTACTCAGGAGCTGTGGATCTCAAAGATGTTACTGGCTCTGGTTTCAGACCTTTTGTGAACCTTGCTACAGGCTCTATTCATCTCCCAAGGCTTTTGTCAACCATCTGTGGAAAACGTGATGTTAGCTTCAAATATGAAATCTACAGTTAATTTTTCATGTATGTGTGCTTGTTAATCTGTCTTGCAACTTGTTTGTGAGCTCACTTCCCACTTCTTTGTAACTTCTAGTACACTGCTTACACAGGGTGTCTGTTGGTTCTCAGAGACTGACTATGTATATCCTACCCAAGAGAAAGGATGAGACTTCCCCGGTGGCCCAGTGGTAAGACCCCACGATCCCAATGCAGGGGGCCTGGGTTCAAATCCTGCTCAGGGAACTAGATCTCACACACTGCAACTTAAGATCCCGAATGCTGCAATGAAAATCCCACATGCTGCAACTGAGACCCGTCACAGACTCGTCACAATGTTTAAAATAAACCTTTTATTTTTTTATTTTAATTGGAGGCTAATTACTTTACATTATTGTATTGGTTTTGCCATCATTGACATGAATCTGCCCCATGTGTACATGTGTTCCCCATCTTGAACCCCCCTCCCACCTCCCTTCCCATCCCATCCTTCTAGAGAAAGGCTACCTCAGTTCAAGGTGGTCTCATAACTCAACGTCAATGAGCCCTTGAAAGGAGGGTTGGATGAAACCTATGTGTGGGAAAGAAAGGATCTGTCTGATTTGCTACATTCACTGTTCTCTTTTGCATAAAATTTGGAAATGATCTGAACAACAGCATTCTCAGGATAATGGAAAAGATTTAACAGCCTTAAGCTGCAGTGAAGTTTAATGTTCCTATTCATATTAAGTTAAATATAGATACATATTTGAGCTCCATTTCATTTTCCAACTTGTTTTCTTTGTACTTTAATTCTTAATAGCTGTGAAGTTCTGCCTTGTGCTAATGTACTTTTATCTTCTCAGCAACAACAATAATTGCAATGAAGGAATTTTTTTTTAATTTTCAAAGAGAAGTAAAATTATATAATCTGATAGGTTTCTTTTTCCTTTTAATAAAGTTATTCATTCTAGTATCTTTATATGAAGATTTCACTAAGAAATAAGCCTTGTAAACAGAATAAAGCATTCACCTGACTTACCCTTCCTAAGGAGATACACTAGATTTCTGAGCATGGTAGCTGTCACATTACCTCAATACAGTTTTTACTCTATTACTTCCAAGCTGGGTGATCTTGGACCTTTATTTAAAATTTCCAAACTTATTTGTCAAGTCATTCTAAAATGCCAGTTTCTCTGTTTTCTCCTTTTAGGGTTGTGGAGTGAAATAAGACAGAATATAAGAAGCATTCAATGAACACTGCGCATCTGTCGCTAGGCTAATGACCTGGCTTCTATTTCAGTTGAACTATGTCCGGTATTTATTAGGCTTGATACAGGTCTATTAACAAAATAAAAAAAGTATAATCACCAAGTTTTTCTTCTTCTAATACTGGAGGCTTTTTGATATCCAGCTGATCTAAAAAAAATTTTTTTTAATTAATAGACTTCATTTCCTAAGAGCAGTTTCAGGTTTATAGAAAAATTGAGCAGAAAGTACAAGAAATTCCCATATACTCTTTCTCCCCTCAACCCTCCTCCTGTTCAGTTCAGTTGCTCAGTCGTGTCCGACTCTTTGTGACCCCATGGACCGCAGCACACCAGGCCTCCCTGTCCATCACCAACTCCCAGAGTTTACTCACCCTCTCCTCCTCCTGTGTCCACAAGTCCTATTATTAACATCTTGTGCTGATGTGGAACATTTGTTGCAACTGATGAACCAATATTGATACATTCTTTTTAACTGAAGTCCACAGTCTGCTTTGGGTTCACTTTGTACTATACATTCTGTGAGTTTTGACCAATGAACAATGGCACATACCCACAGTGACTACATCACACAGAATCATTTCACTGTCCTAAAAATCTCCTGTCCCTATAGTTTTGCCTATTTCAGAATGACATAAGGCTGGAATCATACAACATGTACCCTTTTCAAACTGAAACCCTCTCAAAAAGAAACCTTTTCTTTCACTTTGCAATATGCATTTCAGGTTCCTCTCAGTCTTTTCAAACAAAGGTACATTTTTTTACTTAGGAATAGCAATATTCCTTGGCTGAGGACTCTACTTAATAAATAAATGTCTGCTGGCTTAAGGATTATTTCCGTGTTGAAACTACTATACTTAACCTAATCATTTACTGATTTAAGTGAAAGTAGATGCACTCACATGGGGACTCTGCATCTTAAAGAGGGGTTAAAAACAACCATTAACACTGATAATTAATATAAAAATACAAGGATATATACTTCTCTTTTCCATTCCAAGATCAGGAGGTCCCTCTCTTCCTGGTGGGAGCCTCCATTATCCCACAAGTGGCTATGAACCTGTCAGGGTCTCCAGATGAGACCTGGGTAACAAGGCACAGTGACGGAGGATTCATTGTTTCTTCTCTCTGCACCCTAATTGCTTCTGGGGAACCTTACTGTCATTCCATTTGCAGTCTCTGCTCTAAGATCAGGCAATAGCAAATAGTCATTCATAATACATTAAAAAATCTCTTTTATTCATCTTATCTCTCTCCCTGATCAAGCCCTGGAGGAGTTCCCCCTTTTCCCAGATGGGAGAGAGGGTGGGAGCGGGTGGCATCAGCACAGGCATGGCCAGCTTCAGACCAGCCTGTTCCACCAGATACTCTGAGAAGCCTTTCAATTTCCTTTTACCTTTTCTTAATGTTTACACCTTTCAAGCACAAATAGTATGTCTCTCCACTGGTCTAAATTTAGAAAATGCACAAGTCTATTTGGATCTTTCAGTGCTTTCTTAAAAGCCATCTCCCTGGGCACTTGAACTTTTCAGAGGGCTTTTTCTGTGGAGACAAGGAATGAGGAGGCTCTTCAGCAAACCCCTGAAGCTGGGTCATCTGGGTTTCTCTCTAGGGTTGCTGTTTCCCTCCTGTCCTACCTCCCTGTCTAATCCTGGCGGGTGGCTCCTGACCAGACAGCACAGTGCCACAGGGACCTCCATCCCTAATCATGGTTTCTCTTGTTTACACTTCTAGAAGCATTGCCCTCTTCATCTCTAATCCTCACTGGAACCCTACAGGGAAGTAGATGTTATTACCACATTCCATAGATGCAGAAGCGGAAGCTCAGAATGGGCAGGTAACTTGGCTGATGTACCCCAGCTGGTATGTGAAGGGATCCTGGGATCCTGGCTCCTCCTCTCTACCCCATTCCGCTCGCTCAGGACTCCCAGGAACTCTGGGAGGGGGTCGGGTGTCCACACATGCTTCTGAAGGTACCAGCACCATATTTATGCCCTGTTCCTTAGCTGTCTCCTTCCTCAGCACTAAGTGCCAGGTGTGACTGAGGAATATCACACTGTTAAGGCACACATCACACAAACAATAACACTACCCAAAATGCCTAAGCTCAGTGTGAACAGCCCTGGAAACTTACCCAGGCATTACACATAGTCATTCTGCTGTTTGCTTTTGGTTTTTCTCCCTAATTTTCATCCTCACACCTCTTCTTTATAAACTATGCGAAATATTCCATTCTGTCCATCCTTTGCTGCCATCCCCAGAGCAATTCAAACAATCTACTAATAAATGGCAACCCACTTTGGTATTCTCACCTGGGAAATCCCATGGATACAGAAGCCTGGCAGGCTACAGTCCATGGGGTCACGAAGAGTCAGATATGACTGAGCACCCATGTACACACTAAAACATGTGCTTACCCAGGTCCTCAAAATAGGTTACAACCTCTCTGTGTCTCTGGGCCTTGAAAACACTTGTGTAGTTTCTCATTCTATAATGGAAGTTATAGGTTGATGTTTATGCTTCACATCAATTTCTAAATTAATATTTGCTATATCATCCTGCTAATTGATATGTACCTTTACTGAAATTTCAAATCAGCTTTTTGAAGTGGGAGGAAGGCAGAAAGCAACTTGCAAATTCTGTGCATAATGAAGTAAGGAACAAGCTCCCATAATGAAGACAAACAATTATACAACATTTGCATGATTCTTTTTTCTCACAACATGAGACAAGACACGGTAGCTGATTAGCACGCTGCCTTTGCTGCGAGTCTTACTTCTTCTTTCCCCACCATTTGGTAGGATTCTCAGAGCTAAGAGCAGATCACACTGCTTGGTCAGAGTATTCCGATATTATCCTGGGGCCTGCTGGGCAGTCAAGACCACCCTGCCAACTTCAGCCTAACACAGACTTCTTACTCTGTGACTACCCTGGGGTTGTGTCCTGCAGCTGATACACGTGTGCTCCAAGTGAGGCCCCCATTCAGGATTCTAACCACCGAACTCAACTGGCCAGAGAGGACTGAGAACAGTTCTCACTAATCCCTAGAGTATTTCCTGAGCATCTACTATGTCCCACCCCTGCGGTTGGTGCTAGAGATAAAAATGAACAATGAAAACCCCTGTGGCTCTTGAGATGTTCACTGCCCACCAAGGAAGACATGTTAGCAATAATGACATGTACAGTGAGTGCTCTGTGCATACAAAGAAGGGAGTCCACTCTGATGGGGAGAGGGACAGGGAGGGTTCAAGAAGAGCTCCCCAGAGCAGGCAATACCTGAGATGAGACTGGAAGGAAGGACAGGAATGGTCAACAAGCAGAGGAAGGGTGGTCACTGCAGACAAGACGGCCTCGGATGGAAAAGCAGCAGAGCTGGAAGGATGATTCAGTATTCCAGGAATGACAGGCAGTTTCCTGTACTTAGTGAAAATGTGCAGAGAGGAAAGAGCCCCAAGACAATGTGAGAGAGGTCAGTGGATAAGGGCGAGCTCCAAAGGACTCTGAACCGGACATGTGATCCTGGGCTAATGGAGAGTCAGTGAGATTTTAACAGGGAGATGACAAGGAAAGATGTGTATTTCAGAGAATACACTCAGGCTACCTGGACCTGATGGATATCATGTAAAATGATTACAATAATGAACGCTTTGGGTGCCTGCTGTGTGCTGGGCCCAGCGCTGGAGAAGACACCAGTGAGAAATCCTACAATCAATGCAGGCAAGCTTGGATCTGTCCACAGTGCCTCAGAAGCTGTCAGAAAGCCTGTCAGAGAGTCTTCTCCAATTCAAATCCCAGCCCTACGACTTCCTAGTTGTGTCGCTGGGTAGGTCATGTAACCTTTCATGCCTCAGTTTCTTCATCTGTGAAATGGGGTTACTAGTAGAACTCACCTCATAGAGTTATACTGTGAGGATTAATTGAGTTGTATGCAAAGTCCTCAGCATGACTCTGAAACAGGAAGTGCGTAGGATTTGTTCTCACTGTCTCAAGGGGCTCGAGGTGGAAGCCGTGGCCTGGAGAGACATTAAATGTGAGAAAAGGCGGGGTGTGGGACAGAGGGGGAAGTCCAAATAAATCTCATCATTTTGTCCTGGGCGATGAGGCAGACGGTAAACACAGCAGGACAGTCTGGGATGAGAGGATGCAAGATTAACTTGGGAAATATTGATACTGAAGAGCCAGGGGATGTTCAGGTAGGAATATGGATGTGGGATATGAGCCTACAAGGGAGAATGGGGAAAGCTGGAAAACTGGAATCCTCAGCAAGAGTTAGAAACTGTGGCTGGAAATGGCCCAGGGGGAACAGGACGAGACGAGGGACCCGAGAAGACCAGGGCAGCTGGAGATCACCGGGGAGACTGACAAGGGCTAGTTCAAGAGCAAGAAGGAGCATCCAGGAAAAAATGGTACCATGAGGCCAGGCGAGGGGTGGAGCTGAGCTCTCGAAGGAGAGGAAGCCAGAAAAGCAAAATGCTGCACAGAAGTGCCACAGTGTAAGAACTGAGAGAAACCCAATTGGTTTGACAGCCTTTTGGTGGCTGTATCAGTCAGGGTCTAGTTAGCAGAAGAGAAACCACACTAGTTATTTCAAAAGAGAAAATTTAATATAAAGAATCAGGTTAACAGGAGTTAGAGAGAGCTGAAAAGGCGAAAGGGAACATGGGAGAAAACAGAGACTTTTAACTACAGAAGCAGTGACCTCCCCTGAGCACCAGGGAACCAAGGGCAGAGATGGGCGTCACTGGGATCCAGAGCCTTGGAGGAGAGGCCCCCCTCCAGAGCTGGGTGCTGCCCCTTCTGCAGCTCAGAGGGATCTCAGGGAGCTGGACTCAGGGGAAGGGTCCCACTTGGCTGGTGCCTTAGAACCTGGAGGGTGGACCCAGAAGAGCAGGAGCTGGGACCTCTGAGGACGAAGTCAAGAGGGGTCTCTGGGGTGCTGGCAGAAGCAGGATACTGGACCCAACTGCTACATCTGGCATGTGGGGTTGCTGCTGTGGAGGTACTAACCAAAACAGCAAGCAAACAGGGAAGAGCAAGCTCTTCTGTCCCCCCATCTGCTGGTCTCCCTCTACTGTTCCCTCTCAGCAAGACTCAGATTACAGAGAAGAAAGAGTTGGCCTACTCCCGGCCCAAGGTTCCCAAAGCAGCATCTACAAAGGTGGTTTGAGGCTAAGCAATCAGATTTATAAATTGCACAGAAATCCTCCCAAGGGTAAGCTAGTGTTTACAGGAAAGCCATCTAGCAATGGGTTGAGAAGCAGAAATCAAGACAGTAAATCAGGACCATTTTCCCAAAACATTTTGCAGTAAAAGAGAAAAGAGAATAAAGTAGTAGGAAGAGGTAGATACAATGTTCAGGATGGCTGTTTAACTATTAGGTCCTAAAGCAAGCTTGCAGAAAGGTGAGAGCCCATGCTGGTGACTCAAAGCATCTGAGGAGATGGGAGGTGGCTCTCGGCATAGAACTGGAGTGGGGGAGAAGGGAGTAGTGAGGGGACTAGCCAAGAGAGAAGCCAAAGAACATGAATTTCTCTGAGAGGTGAAGAAAGATGCTGCGCCAAAACCAGACAAACCAAAACACCCCCTTTGTAAGTGATCGGCTGGGTCTACTCCTAAGTGATCCCAACAGAAGGTGCCCTCATCTCCTAGTGCAGAGAATCTTTCTGGTCTCTGCATGGATCCTCATGGAGGCCTTCTCTAACCACCCTATCTGTCTAAACTTTTCACCTGCTCTCCTCACATACTTGAAATTCCCTTTCTGCCTGTCCTCCTGAGCACTCACATTCCATCTACCTTAATTATTGGGTTTATTGTTGTCTCTCCACAAGAGACACTGTGGCGAACACAGTTTCGTTCACTGTCATAATAACCTAAAGTGAAAACAATGCTTGACACAAAATAGCCACTTGATAAATATGTGTTGAATACACGAATGGATGAAATCCCCATGCAAGCACTGCTGCTGCTGCTGCTGCTGCTCAGTCGCTTCAGTCGTTTCTGATTCTGTGTGACCCCATAGACGGCAGCCCACCAGGCTCCCCCGTCCCTGGGATTCTCCAGGCAGGAACACTGGAGTGGGTTGCCATTTCCTTCTCCAATGCATGAAAGTGTAAAGTGAAAGTGAAGTCGCTCAGTCATGTCCAACTCTTAGCAACCCCATGGACTGCAGCCTACCAGGCTCCTCCATCCATGGGATTTTCCAGGCAAGAGTACTGGAGTGGGGTGCCATTGCCTTCTCCGATGCAAGCACTACTGAAACAAAATAGAATGTTCCAATCAATCAACCAGGACTCAGCCACTATCTGCTGGGCCCTAGTGGGGATGCTGAGACAGGGTATGGAGGAGTCCCTTCTATCACAGAAGTTATAATGTTTGAAAAAATGAAGCAACTTAGCCCACATGGTGACAAAAGAATGACTGAACTCTGCCGCCATCCTCCCAGGCTACACTCTCCCCTGCAGATTGGTCTCCAATCATCTATCTCTTCCTTGGACCCCTGGAGACTCACAGTCCTCAGCAGTCTTTCTGCTCCACAGCCCAGGGTTCACTGCCTTTAGCTGGTCGAGGTCGTGGTTCCACAGGGCCGAGTTCTCAGCCCCTCCTGGGAGCGAGATTAGAGGGTCTGGGCCCAGCCGTGCAGCTCACACACACCTGACACCCGTGGGTGTTTTGAAAGCCTCATCAGAGCTGATTTTGATGGGCAGCAGAAGCCCTGCAGGCAGCAGGCTGCCAGGACTGTCAGCCCCACTGGGGTGATGGGGGACGGGGGTCAAATCACCACCTGTCACGGTGTTAGAAGAGACCTCAGACAGTTTTATGGATGCAGGGGATGAAAACCCACATCACTGAAAGAGCGTGTGCTCTCCCTAGACTAGTCCCATACAATTCTGCTGCTTCCTTTCTGAACAAACCCAAATTCAGTGCGCCCAATGCAAGCGCACACATACACGCACCACATGGAAATGCACAAACATCACACACCCTCACAACACACAGACAAAAGCAAGGCACCTGAATCACAGACACACAGTCGCAAGGCTTATTCTCAGCCAGAGAGTTCTGGGAAATAACTAACAGAACGAATGAATGAGTGACACTAATGTTTTATCTGTAATCATTTAACAGAGGATGCAGCATAGTAGCCACCTACTATCAACCCTTCCAGTTTTAAATACTTATTCACTGATACTGGAATTTAATTTATTTTAAGAGAAATTCAAAAGTCTGGAGTAAAGGGTTCCTCCTAAACATTTTTTGCTGTTACTACCGTTAATTATTTTAAAAAATATCCAATGATTTGTTGAGGACTTACTCCTTTAAAGAAAGAGCTCTCTGAGAAGAATGGTAGTGTGTTTACTAATAAAGTATGCTGAAACAACAGAGCTGAGTTAATGGAAATTACACTGGACTGGGAGTGAACAGGGTTCCAATCCTGTCTTTTTACGATTATTAGATGCAGCTGTCTGCAAATTATTTCTTCCCTCAGAGTCTTGATTTTATCATTTACAATCTGGGAGGTGTGGTGGAGAGTCTTTACTTAAATATAATACAATGACCCTCCGTGCACATCTACATTCTGTCCTAACACTTCCTAAAATATAAAGAAGGAAAAAGGCTAGACACTTTAAGCATGAAAACCCATTGTGGAGACAGGACATCAACAAACTTCCAGGAGATGGAGAAAAGAGGTTGGAGTGGTGACTAATCAAACAAGTAGAGGAAGTCGCAGACTAGAGCAAAGACAGACAGACATACAGCCATCTATCTATTGAACCTGGGGATCTGGAACATCAGTTGTTAATAAAGGATTGGAGAAATCCACAGACTGATTCTCAACTAGGGGGGAGTCTTGCTTTACACTCAGGGGACATTTGTCAATGTTTAAAGGCATTTTTGATTGTCATGACTGGCATCTGGTGGGTAGAGGATGAAGAACACCCTTTGATGTCCAGTATGGGTATCACACAAAAAATGGTGAAGCCCCAAAGTCAAAACTGCCAAAGTTAAGAGACTCTACTCTAGACTCAAGAGTTAACATCACACTTCCAAATGCTCTCCTTACTGGCAGACTGACACACATCCATCTATGGACTGCACTGTGTCCTCCCAAAATTCATATGCTGAAGTCCTAATCCCCAGTACCTTAGCACGTGACTGCATTTAGAGATAGGGCCCTAAAAGAGGCAATTAACTTAAGGTGAGACCATTAGGGTGGGCCCAAATCCAATAGGACTATTGCCCTTATAAGAAGAACAAGGAATACCAGGAATAGGAGGCTGGAAATCCCAAATCAAAGTGTGGGCAGGTTCGGTTTCTCCCATTTCTCTCTCCTTGGCCAGCACATGACCATCTTCTCACAGTATCCTCTCATGGCTTTTCCTCTATGCGTGTGTATCCCTGGTGTTCCTTGTTCTGGCCTTCAGGGTATCTTCTTTGAAATTTCCTATGGCCTCCTCTAGTGCCTGGGGTCACCGAGAGCCAGCAGAACCCCTTGGTGGGGCATCCTAGCTTGGACAAGGGTCCACATGGGCTCCAGTTTCTTTTGATCCCCACCCCCTGTGTTCTCTGACCATCTACCCTGCACATGAGTTCATCAAGATGCCCTAAGGACTCATGCCTTGGGGTTTCTTGAGGCTCTGGGCGGACCTTGGCTACAGGAGGGCATCCTGGCAAGTGGATTGAGCCTGCTACCTTGTGTTCTGTTTCTTTCACAGAACCATGTGAGATTGGGCCATGTGAGAATGGCACTGACAATGATCTTAAGTGACTCTCCAACATCAAACACAGGACAAGCTAGAGGGTCAGCACCAAGGACCTTCGGCCTGAGCTGCATGGGGGTCCCATGTCTCAGCGCTTGCCTGGCTTTGTTTTGTGGTTCTGCCTCTGAATTTAGCACCCAAGGGCAACCGAGGGTGACAACAGGCCTTCTTTATTCTGTGTGACCCCAATGATGTTCTCTTTCCTGCCTCCACTGATGTGAGAACGCCATGTTCTTCCAGTTAGCTGAAGCCTTCCTGATGAGAAACAAACATTCCTGCACCCAGTGAGGCCACTCTTCTCATTTCTCCTATAGTCCTCTCCTTTGATGGCAGAGAATAGAAGGCAGGGTGCAGTTAACATTAAAATAATCACTTTCTAGGAATGCAGTGATTACTGCAGAAGGAATTCAAGAGAAGACAAGAGTTGGAAAACGTATTGTTCTATATTTATGTTATAAAATTCCAAGTGGTAAATTCAGCATAAGCAGGAAACAAATTATTATTCACGTTTTCCTGCATACTCTGGGTAAGACTTGAAATTTGTGGTCATCAATAAAATACAGCAATATTCATGAGTGATGGATGCCACTCATAAGTAATGCTTACAGCATTATAAGTAATGATATAACCAGCATTCAACAAATGGTGTTACATTAATGCACAAATACAGATCTATACTGTTTCAATGCAAATAGGCTCTCGAGAACTTGGCACTGTAGATAATAAGTCTTGCTAGTTTTTTCTTATAGTGGAAGATAGCCAGGAATAGTGCATTTGGCAATAAAGAATACAAAGAAGAATCTTAGCATACACTGACTGAACATTAAATATGTAAACATCTCACCTCACATTTAGACCTAACATTCTAAACTACATCCAACAAAACACTGTTCTCCACATGGTCTTTGTAATACTTTAAAAATTCGATTATTTATGTAGACAGAGGTCCCACCAAAATGATTTGTCTGAGACCTCCCATATCTAGGAGCAGTTTTGAGGAAATTATTTGAGGGTTGACTTTAGCCTCTTAAGTAAATTAAAACAAACAAAAACGGAAGTCCTGGGATCCAGGAAACAGGAGATTCGATCCAGAAAAGCAAAGACAAGTCTCAGAATAACAAACATGAGCACAAATCTAGAAATCAACCAGTGTAGCTCAGGAGAGAATAGAGGGTTCCTGGGGAAGGGGAGAAACTCCTGGAAAAACAAAATGCCATATAAGAGAGGTGACGTGACCACGGTTTTCCTCCAGGCTCTATAGTCAATCACTGTTACTTAACCACACTTAGGTGAAGGGTTTATTGATTTTAAGCTTTTATAAACAACCTATAAATAAGGCATGAGACAATTATGATCATAAAACAGAATGGAAATGTCATCGACTTTAGTAACACAGATATAAAAATTCAAATGATAGAAACTGGAAAGCTCAAAGCAGTGAAGGGGAAGGGGTGGGTGCCAGTGGCCTCACCTTTTCCAAGTGTGAAGTCAAAGATTATGGCCTTACGATAAATTTGGAAATAAACGAGTATATTTTTGAAGTTACAAAGTTATCCCATGAAGAAACTAAAACAAAGAAGTAATAAGACCATATTGGGAGGATGGGGAAGGACATGGTAGGTATAATGAATTAAATACTCATACATCAGAGCAGCAGATGCAAGATAATGTCTAGAATTGAATTCATCAAGATAATACTTTTTAGAGAATGGATCAGAGGTGCTGTAGGTGTAGGAAATTTGTTTTTCATTATAAATATTTTATTTTAAAACTACAGGCAGGCATTTCATTGATAAAAAATAAATTTTAAATGTTTTGATGACTGAACAAGATGATTTCTAAGGTTCTTTTCATATCTAAAATCCAAGGGAACAAGCTCTCAAAGCTCAGTCCACTCAGGAAGAGCCCTGGGATTTTTCCCTTCAGAAAGGCTGACTATCTGATCAGGAGTCAGTCCACGCTACTGGGAATCTCATAAACGCTGTTTTGATAAAGGTCAAATTTTCCACTCCTGACTTTATCTTCTCAACAGCTCTAGGAATCAATTATTAAAACCATCTGCATTTTAGACATGAGATGCAATGAGACAACATTAATTGTCCTGAATGACATGAGCTTTAAACTGGTAGACTGCTGTTGGATGCATGGCCTCATTACTCCAAATTCTTGTCTTTCCCACTGTATTATACTTCTTGTGCAGAGAGAGAAGACTAAGAAAAATTATCTGTCCAAGAGCCCACCCCCCAGTGAGATCTTTATATAAATGCACTGCCCTGTGAATACAGGTTAGCTCCTTCAGGAATCTGATGGAGGAAGCTCCTTCTCTATTTGGGCTCATGAACATAGGTGATCCATGAGCACACTCCACTAAGGCTTCAAGGGCTCATTAAAGGACCCGGAAACATCCAACCTAAGTGACTGGCTCAGACAGTAAAGAATCTTCCCGCAATGCAGGAGACATGGGTTCAATCTCTGGGTCGAGAAAATCCCCTGGAGAAGGGAATGGCAATCCACACTAGTATTCTTGCCTGGAGAATTCCACAGAGGAGCCTAAAGGCCTACAGTCCATGGGGTTGCAAACAGTTGGACAACTGAGCAACTAACACTTTCTTGAGTGACTGGCACCAACATAGTGTGCTGCATTCCCAGGGCACAGGCTATGACCCTTTGGACCCCCAACTGCAGCATTTTCCCTGCTCTTTGAGCCAAGCTCTTTCCTGACAGCTTTTGCAAGTCCCAGTCACGGTGAGGGACTCCTGCACTTCCTTCTGATGTTGCAGTGAGGAGACTGCTTCCAGGACAAGTGGCTGTCGGGAGTGGAGGACTCCAGGAAGATGCTGGCTGGGATGCTTCTCATGCTTGCCAGAGAGAACTTCCCAGTACCTGTCTTCCCAGGGAGTGCGGGGCCACTCACGTTACCTGCCTCAGACTCCTGCTCAGTGCCACAAGGCTGCCGAACTTCTAAAGAGGGTACATTTCATGTTAGTACAGCAAGAGTCCTTGACCTACAGAAACACCACAGGAAACTGGAGAGAGCTGGTGTAAATTTCCACTGAGAATTTGACAATCTAAGTGACTCTGCCAAATTGGAAACTGCAACCTCACAGCAACTTTGTGAACTCATTATGGTCCCTCTGATCCCTCCTCTTCCCTTTGCTCCTTTCTCCTCTCCCAATCCTGGCTTCCCAGAGATGGGCTTCACAGGGTCCACCCCCTTGGCCAAAACAAGTTGCCCCTTCCCTTCCCCTTTGTCTCTGAGCTTCACTTAGGAGATGGGCCAGTGAACTGGTAACTAATAATACCAGATGCTATGTATTCCTGTACTTTCCCTCCCAATAGCATGTCTGCATTCTCCAGGAGGCCTTCAGTGCCTAAGTCTAAGTGCTTGACAGATGGAGAACATGTGGGCTCCGTGGCAGGTATACTGATGTGCTCCTCGCTTTGAAGCAAGTAACTCAGAACTCCTCAAATCCCCCCAAAGCAGTGATACCTGATGGCTGTCTCGCACAGTGCCAGAGCTGTCCTGGGGCTCACTAGGAAAGACATCAGCCCCTTCAAAGTCCAACTGTCAACTGTGCTTACTACAGTAATATTAGAATATTTTTCTTTCGGCCTCTACATATTTCTTAATATTATATTTTAATATTATTTCACTTTTGTACTCAGGTCTTCTTGGGCTATAGTGAGATCTGATTTACCAAAAATTTACCAAAATTACATTATTTAGCAAAACATAATTGGTGTTGATAGTGATCACCTCTTCAGTCCAAAGAAACAAGTGTACAAAGTTACCTTGACATGTGGACTTACATTTTTAATTTTTAGAAACATTTAAAAAATTCATAAAGGGAATACATTCAAAGGCTCAAATTCAAGATTTAAAACAAGAAACAAGGAGGCAGGGAGATAAGTATGAAGAAAAGAACCACTTACATTATAAGTCTTAAAGAATGGTCACATTAGACTCATATACTCTAAATGAAAATAACATGTTTTAAATAAACACATAGGCTCTTGTCTTTCAGGGGTTGGAATATGTAAACTTAGCCTAAATTTCTTGAATGGATATGCAATGAATCTATTTATAACATTTTCTCTGTCCTACTTAACTTATGACTAATCCTAAACAATTAGAGAGTCAGATGGCTGAGTATTTAAAGCAGCAAACATTCCAAACAAACAAACAAAGCTTTCTACTGAAAGCTGGAGATCTGAGCCACTATAGGTATATGGTTATGGGACAACTCAGGAAGAGCTGCAAATGGAAACTGCAAAAGGAATCTCCAGAATGCTGCAGTCTCAACGTAAGGAAAAAAGGAGGTGCCTTAAAATGTGGGTGGCATGGTCATCTTGGGGGCAGGGGCCAGAAGGACTCTCCACTTAATAACTTCAGAAGCAACTTTCACTGTTTTCTGTGTATCTCATGAAATTCTACCACATGGATCTTTCTCTTAAAAATTTTGAAAATAAAAACCTTTATCCACTACTGTCTCTTTAATTATGCCAACATCATTAAAATCTCTTAACTCCCCCAAGATAAATCTTTTATAAAGAACCCTAAGACTATTATTTCATGAACACTTGAAAATATTTTTTCAACACTGTCCAACAGTGCTCAAAAACCAGCCTGATATATATAGAGCCTCCTTTGTGGAATAACAAGATTATTTTTACCATTTTCTGAATCTCACAAACCTGACCTGTCACCAGAGAACTTCTAAAAATATCAGGATGATAATGATATCCTTCGTCACTTCCCTCCTAGCTTGTGCCTTCATTACTAGCGTTAGGTTTTTATGTATTTCCTGAGAGCCCTCTCTGATCACAGTACTCGTCATTTCACTGCTTTAAGATGTGGGACAGAATAGCTATCTTGGGAAGGTGGCTGATTTTTTTCCCCCCACCTTTAAAGACAAGGTGTTTTTGCAAAACATTCAGTTCAGTTCACTTTCTCCCTATTTCTTATATCACGTGTTTGAGTTGGAAGTGTATTGGAAAGGATCCTGGAAAACAAACGCTGACTGAGGAGGAACTTGTTTTTTCACTGCAGCCAATTCAATTCAGCAGCAGCATTTATCAAGCGCCTACTATGTACCAGGAATTTAAAGATGAATAAAATACTCTTTGCCCTCAAGTAGCTCACAGCTTACCAGGATAGACAATCCCAGTAACAAGTAAAAACAGCAAGCTGTGACAGGGCAATAAATCACACTGCTGTCTGTATAAACAGATGAAAACACCTGTAAGGGAGCAGCAAATAATACTGAAGGAAATCAGAAAGGAAATGTAATGCAAAACCAAAGGATATTTCAGAGAGAGATCCCAGCAGTCTCTTGGTGCTTGGAAATGTATCTCAATCTTGATATACCTGGAGCTGAAAAAAACATGATTTCTTAAGAGTTGTTAGTCCCACCTGCTTTTTGAGTAGAATTTAGAATATATTCTTGGAGGTAGATCCTCTTCCATTTGTTTTTGGTTCATTCTGGTGAGTCTTTAGTTTTAGAGGGAAGCACCTACTCATTGGCCTTGCAGAAGCCCTGAACAGCAGGAGCATTTCAATCACAGATACTTCACGTGGAGGATGTTCATTATTCTAAAAATGACAAAAGCTATCTTCAGATTAGGCAGAGATGCATCAATGACATTGTTGACAATGACAGCATCTGTTCTGTTGTCAACAGGTTTTCCCTTACTTTGACTACAGGAAGACAAGACATAAAGGAGATCTAAGCATGGGGAAGAACAGGTCTTGTTCCAGTGGCAGGAGGCTAGGGCCAGAGGAGCTGGAGAAACAGCAGGGGACTGTCTTCCATTTTCACAGGGACATGACAATGGAATCTAGTAAGACTGATACTATCTTGTTTCAGATTTTTCTTTCTCTGTAGGAACATTTGTTGAACACCACCACCTCGTTTTGTGTTAATAAGCACTGGAGAATGAAGAGAAGGTTCTACATCCATTCTCTAGGGTAAAGTGAACTTAAGGCTGTAGCAAGATCAAAAAATTTTTAGCAGATGGCCAGATGTAATCGTGGAGAAGCTGGGAGAAAGGTGGAACTTGGGTAGCTGCCTGGCCAAGTGGCAAGAGGGAGACCTGGGGTCCCAGTTCTCCTTTTGAAAAATCTCAAGCAAGGCTGCTGCTTTAACCCCTGCTCAATGCCCCTGCTTTCAGTGGTTCCAGGAGTTTCCTGTTCTAAGCCTTCTCAAAGTTCCATTTCAAAATTGGCTTCCTTTTCCCTCTTGTTGGCTTCTCCCCTCTGTAGACGTGAGGTTTTCAACTGTCCCTAATCCACTAAGCATGTTACTGCCCTTCTATTTGCTTTTTAATTGCCATTTTTCCCCCTCTCTCATCACCCTTCCCTTTCTCTTGTTCTTATATATAGGTTCAGGTATTTTAAAGGCTTTACTATGAGGATTTGCACAAGAGTGAAGATGAGTGCACGTGTTCAATCTATGGGTTTCTTTCTCGGTTAAAATTTATCTATTCATTAATACTCCACCTAATTGAAAATAATATGATATTGAATCTTGCTTAGAATTAGTACTCCACTCAACTCCCCAAAAGGACTTATAAAATTAAGACCCTCAGGAATGGAATGAACTATTATAAAGGTCAACCTATCCAAGCTCGTGTCAGATATTTAATCCAGGGAAGTCCTTCACTTGCCTGATAAAAGTTTAATTTACTAAGTGAAACAACATAAAGCTATGTTATTTGCTTATCATCATGCATCATATTTAGTAACAATAGCTGGCACTCACAGTACACTTTCCACATGTCCCACTTTGTGCTAAGGGGCATTTATGCCTCCCAATGCTCCTTGGAAGGAAAGTTATGACCAACCTTGATAGTATATTAAGAAGCAGAGACATTACTTTGCCAACCAAGGTCCGTCTAGTCAAGGCAATGGTTTTTCCAGTGGTCATGTATGGATGTGAGAGTTGGACTGTGAAGAAAGCTGATCGCCGAAGAATTGATGCCTTTGAACTGTGGTGCTGGAGAAGACTCTTGAGAGTTCCTTATACTGCAAGGAGATCCAACCAGTCCATTCTAGAGGAGATCAATCCTGGATGTTCATTGGAGGGACTGATGCTAAAGCTGAAGCTGCAATACTTTGGCCACCTCATGCGACGAGTTGACTCACTGGAAAAGACTCTGATGCTGGGAAAGGTTGGGGGCGGGAGGAGAAGGGGACGACGGAGAACGAGATGGCTGGATGGCATCACCGACTCTGTGGACATGAGTTTGAGTGTACTCCGGGAGTTGGTGATGGACAGGGAGGCCTGGCGTGCTGTGATTCATGGGGTTGCGGAGAGTCGGACACGACTGAGCGACTGAACTGAACTGAACTGAATGATTCAATGAGGAAGGTATTACTCTCCATTGTATCCCCCCACCACCACACACACACACCACTTTTCAGAGAAGGAAACTGAGATGTAGCTCAGGTTTCACTCATTTTCCAATAGCTTATAGCTTGCACATGACAGGCAGAGCCTAGTTCTTTTTTTTTTAATTGGAGGCTAATTATTTTACAATATTATATTGGTTGGTTTTGCCATACATTGACATGAATCCGCCCCGGGTGTACATGAGTTCCCCCTACCTAACCCCACTCCCACCTCCCTCCTCCCCTTATCCTCTCTCTGGGTCATCCCCACATAACAGCCCCGAGAATCCTGTAACATGCATAACCCTGAACTGGCGATTCGTTTCACATATGATAATATACATGTTTCAATGCCATTCTCCCAAACCATCCCACCCTCACCCTCTCCCACAGAGTCCCAAAGACTGTTCTATACATCTGTGTCTCTTTTGCTGTCTTGTATACACGGTTATCATTTGCATCTTTCTAAATTCCATATATATGCACTATCCAAAAGTCTACATGCAATAAATGCTGGAGAGGGTGTGGAGAGAAGGGAACCCTCTTACACTGTTGGTGGGAATGCAAACTAGTACAGCCACTATGGAGAACAGTGTGGAGATTCCTCAAAAAACTGGAAATAGAACTGCCATATGATCCAGCAATCGCACTCCCGGGCATACACACCAAGGAAACCAGAATTGAAAGAGACACATGTACTCCAATGTTCATTGCAGCACTGTTTATAATAGCCAGGACATGGAAGCAACCTAGATGTCCATCTGCAGACGAATGGATAAGAAAGCTGTGGTACATATACACAATGTAGTATTACTCAGCCATTAAAAAGAATGCATTTGAACCAGTTCTAATGAGGTGGATGAAACCAGAACCTATTATACAGAGTGAAGTAAGCCAGAAAGAAAAACACCAATACAGAGCCTAGTTCTGAACCAGCTTTCTCAGATTCCAAAGCTTATCCTCTTAGCTGGGATGGTTCCCAGGTTTAGGACTGTATAACTCTTAAGGAACTTAATTGTTTTTGCAGGGTGGCTGGTGTGTGCTTTCTACTTTTTTCCACTGGCAGTTTCTGTCACTGATGTTGCTGTGCTTGCTTACTGTTGCCTGCATTTGGGTCCTAAGGGTTATGACCCTCAGTGGTCCCAGGCTGACTCTGATCTGCTGCTGCTGCTGCTAAGTCACTTCAGTCGTGTCCGACTCTGTGTGACCCCACAGACGGAAGCCCACCAGGCTCCCCCGTCCTTGGGATTCTCCAGGCAAGAACACTGGAGTGGGTTGCCATTTCCTTCTCCATCTGATCTGCTATCTAGATGATTTCCTTTAAATTGAAATCAGTCCAGGAAACAAAAAGATATAATTTCAAAATCAATTTGGACCAAACAATGAAATAAATCTGTTATTAAAAAGAAGTGTGATAGATATACTCCTAGGTAAACTATCCATAGCACTACATTTATCACCCATTATATCAAGTCACTATCATTTATATGCTCAGTACAGTTAAATTAGAATACTGACTGAACCAAAGATTTTGACTTGGATGAGTTCTTTTGGGGAAAATAACCACATATTTTTCCTGTCGATAATTTCAGTGGCTGAGGGCACATTACTGGAATGGGTAGATATAGTAGAAACTACCCAGAACCCAAATCAGGAGCCCGAGAGCTGAAATTCAGCTCTGTGTCTATTTTTTTTTTTTACTGATAGTGATAAATAATAAAATAAATTTAGTGAATGTCTTTTACAAGCCAGATACTATATTAAGCACTTTATATAAATACCATTTTTGTTTTTGTAGAAACCTTTAGAAGAGTCCTATAATTACCACTATTCTGATGAGAAAAGTGAAGCCCTGGAATGTTAATAATCTTGGTGAATCAGGCAGGTATTGAACAGGAGAGTCAGGAATTGAGCTCTAGCATTCCAACTCCAGAGTATGTCTATTTCACCTAAGTTCTCTGGACCCCAATTTCAGGATCTGTAAGAGAACCTAACACAAAACAGTATTTTGAGTGCAGCTGAGACAGTGTACACACCAAGTGCTTGACACAGAGGAGGGGTTTCAGTTCAGTTCAGTTGCTCAGTCATGTCTCACTCTTTACGACCCCATGGACTACAGCAAGCCAGGTTTCCCTGTCCATCACCAACTCTCGGAACTTGCTCAAATTCACATCCATTGAGTCAGTGATGCCATCCAACCATCTCATCCTCTGTTGTTCCCTTCGCCTCCTGCCTTCAATCCTTCCTAGCATCAGGGTCTTTTCCAATGAGTCAGTTCTTCGCATCAGGTGGCCACAAGTACTGGAGCTTCAGCTTCAGCATCAGTCCTTCCAAAGAATATTCAGGACTAATTTCCTTCAGGATTGACTGGTTGAATCTTCTTGCAGTCCAAGGGACACTCAAGAGTTTTCTACAGCACCACAGTTCAAAAGCATCAATTCTTTGGCGCTCAGCTTTCTTTATGGTGCAACTCTCACATCCATACATGACCACTGGAAACACCATAGCTTTGACTAGAAGGACCTTTGTTGGCAAAGTAATATCTCTGCTTTTTAACATGTTGTCTAGGTTGGTCATAACTTTTCTTCCAAGGAGCAAGTGTCTTTTAATTTCATGGCTGCAGTCACCATCTACAGTGATTTTTGGAACCCAAGAAAATAAAGTCTCTCACTGTTTCCATTTTAATAAACGCTTACTCATCAGTCTGTTTCAAGAGTCTCCAACAAGTGTGTAAGAAATACTTGTTGAATATCAACAGGAGACATGGGAATATGTCTAAGCAAAGGGAAGAGCCCAATGTCTGAAATCTCACGTCTTTCTAAAGCATCCCTAGGATGCCTGGGGATGGCCACACTAGTTCTGACAGTTGCACTAGTCAAGGAGACAGGCTCAGAAACTCGGAACTATCGGTTCATTTAATTGTGCTGTGATCTGCAATGTTGAGTGTGACACAGCGTTGCCTGTGACTTCCTTCATCTCCACCACTATTGCAACAAACTTTCCCTGGCAAGAATATAAGATATCAGAATTTTCTCTGGGACTTACTATGAATGTGTTCTAAGAATAAATCCTGCCATGAGGAAGGCAATTTATCCACGTGAACACTACAGTCTCCTAAAACCCAAAGTGTGCTAGACATTTAAACACTAGGAGAAAGCCTCAGGAAGCTCTGCCGCTGTACAAGGTCTTCCAACATCAGAAAGGCTTAAAGGAGACATTTTTACTCATCTGGGTATTTGGGAACCATGATTCAGATTTGGGATGGCATTGGGAGTCCCACAAGGAACTGAATGCCTGGGTTCAAATCATAACAGCTCCCATCAACAGATCTCGCTAATACCCCACTGCTGCTGCTGCTGCTGCTGCTGCTGCTAAGTCACTTCAGTCATGTCCGACTCTGTGTGACCCCAGAGACGGCAGCCCCCACTGCTGCTGCTGCTGCTGCTGCTGCTAAGTCACTTCAGACGTGTCCGACTCTGTGTGACCCCATAGACGGAAGCCCACCAGACTCCCCCTTCCCTGGGATTCTCCAGGGAAGAACACTGGAGTGGGTTGCCATTTCCTTCTCCAATGTGTGAAAGTGAAAAGTGAAGTCGCTCAGTCGTGTCCGACCCCCAGCGACCCCATGGACTGCAGCCCACCAGGCTCCTCCATCCATGGGGTTTTCCAGGCAAGAGTACCAGGAAAGGCTCAGCGCACCACCCCTTAGAGGTCCTTGGTGTTTGATCTCGGTCCCACAGTGGAGGCTGAAAATGACTTGACAGTCACACATTTGTGAAGGAAGGAAGGCCTGGGGCAAAAGGGGTTTGATTCATTGCTTTCCTGATTGTTTCCCAGATGGAGCTTATCCTAGAGATGTGTACCTCTCTGGCAAGAAGCCATTCAGACTTTGAAAGGTTTCTATAGAAGTGGGGCTGCAGAGTGGTTCAGTGAACAGGGTCCTTGTAGGCCGGGGGCTGAAGGACTGAACTGCACTCTCAGCTCTGTCACTGATGGAAGGCTTCAGACAAGCTGCTTAATTTCTTTGGGCCTATGTTGGTTTGTTTTTAATTTAAAATTTTTTGCTTTAATTTTTTAAAAATGAGAACATAGGCCTGGGTTTTCTCTCTGGACCCTTCTAATTCTAAATATATCTGATATTATCTATTATCCTGACAGGAATAAGTTGAGCTAACAGAATCATATGACTTATAGGGAACAATCCATGCTAATATTACAATCAAATACTTCTTGTTTCTCTGCTGAGTATCTGACGGAACTATGAGTTATAGGCTGGGGTTTCTGAATTCTGTCTGGGCTTCCCAAAAAAAAAAAAGATGAGCACTGTGGCCTTTAAGCTGTTGAAAAGACCTATTTCTCATCTTCTAAGTAATTCTGACACTGTGCACCGCAGCCTGACAATTAAATTTCTCTCTTTCTCTTTAAATTTCAACCAATGGATATGCTACACGAGAATTAAACTGTTCTGATGTGAAGACATCTCTTTTCTCTCATCAGAGACTAAAAAGCTGTCAGTGCCAGTTTCCTTATTAGTAACCAGTATGTCTGCTCAGACTGTGCCTCACAGTTTTATACCAAGTGAAAATGCTCTCTCTGAGAGCAGAGGAGCAAACACAGCTGAGGAATGGAGTAGAGCAGAGGCCCCAGCAGCTGAAATCAAATGTGCTGCTCACCTCTCCAAGAGAGGGGAAGAGGAAACTTTCCTGATTGGTGATGTAAACACGGTGCCCTTGGGGGACATTTTCTAAGGCCGTGTCTTGGAACTGCCCATCTCAAGCCAAGGCTGCGTCTTGGAACTGCCCAGCTCAAGCGTTGGTCCATAACTATTTTCCCCCTTCATTAGGCAACTGTCTTTTTGAATCAGTGCAAGTGACAGAATCTTCTCCAAGGGCGCTGCCTCCAGTTTCACAAAATAACCAAAGAACCCTGCTCTTCCCTGCCACTACATGGGAAGCACACCAGGTACTAAGAGCATTCCAACGTATCAATATGACTGGTGTGTTGCAGAGCAAGAGTCTGGTCTGCATTCCCCCAAAGACTCGGAAGCCTGTAAGTAAACAGGCCTCAGAGAAACCTGCTGAGGGTCATTTGTCATGAAAAGATCAAGAACCCTGGACAGGTGGCCGTCAGTCCCAGTAGAGGATGTAAAGTAAGAAAGACACACAAAACTGAGTCTTCACAGAAGTCCATGTGAACATCCTGGAGACACAGGACATGGTAATGGAAGTGAAGTAAAGAAGGGGGAATGAAACCTGGGATCTGAGCAGAGAGCCCTGGATCTGAAGGGCAAGGAAGTGAATGGGGCCTCCAGCAAAGCCTGTATTTCATCTGGACGTTTTTGTCATCCTCCTTGACTCCCTCTCCTCCCCAGCAATGGGTCCCTTGTTCTGCGGTCTTGGGTCTCTTCAAAGGGCCAAGTAAGTGATTTTCTGCCTCCAAAGGACCCTATATTCCTTGACTGTCCCTTTACATGAGAACCAAAGTTAAACAACACTTTTGGATATTTAAGTGATAGTACCTGTTTTACTGTTAATAAAAATATACTGATGAGTTAAAACATGTCACCAGACTTATGTACCCCAATATTCACAGCAGTGCTATTTACAATAGCCAGGACACAGAAGCAACCTAGATGTCCATCAACAAACAAGTGGATAAGGAAGTTGTGGTACATATATACAATGAAATACATATAGTACAATACATATATACTAGTCAGCCATAAAAAGGAATGAATTTGAGTCAGTTGAACTGAGGTAGATGAACCTAGAGCCTGTTTTACAGAGTGAAGTAAGTCAGAAAGAGGAAAACAAGTGTCATATATTATTGCATATATATGGAATCTAGAAAAATGAACCTATTTGCAGGGCAGGAATAAAGACACAGACACACAGAACAGACGTGTGGACAGCAGGGGAAGACAGAGGGTAGAAAAAGGAAACCATATCAAAAACAAAAAGACAACCTATGGAATGGGAGAAAACGTCTGAAAATGATGCAACTAATGAGGCGTTAATATCTAAAATACTTAAACAGCTCACACAATTCAAAATCAAAAAAACAATCTTATCAAAAAATGGGCAGAAGACCTGAACAGACATTTTCTCAAAGAAGACATATATATGGCTAACTGGCACATGAAAAGATGCTTACCATCACTGATTATTAGAAAAATATAAAACAAAACAGTGAGTTATTACCTTACACCTGTCAGAAGAGCTATCATCATAACATCTACAAATAACAAATATTCATGGGGATGCAGAGAAAAGGGAACACTTGTACACTACTGATGGGAATGTAAATTGGTGCTCCCACTATGGAAAACAGTAGGAGAGAAGCCTTAAAAAACTAATACTACAACTACCATACGATCTAGCAATTTCCCTCCTGGGTATATATCCAGAAAAAACAAAAACACTAATTTGAAGATACATCCAACCCCAATGCTCATAGCAGCACTATTTACCATAGCCAAGGTATGGAAGCAATCCAAGTGTCCATCAACAGACAGATAAAGAAGATGTGGTATATATACAAACACACACACACAAATGGAATATTACTCAGCCATAAAAAGAATAAAAGATTGCCATTAGCAGCAATGTGGGTGGGCCTACAAAATACTATGCTGAGTGAAGTCAGTCAGACACAGAAAGACAAACACTATATGACATCACTTATATGCAGATCTAGAAAACAAAACAAATGAATACATATATCAAAAAAAGAGAAACAGACTGATGGATACAGAAAAGAAACTAGTGGTTACCAGTGGGGAGAGGGAAGACGGGAGGGACAAGATAGGGGTATGGGACTAGGAGATACAAACTACTATGCATAAAATAGATAAGTAGTAAGGATATATTATACAGCACAGGAAAATACAGCCATTATCTTGTAATAACTTTTAATGGAATATAATCTGAAAAATTATACTGCTGAATTATATTCAGTAAAAAATACTGAACCACTATGATGTACTCCTGAAACTAAAATATTTTAATCAACTATACCTCAATGAAAAATACTGTATTGTATACTTAAAAATTTATCAAGGGTAGATCTTTTATTTCTTTTCACAATAAAATAGAAATTTTAAATTAAAAAAATATTATTATTCTGTCATAGCCTGGTAATTATTTGTGTTAAGCACTTCATTTTTAACTTTTTTTACTGCAGCAAAATACACATCCAGAATAGTGCACATATGAGAAGCACAGAACCTTACAACTGAACCACCATGCAACCAGCCCCAGATCAAGAAATAAAAATCATCACCAGAAGCTCTCCCCTTCATCCTTCCTGTCAATTCCTGGCATAGGTTAGTTTTGCTGGGTGTTTACTTTATACAACTGAAATCACACAGTATGTTCTTTTTTTATATCTGTGTCAGCTCCCTCACCTCTGTTTGGGAGCTCCATCTGCACTGTTGGGCATAGCAGCAGCTATTCTCATCACTATACAGTAGAGCACCCACTGTGAATATACCACCCTGGATCCATTCTGCTGCTGCTGGGCATTTTGGTGGTTTTCAGTTGGAGGAGAAGGGGGCGACAGAGAAAATGATAATTGGATAGCATCACCGACTCAATGCACATGAGTTTGAGCCAACTCCGGGAGACGGTGAAGGACAGGAAAGTTGGTGTGTTATAGTCCGTGGGGTCGCAAAGAGTTGGACATGACTGAGTGACTCAACAATGAACAACAAGTTGGAGGCTATTTCAAATAGTACTTCTCTAAACATCTTGTTCCTTTTTTATGGTAAACATACATAGCAAGTCATATTTTTTAGTAATGTCTGGCAGCACAGTAGGTGGTCATGTATTTATACGTTTTTCCAGGCTCCATTCTAGAAATCTCAGTAAGAAAGTATTTGCTGTGTGTATTTAGGAATCCATTAGGAAAAAAAATAGGATGGTTTGACATTCACATCATCTCTCCATAATATTTTGGCAGTTTGTTCTTGAAAATCAAGCAGCAACAACTCAACTTACACCACCGTCTTGGTTTCTGTGGGATCCTGGCATTCTCCCCTGACAGCCTCTTCCTCCTCCTGACAACGGCTTGTAATCACCTCAGTCGTGTCGTCTATTTTCAGCTCATATAAAAAAATTTTTTTCAAAGATACTTTTTCCCAGTCTGGTTTTTCCCTTCTTTAAAATTCTTCGGTGATTTTTAAATTAAGACATATATAGATCCACTAGTTCAGCCTAGTGGCCCATCTTCAAAACAATAGTGACAATGTTTTATGGGGATGTAGGGGAGAATACTGTTTCTTTCTCCTCAAAGGAGACCCTGTGCTCTGTATTTTAAAATGGAAACCAAAATGAGTAAGTTCAGAAAAACTACTCCCAGGCTATGTGTGTGGTGGAGGGGGTGGGGCAACCCCCCACCCCCAATTCTTTGCCATCATCCCATCAAGAGGTTGAATCTGGATGGATTGTGACTGGTTTGACAATTGAGCACAACAGAAGTGATGCTATGTGACCTCAGGGTGGGGTCATAAGTGGCCATGTGGTCCCCACCTGGTTCCCTTGGAATGTCCACTTTCAGAATCTAGCCACCATGCCATGAGACGCCTGAGCCAAGTGGAGAGGCCACGTAGTAGGTGCTTTAGTCAGCAGTGCCAGTGAGCCAGGCTTTGAGTCATCCCAGTTGTTCTGGGGTTCAATTACATCTCCCCAAAAGATATGTTGAAATCTAACCCCAAATACCGGAGAAGGCAATGGCACCCCACTCCAGTACTCTTGTCTGGAAAATCCCATGGACAGAGGAGCCTGGTGAGCAGGAGTCCGTGGGGTCGCTAAGGGTTGGACACGACTGAACAACTTCACTTTCACTTTTCACTTTCATGCATTGGAGAAGGAACTGGCAACCCACTCCAGTGTTCTTTCCTGGAGAATCCCAGGGACGGGGGAGCCTGGTGGGCTGCCGTCTATGGAGTGTCGCACAGAGTCGGACACAACTGAAGCGACTTAGTAGCAGTAGCAACCCCAAATACACCTCAGAATGTGACCTTATTTGGAAAAAAAAAAAAAAGAGTCATCGCAGATGTAATGAGTCAGGATGAAGTCATATTAGAGTGGCTCAGACAGTAAAGAATCTGCCTGTGATGCAGGAGACCCAGGTTCAATCCCTGGGTAAGGAAGATCCCCTGGAGAAGAGAATGGCAACCCACTCCAGTATTCTTGCCTGAGAAATCCCATGGACAGAGGAGCCTGTTGGGCTACAGGGGTCACAAGGAGTTGGACATGACTGAGTGACTCTTTCTCTTTCATATCAGAGTAGGAGGGCCCTTAGCATGTCCTCATCATAGGTGAGACCACCACAGAAATGAGAACACCATGCAAAGACAAACACAAGGAAGATGGCCATGTGAAGACAGAGGCTGAGACTGATATTATACTGCCACAGGCCAGCAAACGCCTGGCAGCTTCCAGAACTGGAAAATACAAAGAAGGCTCCACCCCTGGAGGTTCTGGAGGGAACATGGCCCTGTCAACACCTTGATTTCAGATTTCTAGACTCCAGAGCTGTGAGAGATTACATTTCTGTTGTTTTGAGCCACCCCATTTGTAGTACCTTGTTACAGCAGCCCTCAGAAACAAACACACACAGCTCGGGTGCCAAACATGTGAGTGACAAAGCCTTTGGTGAGGCCGTCCACCAGCTGATCAAGTCTTCGGCTGGGGCCCTAGGCTCGCAGAACAGACAAGCCATCCCACTGCACTCTGAATTCCTCCCCCATAGAAAATGCAGCCATAATTAAGTGGTTGTTATTTTATGCTTTGAAGTTTGGAGTATTTTGTCACATGCTAATAGTCAGTGGAGCAGGGGCCATTGGGGTTTCAGAGATGGCAGCCCAAGACCTCAGTATACTCTGCACAAAGGACAGACCAGTCATTTCTGCTCTACAAGTGTGTTGAGCATCAGAGTGCCCATCCCCTGCTTCCCATAGGAAGCAGGGGCACTCAGTCAGAAACAACAGGTACTATAAGCTGGGCAATGCCATAAAATTCCACAGATTATCTCATTTAATCCTCTAACAGTCCAGTGAAGTAGTCCTGTCATTAGAATCATTTTAACAACTGAGGGCACAGGCAACCTGCCCTAAGTCCATACTGTAAATAGTACGGACACTTAGGGAGATGGCAAGAATCCAGGTTCCCACAGTCATTGGAGAAATGGGCGTGACCTAGCAGGCTTCCACGGCACAGTGACTTGAAAATTTATTTGCTTACTTAATGGATATTTCTTGGGTTCCGCAATGTGTCGCTATGTTAGTTAGGGAAAGCACAGTCTAATGGAAGATACAGACATGCAAATAGATCTTTTTTTATTATTATTATTTTACATCAGCCCAAAGTTGAATTACTTCAAAAGAAATTGTTGTAATTAGGAAAATAAGAGAAAAGAAAGCAAATAAGAAAAAGGAAACAACGGATTTTCCTGGCTGATAGAAAGAACCCTGAGGTCAAAGGAAGTTAAAGTTCTTCACTAAAAGACAGAAGTTTGGGGGAAAGCAAACTTGGGAATGTGAGATTCAGCTGTGACCTGGTTCTACAGATCTGAGCTGTGCATCACATACTCTCAGTGGCCTTGGGCATGTGATTAGATCAGACCCAGCATAGCTGGGACAGAAACGCTCACGAGCCCATAGAGATAAGTCTCCTTTGGGACTGCATTCCCCCTTACCTGCTGCAATCAAATGAGCCCTTTGAGGTTCTAGAGGAAAGGGGAAAGGAGGGACAGACAGAAATAATACATTCAGGGGGAAAGGCCTTCTACTCTCCCGATGCTCAGGGCAGCCTGGCCCCCACACTCCCTCACAGTGGTCACCTGGGTAGATAGGCAGAGAGACAATGTCCAGACCCAGGAGGATGCCTGTCACGGGTGGCCCTGACTGTCATCCAGCCACTCAAATGGTGAGGACGCTGCCCTGGTTTGGGAACCTGGCAGAAATAGGTACAACGAAGCCCCTGGAACCTGAGCTCAATTTACTGGATTTTGTCCCCTCAGTCCAGTCACTACTGTTTTAACCTTTCCATCGAGTGGAATGTTCCTTCAGCAACTTAAAATAGTTTCAAAAAATGTTTCACAGAGAAGAGAAAAGGCCAAGGTTACACAGTGTTGGCTCACCCATTTTGTGAACTAAGATGAGAACTTTGATTTTTATTTCTGATATATTTTATTACTGCTTTAAAGGGAGAGAGTGAAAGGCATTTGTGGACGTTTGGTCAGGGGAGAAGGGGCCTGGCACCAGTCCAGGATTTCCACAGACCCTCCATCACATCCTCCCACTAGCTGTCTGTGAGGAATGGGGAGATTGAGCCCCTAAAAGTCAAAGCATTCTTTGCTTCTGCTCACGAGACACAATTCAACTCATTCCCTACAGGTTGCAGAGTGAGGGAATCATATTTCTTAAAGAACACTTACTGTCTGCTTTTGAGGACCTTTTATTACCTCAATTACTTTTATTGTGTCCAGCCAACATAAATCTAGTACCACAACCAGATCACACTTGGAAATGGCTTTAGAATTTTCCCAGTTCCCACTAGATGTTCTCCAAAGTGCTAACTGATTTTTGCCCTTTCTGTGTATGAATTAATTGAATAAGATGGAGAAGGACAGTCAGTAGAAGTCCACTAGGAGGAAGACCTCTGAGTCTCCTATCACAGACAACAGCAAGCAAGGACATGACAGATGAGGGATATGGTGTCAGAGGTAGGGTGGTTAGAATCTTCAGAGCCAGACCTTGTGGGATTGAATCTGGGATCCAGGCAATTTAGAACAATTACTCAATCTCCCTAGACCCATTTCCCTCATTTGTAAAACGGAGATAATAATAGCATCTTCCTCCTAGGGGAGTTGTAACCAAAAAATGGGTTAACACAGGAAAAGCCCTTTAATAACCAAGCCATAATGGGTTTGCTATTGTGTTCATGCAGAAAAGGAAACAGAAGAGCAGGATAATGTGAAACCACTGAGACCCTGAGTGACAGAAAGCCAGAGCCAGCTCCTGGGTCCTCCTCCAGAAATCACCTTGGCCATCAGCACCTGGGGTGGTTCTCTCCATGTGGAAGCACGCTCGGCGACAAGGAAGTGCCCTTAATACTTGTTCTCAAGTCAACATAAACCATGGGAAGTCATAGAAAACCAAGGGGACAACTGCTTTCATTCCTATATAGGTATTGTATACTGTGTTGGCAAGACTCTCTATGAGGTATACTTTGTAGGGCCAATTAATCAAGGATTATTTCAAAACCACTTGGGAATAAAAAAAAAAAGTCAAGGGACTGGTAAGATTGAATGGATTTGCCCCTCTGTCAAACTGCTTGATGTAGAAAAGTAGGATGAGTGGAAAATGAGTAAAAAGAGGTGAACCATAGGGGTTACATCTCTAATCCTGTACCAGATGGGTCCTTAATCCACAGTAAGTGTTCTTCCATGGTGATGTCTTAGACCTCTGCCTTTAGGATTACACATCCCTTAAAGTCTATAACCCTCCTCCTAGCACAATGCCTGACACACAGCACTTTTTTTTCTTTAAAAAAGAATGACTGGATGGATACATGCATGATATACTAGACAGACAGAAGGATGTCAAATTTTACCTAATCCATTTGAAAAATAACTATTTAGTTTTTCTCAAGTCCTCAAGATCTTAATTATGGAAACTTCTAGATTTCACCCAAATCACTTTTTTCTACAGACACAGACTTCTTGTGCATATCATTATACCACAAATTGTCTTTTCAATTTCCACTAAAATTTTATCTCTCACTTGATGAGCAATTTTTGTACTAGCTGAGACACCAGCTGAAACTGTTTCACAAAGTACTTTTTTCTTCTTTTTGTGGAAAATATATGGTGAATTGCTTATATTCATAGAACCGGGTCACTGCTGAATTTCACATTTCACTGCTTGATTTACCCCAAACTTCTGTTTTCTAGTTAAGAACTAGAACTGTCTTCAACCCCAACTTTCTCTTTCCTTCTATCAGCAACACTGGGTTACCCTTATTTTCAAATCTTTAAAAAAGAAACACAGAAAAATCTAATTCTTTTATTTCATGAACACACCATGATATATGGCAGTCTGGGTAGGTGGTTAGGTGATCTCAGCACCTGAGGGTCTTAACCACACATACCAGTCTGGAAATGTGACACATCATAGAACTTGCTCCCAATTTGAGGCCCCTGATGTAACAGCTCAACTTGCAGACCACCTCCACTCACACTTGTGTGATTTTTCTCACCATAAACAAGACATCATATGAATAACAAATCTCACATGTACAAGCATCTGAAGAGTGTGACATCAATATCATCAATATTTCAAAGTACTTTCTATAAAGTAAGATAGTGAACAGTTCTGGAGGTGTTTGTACTCCAACATTTATTCAGTGGTTGCGAGAGGCCCTATGTTTCTTCAGGAAGTATAATATAATGTGAGTTGGAGACAATACTGATTACTTTAAGACTGTGAAATGAAGGCAGATTTTTGGTAAAGAATGGTGTCAAATAGTGTCTGCTATGACGTAGTGTGTGCAACTCGCACATGTACATCCCTGTTCTGTGGACTTCTCTTTCAGCTCCTATTCCACGTAGGTTCAAAAACCAATCTCTTGGATTTCTGGACTTGATTTTGAGACGTGAGCAAATAAAGCAATAGTTGCTTTTCTGGACTTACTTTCCTTGGGTTACACCCTGGGAAATATTCCAGGTGTTACTGTCAACTAGTTTTCTCAGTTCAGTTCAGTTGCTCAGTTGTGTCCGACTCTTTGCGACCCCATGAACCGCAGCACACCAGGTCTCCCTGACCATCACCAACTCCTGGAGTCCACCCAAACCCATGTCCATCGAGTTGATGATGCCATCCAACCATCTCATCCTCTGTCATCCCCTTCCCCTCCTGCCTTCAATTGTTCCCAGCATCAGGGTCTTTTCCAATGAGTCAGCTCTTCAAATCAAGTTGCCAAAGTACTGGAGTTTCAGCTTCAACATCAGTCCCTCCAGTGAACACCCAGGACTGATCTCCTTTAGGATGGACTGGCTGGATATCCTTGTAGTCCAAGGGACTCTCAAGAGTCTTCTCCAACACCACAGTTCAAAAGCATCAATTCTTTGGCGATCAGCTTTCTTTATAGTCCAACTCCCACATGCATACCTGACCACTGGAAAAACCATAGTATTAACTAGACAGACCTTTGTTAGCAAAGTAATGTCTCTGCTTTTTAATATGCTGTCTAGGTTGGTCAGAACTTTCCTTCCAAGGAGTAAGCATCTTTTAATTTCATGGCTGCAATCACCATCTGCAGTGATTTTGGAGCCCAGAAAAATAAAGTCACCACTGTTTCCCCATCTATCTGCCATGAAGTGACGAGACTAGATGCCATGATCTCTGTTTTCTGAATGTTGAGCTTTAAGTCAACTTTTTCACTCTCCTCTTTCACTTTCATCAAGAGGCTCTTTAGTTCTTCTTCATTTTCTGCCATAAGGGTGGTGTCATCTGTATATCTGAGGTTATTGATATTTCTCCCACCAATCTTGATTCCAGCTTGTGCTTCCTCCAGCCCAGCATTTCTCATGATGTACTCTGCATATAAGTTAAATAAGCAGGGTGACAATATACAGCCTTGACATACTCCTTTTCCTATTTGGAACCAGTCTGTTGTTCCATGACAAGTTCTAACTCTTGCTTCCTGACCTGCATACAGGTTTCTCAAGAGGCAGGTCAGGTGTTCTGGGATTCCCATCTCTTTCAGAATTTTCCACAGTTTATTGTGGTCCACACAGTCAAAGGCTTTGGCATAGTCAATAAAGCAGAAACAGATGTTTTTCTGGAACTCTCTTGCTTTTTCCATGATCCAGCAGATGTTGGCAATTTGATCTCTGGCTCCTCTGCCTTTTCTAAAACCAGCTTATCTGAAAGTTCACGGTTCATGTATTGCTGAAGCCTGGCTTGGAGAATGTTGAGCATTACTTTACTAGCGTGTGAGATGAGTGCAATTGTGCAGTAGTTTGAGCATTCTTTGGCATTGTCTTTCTTTTGGATTGGAATGAAAACTGACCTTTTCCAGTCCTGTGGCCACTGCTGAGTTTTCCATATTTGCTGGCATATTGAGTGCAGCACTTTTACAGCGTCATCTTTCAGGATTTGCAATAGTTCAACTGGAATTCCATCACCTCCACTAGCTTTGTTCACAGTGATGCTTCCTAAGGCCCTGAGCATCCTGTCTCATGGATTAAACCTGGACTGACAATCTATTTCACATATGGTAATATACATGTTTCAATGCTATTTTCTCAAATCATCCCACCCTCAACTTCTCCCATTAGTTTTGAATCTATCCAAATACTGTTTCAATACCTAGAACATGGAAGCAACCTAGGTGTCCATTGGGAGATGAATGGATAAGAAAGCTGTGGTACATATACACAATGGAATATTATTCAGCTATTAAAAAGAATGCATTTGAATCAGTTCTAATGGGGTGGATGAAACTGGAGCCTGTTATACATAGTGAAGTAAGTCAGAAAGAAAAACACCAATACAGAATACTAATGCACAAGCTAGAATCAAGATTGCCGGGAGAAATATCAATAACCTCAGATATGCAGATGACACCACCCTTATGGCAGAAAGTGAAGAGGAACTAAAAACCCTCTTGATGAAAGTGAAAGAGGAGAGGGAAAAGGTTGGCTTGAAGCTCAACATTCAGAAAACAAAGATCATGGCATCTGGTCCCATCACTTCATGGGAAATAGATGGGGAAACAGTGGAAAGTGTCAGACTTTATCTTTTTGGGCTCCAAAATCACTGCGGATGCTGATTGCAGTCATGAAATTAAAAGATGCTTACTCCTTGGAAGGAAAGTTATGACCAACCTAAATAGTATATTAAAAAGCAGAGACATTACTTTGCCAACAAAGGTCCGTCAAGGCTATGGTTTTTCCAGTGGTCATGTATGGATGTGAGAGTTGGACTGTGAAGAAAGCTGATCGCCAAAGAATTGATGCTTTTGAACTGTGGTGTTGGAGAAGACTCTTGAGAGTCCCTTGGACTGCAAGGAGATCCAACCAGTCCATTCTAAAGGAGATCAATCCTGGGTGTTCATTGGAAGGACTGATGCTAAAGCTGAAACTCCAATACTTCGGCCACCTCATGCGGAGTTGACTCACTGGAAAAGACTCTGATGCTGGGAAGGATTGGAGGCGGGAGGAGACGGGGACAACAGAGAATGAGATGGCTGGATGGCATCACCGACACGATGGACATGAGTTTGAGTGAACTCCAGTAGTTGGTGATGGACAGGGGGGCCTGGCATGCTGTGATTCATGGGGTCGCAAAGAGTCGGACATGACTGAGCAACTGAACTGAACTGAATGCATATATATATGGAATTTAGAAAGATGGTAATGATGACCCTATATGCGAGACAGCTAAAGAGACACAGATGTAAAGAACAGACTTTTGAACTCTGTGGGAGAAGGTGAGGGTGGGATGATTTGAGAGAATAGCATTGAAACATGTATATTACCATATGTGAAATAGATTGTCAGTCCAGGTTCAATCCATGAGACAGGGTGCTCAGGGCCAGTGTACTTGGATGACCCTGAGGGATGGGATGGGGAGGGAGGTGGGAGGTGGGTTCAGGATGGGGAACACATGTACACCCATGGCTGATTCATGTCAATGCATGGCAAAAACCACTACAATATTGTAAAGTAATTAGTCTCCAATTAAAATAAATTAATTATTTTTTAAAAAAGATATACTGATTATCTCTAAAGATACTTCCTTTGCTTCCCAAAAATAAACTGAGTTTAAATTTCAAGTGTGCTATTAAAACTGCAAATCCTCCCATTAGGAAATCTCCTTCAAGACTGTCCTTCCACAATGGAAGAATGTTCTTTTCTCTTCCCTGTTGGCCTTTGCTCTATTTTCATCTCTGTCTCAGCCCAGCCCATGTCTCATTAAAACCATTTCACTGTGGACTGATGAATGAAACAAATGACATGTGAAAGAAGCTTGTTTCTGACAATTTCACCTTCATAAAAGGCAAAAATCTCTTTATTGATAACAATGCCTGAGTTGGAGCAGGGCTATAGCTTTTCGAAGCCCTAGATTTCGTGGGCATTCTCTCCGTGGAGCTCTCGGGTTCGCAATTATCACCATGAAGTGCTTGTAATTATCTGTTCAGGCCCCAGGACTTCTGAGACAATCCTGAGTCTCTCTTCAGGGCATGAGAAGTAACTAGGCTTCTAATTGCCACATTATGCAGCTTTGAAATGAACTGAAACCTTGGATTTTATTCAATTAAGAAAATATATCTGGAGCCCACTTAGAAACCGAGTACCCACTTACACAGCTAATGGCTCTGACCCAACGGTAGCTAAATGGCCGTGTTACTTCTCCACATATACCCACCTGTTAATGCTGGTCACTTGGCCCAAATCAGTTGCTCAGCAATATGAATCAATTATTAAGAGGATAGTGTAATAAGTCCTTTCTTTTTATGAAATAGATACCCTGACATAATAGTTGAAGGTTTACAGCATCCTCTGAGATTACAGCAATTTTCCCAAGTGGTGTGAATATCCGTATGCCCTGAGGACATGTTAAAATTCGCTCTTCAGATCCATCAAATCAGATTTTCCAAGGGATGCGCATACCCAGGAAAGTACAAGAAGCACCAGTTTCATCACAGTCTTTATCTTAAAAGATGATCACAAAAACACAATTCAATTTTATGTCAAATATTTACAAAGAAAATATTGTGTCCTTCCTGCTAGATTCTCTGACAGACACAAAGAGGAAAAAAAGATAATACATGGCAAAATATTTTTTCCTATGTATCAGATGCTTTGCATATTCACCTCTAAATATTCACAATCAGTTCAGTTCAGTCGCTCAGTCGTGTCCGACTCTCCGCGACCCCATGAATCACAGCACTCCAGGCCTCCCTGTCCATCACCAACTCCCAGAGTACACTCAAACCCATGTCCAGAGAGTCGGTGATGCCATCCAGCCATCTCATATGAGGTAAATTGTAGGTTTCCATTTTACAGATAAGGGAAATGGGGCTTAGAAGAACGAAGTCATTTGCTCACATAGCTAGTGAATGATGGACCCCAGTCATACTGGTCCCTCATCTCATGTTCTATCCACCACCTCCACTGCCTAATATTTCTCCTCAAGTGAGGTAAGTTATGTGCCCAGAGCAGAACACAAGGCAAAATGTCAGAGCCCAGTGAGAGTAGACATGCAAGTTCTAATGGCAGTGAAGCAAAAGACCATGTTAGTGTGACCTGGTCCAAGTCAGGAAGACTTCAAGCAAGAAGCAAGGTGGGAAGAAGAAGACAGCACATTATACCTGGCAGCCAAGTAGGGGTAAGGGGGCCAGTTCCTGTTTCTTGTGGAGATGAGACCCATAGCATCTCCCATCACTGGGCAAGTGCTAGCTCGTACTAGGGAGACTTGGTGGATTCAGGGAAGTCTTCAGAGACATCCACCCAGACATCCTCCTGCCATGTTTCTGGGTCCAGGTTTTCTCAACCAGGGCCCTGACCTTGGTCTGACAGACCTGGCTCAGCAGAGCATTCAAAATCTCTGAACTCTGCAATTCTCTCTAAAGATGCTGCTCAGCCAGGTCTCGTTGTAAGCTTTCAAAGACAGCCTCTGGCTCTCAGGTTAGCCTTTAACTGCTTGTCAAAGGCTCTGTTTTCTCACAGAAGGGTTCCCGAGGCCTTCTCAGCAGGGCACTGGAACAACTAAATAATAAGTTGACTCCACTGCCTCTATAGACAACTCTGTTTCGCCCCCTAATTTTCAAATGCTGAATCATTGCTCCCACAAGGGGGTCTCCATCACTGGGGGTTTTCCCAAGTCATATAAAATGTTGAAGGTTAGCACTTGGGCCCCACCCTGTGCCAGGGATCACCCATGCCCTAAACATCACGCAGAATGTTTGTGAGTTTCAGGATATTTATCAACCCTCTCTGACTTCAAGCCTATTTCACAACCCCATCTGACACTCCACTCTCTCAGACTGCTCTGGTTTATCACCTGCGCTAGTTTGGGTCCTCTAAGGCTGGATATGCAGGAGATCTGTAAAGAGAAATGCCAGTGAAGGTAAAGGGGAGAAGAAGAAGGCAGGAAGGGCCTTAGACCTCAGAGCAGGTCTGTACTTGAGAATGAGAGGGGAAGGGAGGGGACTGGGCAGGTAAAACTTGGGACTGGGTAAGGTCAGCTGGGCTGACTGGGGACTCCTGGTTGGAAAGGACCTGCCATGTCTCAAGGACAGATCTGCATTACTACCCTCACTGTGATTGGCTAGTGGTTGGGAGTGGCCCACGTTTCTTGACCTGGTGCGAACATGGTGGGGGTTTGAGCAAGCAAGCAGCTGGGGCTGCCAGGCGACACGGCTCTCTCCAGCAGGACTGAACAGTGCAGTGCACAGTAACACACAAGGAACAAAATGTGTTTGACCAAGATGTTAATGACTGATAATGGCTTAAGGCATTCAGTTCAATTCAGTTGCTCAGTCGTGTCCGACTCTTTGAGACCCCATGAATCACAGCATGCCAGGCCTCCCTGTCCATCATCAACTCCCGGAGTTCACTCAAACTCACCTCCATCGAGTCGGTGATGCCATCCAGCCATCTCATCTCTGTTGTCCCCTTCTCCTCCTTCCCCCAATCCCTCCCAGCATCAGAGTCTTTACCAGTGAGTCAACCCTTCTCATGAGGTGGCCAAAGTATTGGGGCTTCAGCTTTAGCATCAGTCCTTCCAATGGACACCCAGGATTGACCTCCTTTAGAATGGACTGGCTGGATCTCCTTGCAGTACAAGGGACTCTCAAGAGTCTTCACAGCACCACAGTTCAAAAGCATCAATTCTTGGGCGATCAGCTTTCTTCACAGTCCAACTCTCACATCCATACATGACCATGGGAAAAACCATAGCCTTGACTAGACGGACCTTGGTTGACAAAGTAATGTCTCTGCTTTTTAATATGCTATCTAGGTTGGTCATAACTTTCCTTCCAAGGAGTAAGCGTCTTTTAATTTCATGGCTGCAATCAGCATCCGCAGTGATTTTGGAGCCCCAAAAAGATAAAGTCTGACACTGTTTCCACTGTTTCCCCATCTATTTCCCAAGAAGTGATGGGACCAGATGCCATGATCTTTGTTTTCTGAATGTTGAGCTTCAAGCCAACCTTTTCACTCTCCTCTTTCATTTTCATCAAGAGGGTTTTTAGTTCCTCTTCACTTTCTGCCATAAGGGTGGTGTCATCTGCATATCTGAGGTTATTGATATTTCTCCCGGCAATCTTGATTCCCGCCTGTGCTTCTTCCAGCCCAGCGTTCCTCAGGGCTTAAGGCATTAGTCCCTCTTAAATAACATTCACCTTTTGATAGCTCTGCACAAAGGAATGACAATAACAGAGTAATTTTAAGATACGCAGCAGGACCAGTATGGGCTTCCCTGGTGGCTCAGTGGTAAAGAATCTACTTGCAACACAGGATTGATCCCTGGGTCGGGAGGATCCCCTGGAGAAGGAAATGGCAACCCACTCCGGTATTCTTGCCTGGAGAATCCCATGGACAGAGGATACTGGTCAGCTACAGTCTATGGGGCCGCAAAGAGTCAGACACAACTTAGCTACTATATACAACACACAGCATAATAACAGGACCAATGAAAAAATAATTTAGTGTAATTGAATCTCCCTTTGCTCTCCTCAAATCACACTACATAGGACACTCTTCTGTATGGCATGTATGCCCTTGATAGTCTCATAAAATGAAATAGTACCATTTTAGAACTCAAAAGAAAACGATTCAGTTTGGGAGTAGGAAATGAAATGCTCAAAATAAAGTCCATTTCTGCCTCCTTATCTTGGGCTGAGAGGTGAATAGTATTCAATATCAATATTACAACTGAATAAAGCAATTTTTCCACCTACATTTTTAATAACCAGGAAAAGAGTAGTGATGCCAACCTGCATGGACTCTTAAAATTGGAAGGATCCTATAAATCATGTTCATTATATATCAATCTCCTGTCTGCAGTAAACCTCCGTGCAATGTTCTCATTCCAAATTCCCAAGAGGCTCATTGCCCTTGTTTTGCATACCTCCAGCAACAGAGAACTCACTTCCTGAGGCAGTTCATTTTTTAAAAGTGATTGAGTCAGCACTCTTTGCCATATGTGGCCATGGTTTTTCACATATTATCTCATTATGTCATTATCTCATAATGAGTCATTATCACTGATACATTACCACCAGGGAGGAAGATTTTTTTCGCATATTTCTAGGGAGCCTGAGGCAGAGTGGTAAGTGATTTACTTGGAATTCGACTTCAAGCCAGGTTCCCTTATTCAGTCACAAGTGCCTTAGAATCTGAAGAATCTGTCTCTAGATTCAACTTTTACTGATTGTGGTTCACACAGAACAAGCCAGATATTATCACACACATGATGCCCACTAAAATATTACTTAGTCAGACCTTACATTATTTTAATATCCAGGTTACAAACCCCAATTCTTCAACTATTCCTCAACTGCATCGTCCACAGATGCTTCACCAGACATGCTCACTCAGCTGCACTCAGGATTCTCACATCCCTCTCGATGTGATGTCCACTAAACTAAGCAATCCTCTAGACGTGTTACACGCGTGCAGTGTGGCAGGAAACCATCACCTCCCTTTCCCCACAGACTATACTTCTGTTGATGAAAGCACATACCACATTATTGAGTCAACAGACTTATAAGCACCTAAAGCCTCTAGGTTTTTTCCACACAGGTAGCTATTAAATTATATCTCCCCTATCCTGAATTGGCATGTGTTTTGGGGATTGTATTTATTCTCCTTAGCTTTAAGCATATTAAGAACTAGTGCACTGTTCTAGCCTGTTAAAATTCTTAACGCCTATGATACCATGTGAAATCATGTCATCGTCTATAAAGCAGTGACTGTGAAAAAGCATCGGAGTAACAATGAACACTGTAGAGAAAAACCTGTCTCACCGCCATCTATTTATGAGATCTGGTAAGACCCCATTCCCTCCTTCCACTTCTCCTCTCTGTCACAATGCTTCTCTCTCCTTTCTGACTCATGGCACAGCCCCTGGATCAGAAGCATCAGACCCATCCCTGTCTAACAGAATCAGAACCTGCACTTTAACAAGATTGCAGGTGATTTTGCATGCATGTCAAATAGTAGCTGCTCACTTGCACCCTGAGCAAGTGGCTTACTCAGCTTCCTCATCTATCAAAAGAGGGAGAAGGGTAAGAAGCGAAGCGCCCCAACAGCACCTAAGTCTTGTAATCCTCTGCTTCCTCTTACTTTCTAAGGTGCCATGAACTTGTTCCCAGAATCATCCTGATGTTGCACCATGAAGACAAGGGAAAATTGATGACTGATATAAAGATATGTCTCATCCCTTTCAATATTAATAGCTGTAAATGAGAATCTTTAGCTCTAGAGAGGCAAGGGTCTGGTTCTGCTGCCTTGAGTCATTTGATCTCTGTCCTAATTGAATACCAAACTTAACTAAGTTCCAGAAATATGGCAGTAGCACAGACACCTATGCCACAAAAGGGCTCTGAGGGTGTCTTGTCTGTCTGGAAACAAGGAATGTTCTCATTTTTCCATGGGAGTAAAAAAGCTCCTTCTGAATCAGTTGATGAGAGTTCAAGTTCTAGCCAGGGTGCTCATCTGTAAATTAGGGGTAGTATTTTTTTCCTGTGAGGTGTACTTCAGATTATTTCTGTGACATGCTTAGCCCAGAAGAACTTGATAAACACTCGGTATTGTTTTAATTGTTATTCTTTTATCTCTAAGACAGGGATGCTTTTAATTATTCCAGGGGGCTGGTGTATGTACTATATAATGTGTACAAATACACACCATAAATGGTTATAAATTGCCCAACACTTGTTATTTTTTGACTTTTTTGATCATCAATAACAGAGAACAATTACTGATGAAAGCTGTATAGGTATCTATCACCTGAAAACCAAAAGGAAGCTAAAAGGAGAAGAGAAATACGCTAGAGAGAGGCAGGGCTCCAAGTGAACTTGTCACCCATAACATTCAGTCAGTTCAGTTCAGTTGTTCAGTCGTGTCTGACTCTTTGTGACCCCATGAATCACAGCACGCCAGGCCCCCCCTGTCCATCACCAACTCCCAGAGTTCACTCAAACTCATGTCCACAGAGTCGGTGATGCCATCCAGCCGTCTCATTCTCTGTCGTCCCCTTCTCCTCCTGCCCCCAATCCCTCCCAGCATCAGAGTCTTTTCCAGTGAGTCAACCCTTCTCATGAGGTGGCCAAAGTATTGGAGCTTCAGCTTCAGCATCAGTCCTTCCAATGAACACCCAGGATTGATCTCCTTTAGAATGGACTAGTTGGATCTCCTTGCAGTCCAAGGGACTCTCAAGAGTCTTCTCCAACACCACAGTTCAAAAGCATCAATTCTTTGGTGATCAGCTTTCTTCACAGTCCAACTCTCACATCCATACATGACCACTGGAAAAACCATAGCCTTGACTAGACGGACCTTGGTTGCAAAGTAATGTCTCTGCTTTTTAATATGCTATCTAGGTTGGTCATAACTTTCCTTCCAAGGAGTAAGCGTCTTTTAATTTCATGACTGCAATCAGCATCCGCAGTGATTTTGGAGCCCAAAAAGATAAAGTCTGACACTGTTTCCACTGTTTCCCCATCTATTTCCCAAGAAGTGATGGGACCAGATGCCATGATCTTTGTTTTCTGAATGTTGAGCTTCAAGCCAACCTTTTCACTCTCCTCTTTCATTTTCATCAAGAGGGTTTTTAGTTCCTCTTCACTTTCTGCCATAAGGGTGGTGTCATCTGCATATCTGAGGTTATTGATATTTCTCAGTGATCAATGCAAAGAAATACAGGAAAACAACAGAATAGGAAAGACAAGAGATCGCGTCAAGAAAATTAGAGATACCAAGGGAACATTTCATGCAAAGATGGGCTCGATAAAGGACAGAAATGGTATGACCTAACAGAAGCAGAAGATATTAAGAGGTGGCAAGAATACACAGAAGAACTGTACAAAAAAGATCTTCACAACCAACATAATCACAATGGTGCGATCACTGACCTAGAGCCAGACATCTTGGAATGTGAAGTCAAGTGGGCCTTAGAAAGCATCACTATGAAAGCTAGTGGAGGTGATGGAATTCTTGTTGAGCTATTTCAAGTCTTGAAAGATGATGCTGTGAAAGTGCTGCACTCAATATGCCAGCAAATTTGGAAAACTCAGCAGTGCCCACAGGACTGGAAAAGGTCAGTCTTCATTCCAATCCCAAAGAAAGGCAATGCCAAAGAATGCTCAAACTACCATAGAATGCACTCATCTCACACGCTAGTAAAGTCACGCTCAAAATTCTCCAAGCCAGGCTTCAGCAATATGTGAACCGTGAACTTCCAGATGTTCAAGCTGGTTTAGAAAAGGCAGAGGAACCAGAGATCAAATTGCCAACATCCGCTGGATCATCGAAAAAGCAAGAGAGTTCCAGAAAAACATCTATTTCTGTTTCATTGACTAAGCCAAAGCCTTTGACTGTACGGATCACAACAAACTGGAAAATTCTGAAAGAGATGGGAATCCCAGACCACCTGACCTGCCTCTTGAGAAACCTGTATGCAGGTCAGGAAGCAACAGTTAGAACTGGACATGGAACCACAGACTGGTTCCAAATAGGAAAAGGAGTACGTCAAGGTTGTATACTGTCACTCTGCTTATTTAACTTATATGCAGAGTACATCATGAGGAATGCTAGGCTGGAAGAAGCACAGGCTGGAATCAAGACTGTCGGGAGAAATATCAATAATCTCAGATATGCAGATGACACCCATAACGTTACTACAAATCAAATCAATATTTCATCTGAGCATATTAGTTAGGATTCTAGAGACAAACAGAACCAATAAAAGATAAAGAGAGACCAGGGGTAGGGGTGGAGACAATAAATGAAAAAGAATGAGAGAAATAAAGATTTATTTTAACAAATTGCTTAATGCAATTCTGGAAGCCGGTTAAGTCCCAAATCTACAGTGGAGGTTGGTAGATTGCAGACCAAGGGAAGAGCTGACATTGCAGCTTGATCCAGTCTCACTCTGAACACAGAATTTCTGCATCCTCTGGGGACCTCAGTCCTTTTCTCTGAAGGCTTTCAACTGAATTGAAGAGGCCCACCCACATTATAGGGTAATCTGCTTTACAAAGTCTACCGATCTGAATGAAAGTCAGTCAGTTCAATTGCTCAGTTGTGTCTGACTCTTTGAGACCCCATGGACTGCAGCATGCCAGGTTTCCTGTCCATCAGCAACTCAGGTAACTTGCTCAAACTCATGTCCAATGAGTCGGTGATGCCATCCAACCACCTTATCCTCTGTTGTCCCCTACTCCTCCTGCCTTCAATCCTTCCCAGCATCATGGTCTTTTTCAGTGAGTCAGTTTTTCACATCAATTATTAGACACAGGTACAGGAGCTTCAGCATCAGTCCATCCAATGCATATTCAGGACTGATTTCCTTTAGGATTGACTGGTTAAATCTCCTTGCAGTCCAAGGGACTCTCAAGAGTCTTCTCCAGCACCACAGTTCAAAAGCATCAATTCTTCACCACTTAGCTTTCTTTCTGATCCAACTCTCACATCCATACATGACTACTGGAAAAACCATAGCTTTGACTAGATGGGCCTTTGTTGGCAAAGTAATATCTCTGCTTTTTAAATGCTGTCTAGGTAGGTTATAGATTTTCTTCCAAGGAGCAAGCGTCTTTTAATTTCATGGCTGCAGTCACCATCTGCAGTGATTTTGGAGCCCAAAAAAATAAAGTCTTTCACTGTTTTCATTGTTTACCCATCTATTTGCCATGAAGTGATGGGACCAAATACCATGATCTGAGTTTTCTGAATGTTGAGCTTTAAGTCAACTTTTTCACTCTCCTCTTTCACTTTCATAAGGAGGCTCTATAGCTCTTTGCTTTCTGCCATAAGGGTGATATCCTCTGCATATCTGAGGTTATTGACATTATTCCTGGGAATCTTGATTCCAGCTTGTGTTCATCCAGCCTGGCATTTCACATGATGTACTCTGCATATAAGTAAATAAGCAAGGTGACAATATACAGCCTTGACATACTCCTTTCCCGATTTGGAACCAGCCTGTTGTTCCATGTCCAGTTCTAACTGTTGCTTCTAGACCTGCATTCAGGTTTCTCAGGAGGCAGGTCAGGTGGTCTGGTATTCCCCTCTCATTGAAGACTTTTCCACAGTTTGTTGTGATCCATATAGTCAAAGGCTTTGCCACAGTCAATAAAACAGAAGTAGATGTTTTTCTGGAACTCTCTTGCTTTTTCAGATCCAACGGATGTTGGCAATTTGACCTCTGGATCCTCTGCCTTTTCTAAAACCAGTTTGAACATCTGAAGTTCACAGTTCATGACTGTTGAAGCCTGGCTTGGGGACTTTTGAGCGCTAATTTGCTAGTGTGAGATAAGTGCAATTGTGTGGCAATTTGAACATTTTTTGGCATTGCCTTTCTTTGGGACTGGAATGAAAACTGACCTTTTCCAGTACCATGGCCACTGCTGAATTTCCCCAATTTGCTGGCATATCGAGTGCAGCACTTTCACAGCGTCATCTTTTAGGATTTGAAATTACTCAACTGGAATTTCATCACCTCCACTAACTTTGTTCGTAATGATGCTTCCTAAGGCCCACTTGACTTTGCATTCCAGGATGTTTGGCTCTAGGTGAGTGATCACACCATCATGATTATCTGGGTCATGAAGATCTTTTTTGTACAGTTCTTCTGTGTATTCTTGCCACCTCTTCTTAATATCTTCTGCTTTTGTTAGGTCCATACCATTTCTGTTCTTTATTGTGCCTATCTTCACATGAAATATTCCCTTGGTATCTCTAATTTTCTTGAAGAGATCTCTAGTCTTTCCCATTCTATTATTTTCCTCTATTTCTTTGCACTGATCATTGAGGAAGGCTTTTTTTTTTTTAGTTTTATTTACTTATTTATTTTGATGTTTCAAAAATTTTACTTTTCATCTTCACAGGTTGAGGAAGGCTTTCTATCTCTCCTTGCTATTCTTTGGAACTCTTCATTCAAATAAGTAGATATTTCCTTTCCTCCTTTACCGTTTGCTTCTCCTCTTTTCTTAGCCATTTGTAAGGCCTCCTCAGACAACCATTTTGCCTTTTTGCATTTCTTTTTCTTGGGGATGGTCTTGATTACTGCCTCCTGTACAGTGTCACAAATCTCTGTCCATAGTTCTTCAGGCAATCTATCAGACCTAATCTCTTGAATCTATTTGTCACCTCTACTCTATAATCGCAAGGGATTTGATTTAGGTTATACCTGAATGATCTAGTAGTTTTTCCTACTTTCTTCAATTTAAGTCTGAATTTGGCAATAAGAGTTCATGATCTGTGCCACAGTCAGCTCCCAGTCTTGATTTTGCTGGCTGTATAGAGCTTCTCCATCTTTGGCTACAAATAATATAATCAATCTGATTTTGGTATTGACCATCTGGTGGTGTCCATGTGTAGAGTCTTCTCTTATGTTGCTGAAAGAGGGTGTTTGCTATGACCAGAGCGTTCTCTTGACAAAGCTCTGTCAGCCTTTGCCCTGCTTCATTTTGTACTCCAAGGCCAAATTTGCCTGTTACTCCAGGTATCTCTTGACTTCCTACTTTCGCATTCCAGTCCCCTATAATGAAGAAGACATCTTTTCTGGGTGTTAGTTCTAGAAGGTCTTGTAGGTCTTCAAAGAACCGTTCAACTTCAGCTTCTTCAGCATAACTGGCTGGGGCATAGACTTGGATTACTGTGATATTGAATGGTTTGCCTTGGAAACGAACAGAAATCATTCTGTCGTTTTTGAGACTGCATCCAAGTACTGCATTTTGGACTGTTTTGCTGACTATGAGGGCTACTTCATTTCTTCTAAGGGATTCTTGCCCATAGTGGTAGATATAATGGTCATCTGAGTTAAAGTCACTCATTCCAGTCCATTTTAGTTCACTGATTCCTAAAACATTGGTGTTCAATCTTGCCATCTCCTATTTGACCACTTTCAATTTGCCTTGATTCTTGGACCTAACATTCCAGGTTCTTTTGCAACACCGTTCTTTACAGCATCGGAGTTTACTTCCATCACTGGCCATATCCACAACTGGGTGTTGTTTTTGCTTTGGCTCCATCTCTTCATTCTTTCTGGAGTTATTTCTCCACTGTTCTCTAGTAGCATATTGGGTACCTACTGACCTGGGGAGTTCATCTTTCAGTGTCCTATCTTTTTGCCTTTTTATACTGTTCATGGGGTTCTCAAGGCAAGAATACAGACATTGTTTGCCATTCCCTTCTCCAGTGGACCACATTTTGTCAGAACTCTCCACCATGACCCGTCCGTCTTGGGTGGCCCTACATGGCATGGCTCATAGTTTCATTGAGTTAGACAAGGCTGTGGTCCGTGTGATCTGAATGAAAAGCTCATCTAAAAAAAAATACTCTCACAGCAACAGCCTGACTGGTGTTTGAAAAAGTATCCAGGTACTGTGGCCTGGCCAAACTGATACATGAAATTAACCATCACACTATGTTTTAGGCAAACACCTGCTCAACACAGCTTTTATTATATCCTTGCCTTCTTGCTCGATAGACCTCTTATTTTATCAGAAAAAGCAATAGATTGCTTTATTCTGCCTGTCCACTGAAACTACACTGAGGCACTGATAGGTTATTTTTATTTATTTTCTACAAGGAAGAAGGAAGTCTTCCAACTTTATGTGAATTATAACAGCAAATTTCGTCACATGAATGGGATGTACCAGGAAATTTGCACACATTCTCCACAATAACAACCCACAATTCTGAACATTTGCAACTATTTGCTATTTCACTGATGAGACACAAAGGTTTCTAACAGTTGTAATACTTCACCCAATATCATAAGTGAGCTGCAATCAGTTCAGTTCAGTTGCTCAGTTGTGTCCGACTCTTTGTGACCCCATGGATGCACGCCAGGCTTCCCTGTCCATCACCAACTCCTGGAACTTGCTCAAACTCATGTCCATTGAGTCAGTGATGCCATCCAACCATCTCACCCTCTGTCATCCCCTTCTGCTCCTGCCTTCAATCTTTCCCAGCATCAAGGTCTTTTCCAGTGAGCCAATTCTTCACATCAGGTGGTCACAAGTACTGGGGCTTCAGCATCAGTCCTTCTCATGAATATTCAGGACTGGTTGAATATTTAGGATAGACTGGTTGAATCTCCCTGCAGTCCAAGGGACTCTCAAGAGTCTTCTCCAGCACCACAGTTCAAAAGCATCAATTCTTTGGTGCTCAGCTTTCTTTACAGTCCAACTCTCACATCCATATACGACTACTGGAAAAACCATAGCTTTGACTAGACAAACCTTTCTCAGCAAAGTAATGTCTCTGCTTTTTAATTTGCTGTCTAGGTTGGTCATAACTTTTCTTCCAAGGAGCAAGGATCTTTTAATTTCATGGCTTCAGTCACCATCTGCAGTGATTTTGGAGTCCAAGAAAATAAAATCTGTCACTCTTGCATTGCTGCAATGATTGCACTGAGTTGCAATGGTGAGCTGCAATAAGTGAGCGTCTGAGTCACATTCTATATTAATGCAAAGTCTTTGCTCATTCCAATGTGTTGTATTGCTGATGGCAAAGATATCTTAACACAGTGATCTTTTATGACAATTTTTTTAAAGCTGGAACAAATGGTCCTGCTAGTTTTTCTTCACTCTCACTGTTTATTACATCAGCATTTAACATCAGTTTAGGTAACAGAACATACATTCGCCATTCTCTATATGTGATGATTCACTCTAATAATCTACTTCGCTATTATTGAACTGATTTGCCTTCACCAACTAGTTATGGTAGATCTATCAAGAGAAAGTTATAGACGATCAACTTCGTGGTCAGTTGCAAAGGTACCTCCTTATCTTTAGCGGTCACTTACCGGAACCAATCTTCAAGAGGTCAACATAGCCCCTCAGTGCCATGCTGTGTCCACAGACAGTCTTTCTAGGAAAGCTGGGGTTAATTGTCCTGCAATGACTTCAGTAAACACTTTCAGAGAAATGAATCACCAAGAAAACTCACTCAACTCATAAATAGAATTTGACCCAAATATAACGGACTGATAAAAAGAAAAGGGATTTTAATATAATGACATAATGATCTTATAACTATTGCTACTGTCCCCTAATAATGTATAAAAGCTGTTTGCACAGATGTTTTGTCTTTAGCATGGAGCCCATAACAGTCGTGTTCTGTCACTTTAGGTAAGATCCTCATATCCCTTTAAATCTCAAAATGCCCAACCCACAAAATTAAGAGAACTAAATGAGATAACACATGTGGAAAGGGGCTTGAAACTGTAAATCAAGTATTCTAAGATTAAATTTTTATTTAAATTTTTAAAACCTGACTTGGGAGCACTTGAGTAGCCTAATCTCTACCTGAACAGTTTAATGACCAAGAGTTGAGAATACCCAGTAAATGGAAGTGCTGTATTCACAATCATCAATACCACATCCATGGTCTAAATAATTCCCCTATCTCACTCATGCCCAGCTTCCTTAAAACAGGATGTGAAACCTCTACATTTATGGTGCAGAGCATAGAGATGTACTACAAAGAGCAAGCACATCTGACAGCTCATAGAAAGAAAATTGATAAAGGCTCCTCATGTTTGTCAACAGTTCTAAAAATCTACATGATATGACACTCAACTGTGAAGCTTAAAAAACTTTTCTAAACTATCAGTAATAATGCTATGTTATAACCAACCACTATAAAGAGAAGAGTGAATTGTCTTTCAATTTTCCCTGTAGAAAACACTGCAAAACTGTCATCACAGAAGAGATGAAGAATTTACAGTCAAGAATGAAGAGGGAAATTTCTATATCAATGTGTTAGGCATTTGATTCTGTGATATTTGTTCTCAACAGCTCTTATAAAATCTGTACTTTGCTGTGATCTCTTGGTATAACTAATTCTGTACCTAACTGTGTATTTTTAAATTTTGTATTCTTTTCCTTAATGAGAAATATCAAAACTATGTAAGCTTTACACCCTTCAAAATTGAGTCCTACCCTGACTGTAAATTCTCAAGTCAGAAAGAATGTGATGAAAGTGTGATTTATGGGGGCAAACAAGGAATTAATGTTTAAATCCTATCCAAGTTTTTATTTCACAGTAATTACTTTTATAAGAATATAAATTACCTTGAGAAATACAAAGTAATCTTTATACAAGAACTGTCTTAAAATAGTTGTTTGTGTCACACAATATGGAGGTTCGTAACATTGTATGGAGGCAGTGACCAAAACCATACAATGGAGGCAATAACCAAGAAAAAGAAATGCAAGAAGGCAAAATGTTTGTCTGAGGAGGCTTTACAAATAGCTGAGAAAAAGACAGAAGCAAAAGGCAAGGGAGAAAGGAAAAGATATTCCCAACTGAATTTAGAGTTCCAGAGACTAGTAAGGAGAGATAAGAAGGCCTTCTTAAATGAACAATGCAAAGAAATAGAGGAAAACAATAGAATAAGACAAGACATCCCTTCAAGAAAAGTGGAGATATCAAGGTAACATTTTATGCAAGGATGGGCACAATAAAGGACAGAAACAGGAAAGACCTAATAGAAGCAAAGATATTAAGAAGAGGTGGCAAGAATACACAGTAGAACTATACAAGAAAGGCCTTAATGACCCAGACAACCACAATGGTGTGGTCACCCACCTAGAGCCAGACATCCTTGAGTGTGAAGTCAGGTGGGCCTTAGAAAGCATCACTGCAAACAAAACTAGTGGAGGTGATGGAATTCCAGCTGAGCTATTTCAAACCTTAAAAGATGATGCTGTGAAAGTGCTGCACTCAATATGCCAGTAAATTGGGAAAACTCAGCAGTGACCACAGGACTGGAAAAGGTCAGTTTTCATTCCAATCCCAAAGAAGTATAACACTAAAGAATGTTCAAACTACCAAACCAGTTCAGTCGCTTAGTCGTGTCCGACTCTTTGCGACCCCATGAACCACAGGACGCCAGGCCTCCCTGTCCATCACCAATTCCTGGAGTTCACTCAAACTCATGTCCAGAGTCGGTGATACCATCCAGCCATCTCATTCTCTGCCGTCCCCGTCTCCTCCTACCCCCAATCCTTCCCAGCATCAGACTCTTTTCCAGTGAGTCAACTCGTTGCATGAGGTGGCCAAAGGATTGGAGTTTCACCTTTAGCATCAGTCCTTCCAATGAACACCCAGGACTGATCCCCTCTAGAATGGACTGGTTGGATTTCCTTGCAGTACAAGGGACTCTCAAGAGTCTTCTCCAGCACCACAGTTCAAAAGTATCAATCAATTCTTCGGCTATCAGCTTTCTTCACAGTCCAACTCTCACATCCATACGTGATCACGGGAAAAACCATAGCCTTGACTAGACGGACCTTGGTTGGCAAAGTAATGTCTCTGTTTTTTAATATGCTATCTAGGCTGGTCATAACTTTCCTTTCAAGGAGCAAGCGTCTTTTAATTTCATGGCTGCAATCAGCATCTGAAGTGATTTTGGAGCCCAAAAAAATAAAGTCTGACACGGTTTCCACTGTTTCCCCATCTATTTCCCATGAAGTGATGGGACCAGATGCCATGATCTTTGTTTTCTGAATGTTGAGCTTCAAGCCAACCTTTTCACTCTCCTCTTTCACTTTCATCAAAAGGCCTCTGAGTTCCTCTTCACTTTCTGCCATAAGGGTGGTATCATCTGCATATCTGAGGTTATTGATATTTCTCCCGGCAATCTTGATTCCAGCTTGTGCTTCTTCCAGCCCAATGTTCCTCATGATGTACTCTGCATATAAGTTAAATAAGCAGGGTGACAATATACAGCCTTAACGCACTCCTTTTCCTATTTGGAACCAGTCTGTTGTTCCATGTCCAGTTCTAACTGTTGCTTCCTGACCTGCATACAGGTTTCTCAAGAGGCAGGTCAGGTGGTCTGGTATTCCCATCTCTCAAAATTTTCCACAGTTTATGGTGATCCACACAGTCAAAGGCTTTGGCATAGTCAATGAAGCAGAAATAGATGTTTTTCTGGAACTCTCTTGCTTTCTCCATGATCCAGCGGATGTTGGCAATTTGATCTCTGGTGCCTCTGCCTTTTCTAAAACCTGCCTGAACATCTGGAAGTTCACGATTCACATATTGCTGAAGCCTAGTTTGGAGAATTTTGAGCATGACTTTACTAGCGTGTGAGATGAGTGCAATTGTGCGGTAGTTTGAGCATTCTTTGGCATTGCCTTTCTTTGGGATTGGAATGAAGACTGACCTTTTCCAGTCCTGTGGGCACTGCTGAGTTTTCCAAATTTGCTGGCATGTTGAGTGCAGCACTTTCACAGCATCATCTTTCAGGATTTGAAATAGCTCAATTGGAATTCCATCACCTCCACTAGCTTTGTTCGTAGTGATGCTCTCTAAGGCCCACTTGACTTCCACACAACTGTACTCATTTCACATGTTAGGAAGGTAATGCTCAAAATCCTTCAAGGTATGTGAACTGAGAACTTCCAGATGTTCTAGCTAGACTTAGAAAAGGTAGAGGAAACAAATCAAATTATCGACATTCGCTGGATCATAGAAAAAACAAGGGAACTCCAGAAAAATATCTACTTCTGCTTCATTGACTATGCTAAAGCCTTTGACTGCATTGATTACAACAAACTGTGGAGAATTCTCAAAGAGATGGGAATACTAGACCACCTTACCTATCTCCTAAGAAAACTGTATGCAGGGCAAGAAGCAATAGTTAGAACCTGACATAGAACAACAACTGGTTCCAAATTGGGAAAGGAGTATGTCAAGGCTGTATACTGTCATCATGCTTATTTCGCAGAGTATATCATGCAAAATGCCAGGCTGGATGAATCTCAAGCTGGAATCAAGATTGCTGGGAGAAATACCAACAACCTCAGAAATGCAGATGATACCACTCTAATGGCAGAAAGTGAAGAGGAACTAGAGAGTCTCTTGATGAAGGTGAAAGAAGAGGAGAGTGAAAAAGTTGGCTTGAAATTCAACATTCAAAAACTAAGATCATGGCATCTGGTCCCATCACTTCATGGCAAATAGAAGAGGAAAAAATAGAAGCAGTGACAGATTTTAGTTTCTTAAGGTCCAAAATCACTATGGACAGTGACTGCAGTCATGGAATTAAAAGATGCTTGTTCCTTGGAAGGAGAGCTATGACAAATCTAGACAGCATATTAAAAAGCAGAGATATCACTTTGCCAACAAACGTCCATGTAGTCAAAGCTACTGTTTTTCCAGTAGTCGTGTACAGATGTGAAAGTTGGACCATAAAGAAGGCTGAGTGCTGAAGAACTGATGCTTTCGAATTGTGGTGCTGGAGAAGACTCTCAAGAGTCCTGTGGACTGCAAGGAGATCAACTCTAAAGGAAATCAACCCTGAATATTCATTGGAAGGACTGCTGCTGAAGCCACCTGGCCACCTGACATGAAGAGCCAAGTCATTGGAAAAGACCCTGATGCTGAGAAAAATTGAAGGCAAGAGGAGAAAGGGGCTGCAGAGGATGAGATGGTTAGATAGCATCACTGACTCAATAGATATAAATTTGAACAAACTCTGGGAGAGGACAGAGGAGCCTAGTGTGCTACGCTCCATGTGGTTTCAAAGAATTGGACATGACAGTCACTGAACAACAACTTCAATAAAGTCAGTAAATATTAATTGGAGAAAAGTTTATAATAATAAAAATAATGCAACCCCTGGTGGTTCAGATGGTAAAGAATCTGCCTGCAATGCAGGAGACCCAGGTTTGATCCCTGAGTCAGGAAGATCCCCTGGAGAAGGAAATTGCAACCCACTCCAGTATCCTTGCCTGGACAGGGGAACCTGTCGGGCTACAGTTCAAGGTGTCACATAAAGTCAGACACCATTGAGCAACTAACATTTTCACTTTATAATAGATGCTATGCCACATTCTAGCTTCTCATTTTTAATAAATAATAAATAACATATTTATTTGAGCAAATATGATTGCATTATGAATTAAGTGAAAGATAAAATATAAACATTAGAAAAATGAAAACTACCTAAGGAGACAAAAGACCTGTATACAGAAAGCTATAAGATACTGACAAAAGAAAGCAAAGATGAGATAAACAGATGGTTCTTGGGTTGGAAATACTATGTTCTTGCACTGGAAGAATAATATGAAAATGACTATACTATCCAAAACAATATTCAATGCAATCACTATTAACAATGACATTTTTCACAGAACTAGAACAAAAAATCTCATAATTTGTATGGAAACACACAAAAACCCAAATAGCGAAAGCAATCTTGAGAAGAAAAATGGACCTGAAGGAATCAACCTTCCTGACTTCAGACACCAAGGCTGTATGTTACTGGCACAAAGACAGAAATATAGACCAATGGCACAAGATAGGACCAGAGATAAATCCACGCAACTATGGACTCCTTATCTTTGACAAAGGAGGCAAGAATATGCAACGGAGAAAAGACAGTCTCTTCAATAAGTGGTGCTGGGAAAACTAGACAGCTACGTGTAAAAAAATGAAATTAGAACATTTCCTAACACCATACATGAAAATAAACTCAAAATGGATCAAAGACCTAAATGTAAGACCAGAAACTATAAAACTCTTAGAGGAAAACAAAGGCAGAACACTTTGACATACATCACAGCAAGATCCTCTATGACCTGCCTCCTAGAGTGATGGATAAAAACAAAAGTAAACAAATGGGACCTAGTTAAACTTATAGGGTTTTTCAGAGCAAAGGAAACCATAAACAAGATGAAAAGACAATCCTCAGAATGGGAGAAGACATTTGCAAATGAAGCAACTGACTAAGGATTAATCTCCAAATATACAAGCAGCTCATGCAGCTCAGTGTAAGAAAAACAACTCAATTAAAAAATGAGCAAAAGACCTAAACAGACATTTCTCCAAAGAAGACATACAGATGCCTAATAAGCATATGAAAAAATGCTCAACATCACTTATTATTAGAGATATGCAAATCAAACCTACAATGAGGTATCACATCACACTGGTCAGAATGGTCATCATCAATAAATATACAAATAATAAATGCTGGAGAGGATGTGGAGAAAGGGAACCATCTTGCATTGTTGGTGGGAATGTAAATTGACACAGCCACTATGGAGAATAGTATAGAGATTTCTTTAAAGAAAAATAAAAGATAAAACTACCATATGACCCAGCAATCTTACTACTGGGCATATATCCTGAGAAAACCACAATTCTAAAAGACACATGTACCCCCAAAGTTCATTGCAGCACTATTTACAACAGCTAGGACATGGAAGCAACCTAGATATCCATCAACAGATGAACAGATAAAGAAGTTATGGTACATATGTACAATGAAATGTTACTACTCAACCATCAAAAGGAATAAATCTGAGTCAGTTCTAGCGAGGTGGATGAACCTAGAGCCTGTTATACACAGTGAAGTCAAAAATAGAAAAACAAATATCATATATTAATGCATTTATAGAATCTAGAAAAATAGCACTAATGATCCTATTTGCAGGGCAGCAATAGAGAAACAGACATAGAGAAAAGACTTGTGGACACAACAGGGGAAGGATAGGGTGGCATGAGTGGAGAGAACAGCATTGAAACATATACATTACCACATGTAAAGCAAATAGCCAGTGGGAATTTTCTGTATGACACAGGGAGCTCAACCTGGTGCTCTGTCACAATCTAGAGGGGTGGGATGGTATAGGGGATGGGAGGGAGGTTCAAGAGAGGGGACATACATATATCTATGGCTGATTCATGTTGATGTATGGCAGAAATCAACATAACATTGTAAAGCAATTATCCTCCAATTAAAAAAGTAAGTTGCTCTCTCAAAGAATATGCCATCTAGGTAGAGGTGAAAAGACAAAAATCACAAATTATAATGAGAAGGTGGAATGGCAAGATATAGGGTTATTAAACAATATCACACTATTGTGATCTATTTATATCTGTTGTACTTTTGTGCTTTATTTTTAAAGTGTATTTAACAATCTTACAGGCATGCTACCAATGTAATAAATAATTATATCTTGCATAAGTAACCAAATTTGTCTGCCATGAGTGTGGTTACTTCCTTTGATATTTCAAATAATGTAGAGTTTAGTTCTTTATCTTACCAGTACTGCTACATAGTCAATGAATGCTATAAGGAAACACAGGATGCAAATTACACAATTGTTCTAGCTGGGAAAAAATATGGCTAATTTGACTTTCCTAAGCTCTTTCTCTCATCTGTTCTTTAAATCTTGGAAAAGAAATGACTTAATATAAGATTTCCATAAGGAAAGACCAAGCTCTCCTTCAGAGGAAGTAGAGAGAGTTTAAGCTAGAAAACAAAGTCTTTGCATCTGAAATCTTCAAGAAAATAACATTCTCAGTTCTTCAAGGTATAGAGATGAAAGTAATAAGACTCCATTTGAGCAGGAAAAGTATTCTCATGTGAAACTGCCTGAATAATTCACCCAGCACCTTCCTCAGATCATTACTATCTTGGTAGTGAACACAAGAAAAAAGAAGACATAGGTTCATCAGTGAAGAGAGTTCTACCTTTATAAGCTGTCACTTGGACTCCAAATGCAATGTGTGGCCTAACTCTAGAGGATATTCTTCAGTGCAGTTCATTTTAAAGTAAATAGAAATATCACATGACACTCCATAACAATGAAAAAAGCTGCAAACTGATTTATGAATAAATACCCCTTCTATTTCAGTGAGATAGCAAATTTGGGCTTATTCCCTTGTCCCCACCTATAAGAAACGGTCACTCTTTTCTACAGAGATCCCTTTCTTCCAAGAAATTCAGGAAATAACTCCAAGGGTAGAGGTGGGCACACACTCACATAGGAATCATCAGAAAGCAAAGGAACACATCTACAACACAAATGCAGAGGTGGAAATATTTTTGCCTATTAAACTTTGACTTTCATTTCTTCATATATTCATCAAAGGACATGTGGGCATACTAAGTACAGTTCTGGGAATGCAAAGATGAGGAAGGCACAGCCCCTCAAGAACACAGGCTAATGAGAGAGACAGATAAATAATTACAAGGCAATATAATTACTGCTGTATATCAGGGATATGTGAAGAACTATGAGGGGACTTAGAGAAAGGGAGACTCTACGTTTTGGGAAATTATGTTGCGTGTGTGTGTGTGTGGGTGTGTGGGTGTGGGTGTGTGGGTGTGGGTGTGTGGGTGGGTATGGGTGTGTGTGGGTGTGGGTGTGTGTGGGTGTGGGGGTGTGGGTGTGTGTGGGTGTGGGTGTGTGGGTGTGTGTGGGTGTGTGTGTGGGTGGGTGTGTGTGTGTCTCTTTGCGACCTCATGGATTATAGACCACCAGGCTCCTCTGTCCATGGGATTCTCCAGGCAAGAATATTGGAGTGGGTAGCCTCTCCCTTCTCCAGAGGATCTTCCTGACCCAGGGACTGAACCCAGGTCTCTTGCATTGCAGGCAGATTCTTTACCATCTAAGCCACCAGGGAAGCCCAGGGAAATCATGGAGGGCAACATAAATACGTGAGCTCAGTTTTACAGTGTTAGTAGAAACTCTAAAATTACGAAGTAGAATTTCTATTGTAGGAATGTTAGTCCAGTCTCCATAAAGACACCCAAACTTTAGTTGAAAAGAATGGAGTCAACACTAAATTACTCCATGGATTCCTAAACAGTTAGATATAAATGCCCAACACAAAAGAAGGCACAAGTATTAGACACCCAGTCCTCCACTCAGAGAGACACAACTAGAAGTCCCAGCAGTCATGGAGTGTTCATAGAGACAGGAAGCAAGGAAGAGGAAATTCAGCTACCATATAATAGTTCATCCCTGCTATTAAAAACATCATTGAGTCTGTGCTGTGCTGAGCTACTCAGTCGTGTCCAATTCTTTGTGACCCCATGCACTGTAGCCTGCCAGGCTCCTCTGTCCATGGAATTCTCCAGGCAAGAATACTGGAATGGGTAGCCTATCCCTTCTCCAGGGGATCTTTCTGACCCAGGAAGAGTACCAGGGTTTCCTGCATTGCATGCAGATTCTTTACCAGCTGAGCTACCAGGGAAGTCCATCACTGAGTCTAGTTTTAGCCAAATCCCTGTCTCACTGGCCTGGTCTGTCATGTGGACTCAGTATCAAGGTACTGATTGAGCTTAACGATTCCATATGAGATAGGAATTCATCTATTTCAGTGCAGCTCACATCCAGTTGTATTGCTTTAAGGAAACATCTGGTATTGACTTAACATGATGCCTGTTAAATCAAAATCAATATAAATTAATTAACTTGAGAGTGTTGTCTAATTTCCTCATCAGTATTAATGCTGGTTTTCCAGTAGCAAATGCTTTGGAGTGAAAAACACTCATCTATGTATTTTCCCTAAGTTTCCCCCACTGTATTCAGTTTTAATTTGTGTGACGAGTTTCACCTCACAAAGTGCTTCCCTCCTATTTGCTTCTTTCCAAACGCACATTGAGGTCTGTTTATATATTAATTTCTACTAGAATCACAGACGTCTCCTTCATCAACTCTTCTTCCCAAAGGACTAAAACGGCCTCTTGAGTGGCTATAAATGTCTCATTATAAACACTTAATTAAAAACTGTGTCTCGGTTAGAGTCAATCTGGTCAGCACTCTTCACGCCAAAAAGCCAAGTCTTTCAAGCTGTGCATTTTTACTCTTAACCTTCCAGGGTAGCTTTAGAATCTCAATCGATTCTTTAAAAAATGCAAATGTCCTTTTCCCTTTGGCTTAGCAGTAGCCACTGGGAAATACGCATGTATAATTCCTTCCTGGCTACACATGAACTGTCACAATTATCGAAGAAGATATTCCAAGGCACATCAGCTTCCTCCAACCTGCCATTGTTGGCCGCTGAGCTTTCAGCCTCCCCTCGGTCCAGTCAGGTGGATAGTGAAAGTGCCTCTGCAGGTACGCCTGTTCACAGGATTCATCTTAATCTGTTCTCATGACTCTAATTCCACTTCTGCTGTTGGGCTCCTTGTCCACAGTACCCCTGCCTCCCACCTACTCTCCACTATCTCATTAGGTGCTCCGGGGCCCTTCCCAGAATGCCCGAGACAGCCTTCCAGGTTCATCATCTGCATTCCCCTTAACATCCAACCCCAGTACCCAGCCTACACTCCAATCATGGCATCACCAACAATCCCCAAACACACCATGGGGTTGTGTGCCCCCTATGCCAGTGCACACATTCCCTCTGCCTGCAGTGTCCCTGGAGCTCTGGGGATTGCCCTCCCAGCCTTCCAAACTCTGTTGAGAAGCTATCGCCCCTATGAAGCCATCTCTCACTGCCCTCCCCATCCTGGGCTGAGTTGAGACTTCTCTCCCTTACTCCTAAAAGTATTGCAGGTCCTTCTTTATCCTAGTATTTATCCACAATATTTAATGATGAGCTTCACAACTATCTCCCCAATAGGCTATGAGTTCCTTAAAAGTGAAAAAAAATTTTTCTTCATCCTTATATTCCCAGCTGCTAGAACCTGACATCTGGCAAGTAATGAAAGTCTTCATGGGATGACTTGGGATGACTTCATGGGATGATACACACAAATGTGAGAAGTGTGGACTTTCTAGCTTTCCCAGGCCCCTGGAAACATGTGAATCCCACAATGCAGAAATGGATGACGACTGCTCAGAGAGGGCCTAAATCCCCAATCAAGAAAAGAAACCTAGACATGACACTGTTGTTCACAGCTGCCCTCTCCTCAGTCATCTCTACACCTAACAGGACATGAGCATGAAGCATGGGGGCATATAGTCTATGAAAGGGCCCAGAACAGGCCACTGTGGCATAAAAATCATTTTTATCTGAAGGCACTTGAATTCCTGAACCCCTTTAACCTGCCTAAAAGCAGAGCTTCCTGAAAGAACTCAAAAGAATCTATAAATACTCTCTCCAGAGGTAACCAAGGAAGATTGACTCTTACCACCACAACCAAATAGATTCATCATCAAAAACAAAAACAGAACAACCCTCTCATATCTCCTATCCTCTTAAGGGTCCATTTATCTTTCCAAGTATGTATTTCTTTTTAAATGCCCTCTGCTCCCTGCCCTTTCCTATTAAGAAGTCATTTATGTTTCTATAAGTGCCCTTCTCCCTCTTACCTTACCCAATTAAGATGGTAAAAAAGCCCCAAATTCTAACTAGCCCCTTGAGTCACAATTTTCTGTGTACCCCTACCTATATACTCATATGAATAAAAGGCTGTCTTTTCTCTTGCTAATTTATCCTTTGTCAGTTTAGTTCACAGGCCTCCAAACACTGAACCTAAGAGCACAGAGGGAAAAGTTTTGTCTCCTACGCATGCACATACACATGCCTGTATTTGTGTGTGTCTATACTTAGGTGCCTATATACACGTAACCACATGGACAACTGCTCATGTCTACAGGATAAGGGAAAGAATAAATTCTTTCTCCCATTACCTTTGTGATTTTCAGTTGGCTGCACCTTAGGGTGGTGTTGTTTAGTCACTAAGTCGTGTCCGACTCTTTGCAACTCCATGGACTACAGCTTGCTTCCTGTGTCCAAGGGATTTCCCAGGCAAGAATATGGGGAGTGGGCTGCCACTTCCTTCTCCAGGGGGTCTTCTCGACCCAGGGATCAAACCCACATCTCCTGCATTGGCAGGTGGATTTCTTTACTGCCGAGCCACCTGGGAAGCCCCACACCTTAGGGTGAGGGGATTTTAAACTAAAAACACAGGGAAAAATAACACAACAGCAGCAAATGACTGAATGGGGAAAAAATGCCCTCAACTTTGCAACAGCCCCAGGTTCTCTGTGGTCAGTGCACTGGCAGAGCTCAGATAAACCCAGTCAATGGAAAACCCCCATGTCTTACTCCTATTTCCAGCCTCCTCCCAAATAAGCCTTTTTTCAGCTGTTAACTAACAACACTAACCTTTCCTGTCAACCTTCATGTAAAAAGGCTAGTAAGCAATAATTGTAAGGTATAGTTCAGGCCGAAGCAGAAAAGGAGAGACGACCTCAACGGAAGTAGGTTACCTTTATTCAGGCAAGGAGGGGTGAGAGTTGGCCTAACGACTAGGCTGAGCACCAAGAGGGATCAGGGAGGCTCCATATTTATAGGGAGGTTTGTGGAAGCGATAAGGGAAACGTTAATCAGGCACGATGTCTTGGGTATTCTTTAGTTGAGATGGCATTTGTAGTTGGGCAGGGGGTGATAAGTCTTCTGGGCAGATGTAGGGGGTGGAAGGTTTCTGGGAAGGGAGTGATAAGTCCCAGATAGATACAACAGGCCTGGAGCATCAGGGCAGGACCTAAAGTTCTGTTTTGCTTTCTCTGAAGTTAGGTGATTCTGCAAGGACCTTTGAGACTGTTGTTTTCTTTTTCTATGCCCAAAGACTCCTTCATTAATAATGTAAAAGATGATGAAACCCAAGGGAGAGAGAATCAATCAAAAGAACAAAATTTTCCCCAAACTGGATCACTTCCTTGAATGAAAATGCCTGAATGCCTGTTCTCCACTCCTAAGCCTCATGTATGATCTTCAGTAGCACCTTCAAAGCAGGCTCCCCTCGGTCTGGACAGGCGCCCCCAGCAGCAGCATCACAGATGAGAGGGAATACCCACCCCCCACCTTCAACCAGAAAGTGCCAGCTGTTTCAAAGTTGGGCTCCTACGGAAGATTCTGTTTCAAGGCAGAGTTCTATAGCTAAAACAAAAATAAACAACTCCAGTCCAGAAAACGAGGCCATTGCTCTGATGAAATTCCATCTGGCTTTTACAAAAATAAGAACGGCCTAAGACTGGCCTAGCAGGCTGGGAGGTAACTTGTAGCTCCCCCTCAGTCTCATGTAGGAGAAAGAATCCAAGTCAGAGTCAAGAGACCAAGATCCAAGTCACGTCCTGCTGTGTGTAACTGACTCTCCTGCAAGATTCCTGGGCTCAGGAGGGCAGCAACCCTGTCTGTACATCATGGAATCCTCAGGGTCTCAAACAGCGCTGGGAGATGGCAGCCATTCGATGCCCACTTGTATATCAAACTAAACAGTTTCCTGTCCCTCTCTGGGGAATTCTGGATTCTCACTTTGCTAAAGGAACTCTAAGCTTTAGCATTCTCACTGACAGAATAAACATAATTAGAATACCTCTCCTGTTGACTGTTTTAAAGAATGTCAGATCATTCACGTAAAATGCTGTCATGTCCAACTTTTTGCAACTCCATGGACTGTAGCCCACCAGGATCCTCTGTCCGTGGAATTTTCCAGGCAAGAATACTGGAGTGGGCCAATGCCTAACACAAAAAGCTGTCCAGTACGGGGTATCTATTACTTTTACAATTACTATTACTATGAAAGTGAAAGTGAAGTAGCTCAGTCGTGTCCAACTCTTTGCGACCCCATGGACCATAACCTACCAGGTTCTTCTGTCCATGGGATTTTCCAGGCAAGAGTACTGGAGTGGGTTGCCATTTCCTTCTCCAGGGGATCTTCCCGACTCAGCGATCGAACACAGGTCTCCTGCATTGCAGGCAGACACTTTACCGTCTGAGCCACCATAGTTCTTAAAACACTTTCTTTTTTTTAAACTCTTAAAAGCAACTGGATGGGAGCTGGGTATCCGAGGCAAATTCCTTAAATTCTCTAAGTCTATAGTTCCTTACCTTAAAACAAGAGTAATAATGCCTTCCTTTCAGGGTTGTGGTGGGGATAAGTAAAGCAGCATAGATATTCACATAGTGTGCTTCCCTTAAACATTTGCCTACTGTCAATCAAAGTGTTCAACTTGGCAGTGGTAATGTTAACAGCTTTACTCATGGAGTATATTTTATGAATTTCCATAGATCGTTCAGTCCTCATAAGGAAAGCACTATTAGCCCCATTTTATGATGCAGAAACCGAGGATCAGAAAGGAGGCTCAGAAAGGTTAAGAAACTTTCTTGACATCACACAGCATTAGCCAGCAGAACAGTGGGACTGAAACTGAGATACATCTTGGTCAGGGCAATCCTCCCCCCACAGCCCCACCCTGCCTGTTCTTGTGCGCCTCTGACTGTAGCAACAAACATCACCCCGTGTCCCTACCTCCTCTCCTGGGCGGGGGGCTCCCTTCCCCTCTTCTCCACCTGTATAACCCCTCAGTCCTTGTATTAGCTTCCCAGTTCCTGCCACAACAACCTGCTACAAGCTGGCTGGCTGAGAATGGAAATTTACTGTCTCACATCGTGGAGACTGGAAGTCTAAAGTAAGGTGTCTGCAGGACTATGTCCCCTCTGGAGGTGAGACAGGAGGACCCCTTCCAGGACTCTCTCCAGGTTTATGTGGCTCGTGGCAGCATAATTCCAGTCTTCTCATGGCATTATCCTTGTATGGGTGTGTGCCTTTGTGTCTAAATCTTCCCCTTTCAATAAGGACACATATTGGGTTAGGGCCCACCTCACTCATTTTAACCTGATTATCTCCTTAAAGACTCTAATCCAAATAAGGTCACATTCTGAGGTTAGGACTCCCATGTATCTTTCGGAGCAAATTGATTGCCTCCTCCTGGCTCAGCTGGGCTGGGTGCCCTTTCCCCTCTGCTTCTCTGGTGTCCTGTCGAGTCCTCGTCACACTGTATCACCAAGTCCACTTGTCCATGTGGATCAAGGAATCAGGACTTTCATCTCCAGAGCTCCAGATCCTACTCAGCCCAGTGCTGGGCACATCGTAGGCATCAGACATTTGTTGATGAATGAAGGCAGATGGTGATGGATTCTGCCAGCTGTGCCGCTAGCCCTATTGCCTGCCTTCGCCACAGGATTACAAGGGAACACACGGTCAGCAGGCTTGAGTGACCTCTGTCCAGACTCTAGCCTCAAGGACAACTAAGTGAGCTGGCAGACTTAGTCCATTTGTCTCTCATACCAGCCTGGTCCCGACAGCTGGAAACTTCAGCAAAGACAGGGACCCACGGGGTGAAACTTCAGGGCTCCAAACCTTTGCCCTGAATGTCATCTTTCAAGCTAAGTGCGTGAACAGTTGCCAAAATGAAGGAAGATTTTTTTTCTGGTTGTTTTCCTCAACGACCTTTCTCTGAGCCCTGTGAACCTCTTCTCCTAGACAAAGATCCCTGAGGGGGACAGCAGCTTCACTTCTCCAACATGTGGATGGGAAGTCGCAAGGCTGTCGCTGTCACTGCTTCTCCACGTTCACACTTCCTGCATGTCAAAGGCCACTTGGAGCTGCCACCCGACACTCCTGTCATGGCTGGAGCAGTCAGGAGCATTGCTTGGTGGCAGGCCCTTTGCTTCTGTCTGTAGCACCTAGCCTTCTCAAAGCAAGTTTTAAAATAAAACCACTAACTAATCTGCCTGCAATGAAGGAGACTCGGGGTTGATCCCTGGATCAGGAAGATCCCTTGGAGAAGGGAATGGTAACCCATTCCAGTATTCTTGCCTGAAGAATTCCAAGGATAGAGGAGCCTGGTGGGCTACAGTCCATGGAGTTGCAAAGAATCGGACGTGACTAAGCAACTTACACTTCACTTCAACTTTCACCTGAGCTATGATAATAATGCTAAAGGTTCCTTTGGAAGTAAGCCACAACTGTCCTTCAGTAGCTGGCACGCCTGTATTGACCTTTTTATCCCCAACCAAAAGAACTGTGAAACAGGGCTGTCGTTTCCATGCAGCTGCTCACCCAAGGGAGCCCAGTCAGTGAATGCTGTGGTGGATTCACTCTTTTGTTCCTGATGTGCTCTGGTGGGCTTGGGCAGCATAACGCCAATTTGTTTCATACACTTCCTTCTGATGTATTCAGGTCCTTCATGGTGAAAGCAAGCGCACAATCAGGTGGAGAGGAACAATGCAGCAAAGGGGAAACGGTGCCCATTGAGGAAGAATCTCCCATTCTGCAGAGATTCTTTAATGTTCATGAGGGTATGAGTTCTCCATCCTTATGACCTTTGCCTTCTTCCACTGGTCATTTTGGTAATAAAGGCTAGCTTTCCATTATGTATCATTTCATTAATAATAATTGTGGTCATTTATTGAGCACCTGCTAAGTACCATCAAGCCTTCAGAGTAGTCTTAGCTTGAGCACTTAGGCAAGAAAAAGAAAAGGTATGCACATAGGAAAAGAACTAAAATTATCTCTTAAGATGACATAATTTATATAGAAAACCCGAAGACTACAAAAAAACTGTTAAAACTAATAAACGAATTCAGTAACACTCCAGGATACAAAACTAACACATGAAAATTAGTTGCATTTCTATATATTAACACTAAATATCTGAACAAGAAATAAACAATCCCATTTACAATAGCATCAAAAACAATAAAATACTTGGGAATAAATGTAACCTGGAGAATTAAATATGTATGCACTGAAAACTATGAGATTGATGAAAGAAACTGAAGAAGACACAACAAACGGAAAGATATCCCATGTTGGTGGACCAGAAGAATAGTGCTCAAATGTCCATACTACCCAAAGTCATCTAGAGATACAATGCAATCCCTATAAAAATTCCAATGGCATTATTTACAGAAATAGAACAAATAATCCTAAAATTCATATGGAAACACAAAACACCCAGAATAGCCAAAGCAATCTTGAGAAAGACTAACAAAGCTGAGGCATTTCACTTCCTGATTTCAAACTATATTACAAAGCTACAGTAATCAAAATAGCATATTACTGTCATAAAAGCAGTTATATAGACCAATGGAACAGAATTAAGAGCCCAGAAATAAGCCAACACATATACTGTCAACTATGGTTTTGTGATCATGTATGGATATGAAAGTTGGACGCCGAAGAATTGATGCTTTTGAACTGTGGTGTTGGAGAAGACTCTTGAGAGTCCCTTGGACTGCAAGGAGATCAAACCAGTCCATTCTAAAGGAGATCAGTCCTGGGTATTCATTGGAAGGACTGATGCTAGAGCTGAAACTCCAATCCTTTGGCCAACTCATGCAAAGAGTTGACTCACTGGAAAAGACTAATGCTGGGAGGGATTGGGGGCAGGAGGAGAAAAGGAAGACAGAGAATGAGATGGCTGGATGGCATCACCGACTCGATGGACATGAGTTTGAGTGAACTCCAGGAGTTGGTGATGGACAGGGAGGCCTGGCATGCTGTGATTCATGGGGTCACAAAGAGCTGGACACGACTGAGCGACTGAACTGAACTGAATGTTTGACTAGGGAACCAAGAACACTCAATAGGGAAAGGACAGTTTTTTCAATAAATGGTGTTGGGAAAATTGTACAGTCACATGTAAAAATATGAAACTAGACCCCTATCTTATACCATTCTCAAAAATTCACTTGAAATGAATTAAAGACTTAAATGTCTGAAATTATAAAACTCCTAGAATAAAATATATGGGAAAAGTTCCTTGACATCTGTTGTGGCAACAATTTGGGGGATGTGATACCAAAAGCACAAGCAACAAACTCAAAAACAAACAAATGAGACTAGATCAAACTAAAATGCTTCTGCACAGCAAAAGAAATAACTGACAGAATGAAAACACAACATACAAAATGGGAGAAAATATCTGAAAACCATATATCACATAGGAGTCAATATTCAAAATATATAAGGAACTAATACAATCCAATAGCAAAAAAAAAAAAAATCTTATTAAGAAATGACCAGTGGACGTGAATAGCCTTTTTTCCAAAAGATGCCATACAAATGGCTAACAGGTAAATGAAAAGATGTTTAACATCATTAATCATCAGGGAAATACAAATCAAAATCACAGTCAGATACCAACTCACATGTATTAAAATGGCTATTATCAAAACGGCAAGAGATAACAAGCGTGATAGGGTGTGGAAGGTAGGAGACCCTTGTGCACTGCTGGTGGAAACATAAATTGGTGCAGCCACTTTGGAAAACAGTATGGAGTTTCCTCAAAAAATTAAAAATAGAGCTATCATATTATCTAGCAATCCTACCACAATCTTGAAGGGATATTTGCTCCCCCACCATATTCAATGCAGCATTATTCAAAATGGTAAGATATGGAAATAACCTAGGTGTCCATCAACAGATGAATGGATAAAGATACACAAACACATACACACATCTCTGCACACACACACACAGAGGAATATTATTCAGCCATAAAAAGAAGGAAATCCTGCCATTTGTGACAACATGGATGGACTTTGAGGGCATTATATTAAGTGAAATGAGTCAAACAGAGAAAGATAAATACCAAATAGTATCACTAATATGTGGGATCTTTTTTTTTTTTTAAAAAAAAAAAAGCCAAACTCACAGAAACAGAGATTAGAATGGTCATTGCCAGGTGCTGAGAGCTGGGGGAATTAAGGATATGGTAGTCCAAGGATACAAACTTCCTGTTATAAGATGAATTAGCTCTAGGTATCTAATATATAGTATGGTGACTATAAATAATACTGTATTGTTTACTTGAAAGCTGCTGAGAAAATCTTAAGTGTTCTCACCTCACACAAATATATTGTAACTATGTGAGGTGATGGATATGTTAATCAGTCTCACTGTGGTAATCATTTTACAGTATATAACTGTATAAATCATCACACTGTACATCTTATAAACTTATACAGTGTGATATGTCAATTACATATCAATAAAACTGGAAAAGCACAGCTTTCACAGCAACCTTTGAATAGGTATCTTGTCCACACTATTGGAGAAGAAACTGAGGCTTTATCTGCCAAATGCTCAAATGATGGCAGATCCAGCATTCCAGCCCAGGCTGGCTCATCTCACTTCCGGTACCCATATTCTTGACTCAATCACCTTCAATATCCTCTGGTCTTCAGATAATCAAAGTTAGAAATAAAACTTTGAACTGAACGAACCTTAACTTTGCACTCTTTCATTTCTAGCACAGACCACATATATCCAGTCCTTAAGGAAACAAGCAAATAAGCAGGCATACAATTCATAGAGAATTAAGAACTGTTTTGAAATATGCATAAGGTTATGTTAAAGAGGAAAGTATATGTTGGGGGTATTTGCAAATTCTTCTTAAAGAAGTGATATTTGAACTGGATATGTTCTATTTACTGGGCACAGAGGCCTGAGGAGGAACAGGCCTGGAGTGTTTGAAAAACAGCACAAATACCAGTATGCTTCTGTCTGGCTTATGTTTTAAAAGGATCACCCAGGCAGCTGGATGAACATTAGACCATAACCTTGTATGTATTTAATTTCACAAGTGTGGGGGCTTATATGAAGGATTAATTCCTGGAAGTAGGACTGACAGGTCACAGGGCAAATATATTTGTAATTGTGAAAGAAATTACAAAATTTCTATCCAGTTTCCACTCCTACCAGTCATATTTGATAGGTCTGTTTCTTTACAGCCTCAGCAACACTGAGTGAAGCCTTAAGGTGGAAAGTGTGGGTGTTTTTGATCAGAAGCCCCGAAATCAAGATGTTGTCAGGGTTGCATTCCTTCTGAAGGCTCTAGGGGAGAATCCCTTTCCTTACCCTTTCTAGCCTCCACTTCATTTTTCTGGTTTGTGGCTTCATCCTCCATTTTTGATCCTTGCTACTTCCCTTTTATGAGGATTCTTTTGATTGCATTCGGCTCATCCATTTATGGGATAATTCCTCCATCTCCAGGAGTTGGTGATGGACAGTGAAGCCTGGCATGCTGCAGTCCATGAGGCTGCAAAGAGCCGGACACTGGTGAACAACTGAACCGAACTGAACTGAAGATCGTGAATTTAATCAGAACTGCAAAGTCCCCTTTACCATGTAAGGTGACATTCACAGACTCCAGGGGTTAGGATGTGGCTGTCTTTGTGGGAGACCATGATTAGCCAACGATAGGAAGATTTGTCATTCATCTGTGATAGGAAATGCAAATATTTGGTTGGCCAAAAAAGTTGTTCAGGTTTTCCTGTTAAGATGTTATGGGAAAACCCAAATGACCTTTTTTGGCCAATCCAATACTTTTCCTTATTGTCTTTTGTCTTCAGTTATTGTCTGTGGTTCTTTTGTTTTTATTTTTACTATGTGGAGTTTATCCTGATAAACTGTGTGAAATGCAGATCAGTGTTAATGTTTTTCCCAGAAGATTGTTCAGTTATTCCAGCGCCATTTACTAAAAAGTCCAACTTTTCCCTAAAATATATTAAATTCCTGTGTTTAGTTTGATTCCTGGACTTCCTATTTTGTTTCGTTGTTTGTCTGTCTAAAGGTGCACATTTTTTAAAAATTACTGAGGTTTTCTGATTTAATATCTGCTACCTTACAGGCAGTACTTGGATGCAATCTTAAAAACGACAGAATGATTTCTGTTTGTTTCCAAGGCAAACCATTCAGTATTACAGTAATCCAGGCCTATGACCCAACCAGTAATGCTGAAGAAGCCAAAGTTAATCGGTTCTATGAAGACCTACAAGACCTTTTAGAACTAACACCCAAAAAAGATGTCCTTTTCATTATAGGGGACTGGAATGCAAAAGTAGGAAGTCAAGAAACACCTGGAGTAACAGGCAAATATGGCCTTGGAGCACGGAATGAAGCAGGGCAAAGGCTAATAGAGTTTTGTCAAGAGAACGCACTGGTCATAGCAAACACCCTCTTCCAACAACACAAAAGAAGACTCTACACATGGATATCACCAGATGGTCAACACCGAAATCAGATTGATTATATTCTTTGCAACCAAAGATGGAGAAGCTGTATACAGTTAGCGAAAACAAGACCAGGAGCTGACTGTGGCTCAGATCATGATCTCCTTATTGCGAAATTCAGACTTAAATTGAAGAAAGTAGGGAAAACCACTAGACCATTCAGCTATGACCTCAATCAAAGAAATAGATTTAAGGGACTAGATCTGATTGATAGAGTTCCTGATGAACTCTGGACGGAGGTTCGTGACATTGTACAGGAGACAGGGACCAAGATCATCCCCATGGAAAAGAAATGCAAAAGAGCGAAATGGCTGTCTGAGGAGGCCTTACAAATAGCTGTGAAAAGAAGAGAAGCGAAAAGCAAAGGAGAAAAGGAAAGTTATAAGCATCTGAATGCAGAGTTCCAAAGAATAGCAAGGAGAGATAAGAAAGACTTCCTCAGTGATCAATGCAAAGAAATAGAGGAAAACAACAGAATAGGAAAAACAAGAGATCTCTTCAAGAAAATTAGAGATTCCAAGGGAACATTTCATGCAAAGATGGGCTCGATAAAAAACAGAAATGGTATGGACCTAACAGAAGCAGAAGATATTAAGAAGAGGTGGCAAGAATACACAGAAGAACTGCACAAAAAAGATCTTCACGACCAAGATAGTCACAATAACGTGATCACTGACCTAGAGCCAGACATCTTGGAATGTGAAGTCAAGTGGGCCTTAGAAAGCATCACTACGAACAAAGCTAGTGGAGGTGATGGAATTCCAGTTGAGCTATTTCAAGTCTTGAAAGATGATGCTGTGAAAGTGCTGCACTCAATATGCCAGCAAATTTGGAAAACTCAGCAGTGGCCACAGGACTGGAAGAGGTCAGTCTTCATTTCAATCCCAAAGAAAGGCAATGCCAAAAAATGCTCAAACTACCGCACAATTGCACTCATCTCACACGCTAGTAAAGTCATGCTCAAAATTCTCCAAGCCAGGCTTCAGCAGTATGTGAACCGTGAACTCCCAGATGTTCAAGCAGGCTTTAGAAAAGGCAGAGGCACCAGAGATCAAATTGCCAACATCCGCTGGATCATGGAGAAAGCAAGAGAGTTCCAGAAAAACATCTATTTCTGCTTCATTGACTATGCCAAAGCCTTTGACTGTGTGGATCACAATAAACTGTGGAAAATTCTGAAAGAGATGGGAATCCCAGACCACCTGACCTGCCTCTTGAGAAACCTGTATGCAGGTCAGGAAGAAACAGTCAGAACTGTACTTGGAACAACAGACTGGTTCCAAATAGGAAAAGGTGTCCGTCAAGGTTGTATATTGTCACCTTGCTTATTTAACTTATATGCAGAGTACATCATGAGGAACGCTGGGCTGGAAGAAGCACAAGCTGGAATCAAGATTGCCGGGAGAAATATCAATAACCTCAGATATGCAGATGACACTACCCTTATGGCAGAAAGTGAAGAGGAACTCAAAAGCCTCTTGATGAAAGAGGAGAGTGAAAAGGTTGGCTTGAAGCTCAACATTCAGAAAACAAAGATCATGGCATCTGGTCCCATCACTTCTTGGGAAATAGATGGAAAAACAGTGGAAACAGTGTCAGATTTTATTTTTTGGGGCTCCAAAATCACTGCAGATGCTGATTGCAGCCATGAAATTAAAAGACGCTTGCTCCTTGGAAGGAAAGTTATGACCAACCTTGATAGTATATTAAAAAGCAGAGACATTACTTTGCCAACCAAGGTCCGTCTAGTCAAGGCAATGGTTTTTCCCGTGGTCATGTATGGATGTGAGAGTTGGACTGTGAAGAAAGCTGATCGCCGAAGAATCTATGCTTTTGAACTGTGGTGTTGGAGAAGACTCTTGAGAGTCCCTTGGATTTCAAGGAGATCCAACCAGTCCATTCTAAAGGAGATCAATCCTGGGTGTTCATTGGAAGGACTGATGCTAAAGCTGAAACTGCAATACTTTGGCCACCTCATGCGACGAGTTGACTCACTGGAAAAGACTCTGATGCTGGGAAAGGTTGGGGGCGGGAGGAGAAGGGGACGACGGAGAATGAGATGGCTGGATGGCATCACCGACTCTGTGGACATGAGTTTGAGTGAACTCCGGGAGTTGGTGATGGACAGGGAGGCCTGGCGTGCTGTGATTCATGGGGTCGCGGAGAGTCGGACATGACTGAGCGACTGAACTCAACTGAACCTTACTGAATTATCTTTTTGCTTCAGTAGTTTTTCAATTGGGTCTCTTGGTTTTCCCCAATATGCAGTTATATTATCTTCAAATAGTGATAAACCCTTCATTTCTAATTTTTATACTTCTATCCTTTTTTCACCACTTCTATTACATTGTTAAATTGCCATGGTATTGTGTTCACCTCTGTCCTGTTCCTAATTTTAGGAAGAAAGGGCCATATGTTTCCCCATAAAGTGTTCGCTAACTTTTGCGTGATCATGTGTGTGCATGTGCATGCACACACACACACTTGTCATATTAAAGAAATACACATCTGGAATGAGGGCATTTTTTCCCCCTTATTAAAATAGTTCCTGGGCTTCCCTGGTGGTCTAGTGGTTAAGAATCCACCTTGCAAGGTGAGAGAATCTGGTTCAATCCCTGGTCCAGGAAGATCCCACATGCCGTGGAGCAACTAAGCCCATGAGCTACTAGTACTGAGCTTGTGCTCTGGAGCCCACTCGCTGCAACTACTGAAGTTCATACGACCTAGAGCCTTTGCTCCACAAGAATGGAGAAGCCACCACAATGAGAAGCCTGCCCACAGCAATGAAAGGTAGCCCCTGCTCCCTGCAACTAGAGAAAGCCCTTGTGCAATAACAAAGACCCACCACAGCCAAAAAAGTTAAATAAATAAATAAATCTTTCAAAAAATAGTTCCTGTTTCTGTAGAGACTTCATTTATTTATTTGGCTGTCCTGGGTCTTCGTTGCAGCACTTGGGATCTTTAGTTGCCGCATGCATATTCTTAGTGCAGCATCTGGGACCGAGTTCCATGACCAGGGATCAGACCAGGGTCCCCTGCCTTGGGAGCAACAGAGTCTTGGCCACTGGACCACCAGGGAAACCCCTAAAAGCTTCATTTTTAGATTAATTTGTGATGGATTCCGTTCAGTTCAGTTGCTCAGTTGTGTCCGACTCTTTGCGACCCCATGAATCACAGCACGCCAGGCCTCCCTGTCCATCACCAACTCCCGGAGTTCACTCAAACTCATGTCCATCGAGTTGGAGATGCCATCCAGCCATCTCATTCTAAACTATCATAATTCAAGTATATAGTTCTTTTTTTCTGTCCACTATTCATTGTCATGCAATAGTAAAGGCAATAAAAATGCAGCAAGTTTATGAAGTACTATTTTTCTAAAAGGAACAGGAGGCATTTTCATTTTTATTACTGTACTTTTGGTTATGCAGATACTTTAATGATATAAATGTTTATGTCCCCCATAAATCTCACCAGAAATTACTTTTGATTCTGTTGACTAAGTTAAACAGTCTATGGTAGGATAGAGAACTGGGTACAAGTGGTCCAAAGTAAGATAAAAGACTGTGATAAAAATGCTAGGTCTTAAAAGAGAAACTGGTTTATGAACTAAATGTTTTGTGCTTTGGTAATATTAATGTGATGTCTGTGTTAAATGACAAAAAGAACCAGTGCTGAATCACATTATATTTCCCAGCACTGCATACTTTCTGTCCTACATGACAGTTTTGTCATTGTCAGAAATTTTAGAAATTAAAATAGGAAGTAGGATCTTAGGTTATTTTCCTGACCAAAACTGTCTTTCTTGGAATCACAATATTATGATGGTTTTTATGCTTTTGTACATCGGATGTCATAAGCCGTGTGCAGTTTAGGGGATCCTCTCTCATTACGGGAAGGTTCTTCTTTAACACTGTGATCTGTCCTGTGACACATCTGTACTGCACACTGTGTGAATGGCTGATGAGTCAATTACAAACCAACCGAACGTGCAAGTCTTAGTGCTGGTGCTGAAATCTCTTCAGAATGGTCATTGTGATATCAGAGTTTGCCTCCAAATGTGCAACCGTCAAGTGTCAGTCAAAACGCAAAGATGAAGCTTTGATGAATTCTCATGCTTTAGGTATGCTGCCTTTTTAGATTTTTTGGTTCTCTGCTCTTTTGACTGTACTGTTTCATTTAAATTTTCTACGTGCTAACTTCATTTATGGATTTGAAATAGGATTGCAGTATATACATTAAGAAAAATACATATCTTATTTTAGTAAGTGCTTTTTTTTCCCATCAAGAATAGAATTTTGTCAAATTCATCTTTAGTATATCTGGAGAGATAATACGGTTTTTATCTAGGCTTATTAATATGATTGGAGAAGGCAATGGCACCCCACTCCAGTACTCTTGCGTGGAAAATCCCATGGATGGAGGAGCCTGGTGGGCTGCAGTCCATGGGGTCGCACAGAGTCGGACACAACTAAAGTGACTGAGCAGCAGCAGCACAGACCACATACACTGATCTTAGTGACGTAACTGGAATCTTCCTCAATCATTCCCCCCACCCCCTGCTGCCTCCCTGCTGTTGCTAACAGTGGGATGAGGCAAGGAGGGCACCTGAGTGGAAGCACAGAATGAAGCAGCTCCAGAGAGATGAAAATAACCGCCCTGTACCCCAGTAAACCTCCAGCAGATTGGGCCCCATGGGGATCCGCGTGCAGCCTCACCATGACAGATGTGCCTTGGGTTCCTGCCCCACACTTTCTACAGACTGTACAGGAATGATACAGGTTCCTGCATGCCTCCCAGGCAAGGAACCCAGCTTTCACCAGGTGAGCAGAGACTTCTTTCAAAGTCATTCACTGTGCCAAGGCCAGAGGCCCTGCTAGACTGGAGTCCAGGGCTTGAGTCCCAGGGATTTGCAGGAACTGAGTAAATAAAAAGAGGAAGCTAAGAAAGGACCTTGGCTGTGCCTGGAGACAAGACCAAACACGTGTATTTTCTTCATTTTAATTCACTTCTAAATTCTTCACATGGATAAAATGAGACTGTTCTGGGAACATTTACAAAGGTGGACTTGTGCTATTTAATGTTGACCCTGCAGGAGGAACTGGAAGTACTCAGGTAGGAGAAGAGCCTTCAGCCCTCTCCACTGTTTAGAGTGTTCCCTCGGCTCCCATTCCCTTTGGGAGGAAGTCTGGGCATCGTGCTCGGTACAGCACGGCTCCTGTTCCAGTCCCAGGCCACCCCCACTCCTGTGCTTCCAGCTTCCAGAAAGCCTCTCAGACACCTTGCTCTCCTGTCTCCTGCTCATCTTTGCATCTCTGCTTACTCACCACCCTCTTCTGGAGATATCTCATCTCCCCAGAGGTGCAAGTCAGTACATATGCTAAGTTCTTTCCTAATGCCTCTACTCCCCACTGAAGCACTTGTGCCAATGGAAATGGCTCACTAGTAGATGGAAAGCTCCCTGAGGGTGGGGTTCGATGGATGACTACTTTGCATTAAGTCAATGATAACATGTTAAAAACCTGAACTTACAAATGAATGGAGTAAATGACTACAAGGTATTAAGCTTGATTTATTTCCTCTGCCCCTGGGAGGCCTCTTCCATCTTCTCTAAGAACAGATTCCTCTTGCCTTGTCGACGAGGTCTGTCCAAGCCAAGGTGTGTCAAGACAAGAACCTAAGGGTTCTCTGAGTTTTGACTGTATCCCATTAACAATACAATCCATAAACCTGGGCCCAAGTTCCATTCAGCAGACATCAAAGGCCATAGCTACCATCATCGGTAACAGGGCTGGTCTTGCTGTCAACACCAGGGAATGAGGAGAGTGATGCAGGCCTAGCAACCCAGGGATACCAGCAGCTGCACCAGCTCTGATGGATTGCCTCTGGAGGACCAAAGAATGTGTCTAAAAACAAAGGGGACTCCTATGCTGCATGAAGAGAACTGTGCAGCTATAAGGCTTAGGGAGGGGTGCAGGGAGGGGTGGTCCTGGGGGGAGAGGGAGATCAGATCAATAGTGTTACTTTATCATTTCAATATAAATTTGTCATCTGGATCAAAGATACACTCCATATTCTTTATGAATAAAAACATGTTGCCAATTAACAATGAGCTGCTCAGGAGAAGTAAAATCAACATAGACTCCTTTCAGTACCATAGCAGGGATGTAAAGCTGTCTCTTTACTGTTAAGGTTAATCTGATCAGGCTGAGGATATTTTGGCATTTTTCTGCCTCTGAAGTCATCTGAAGGAGGCTTCAGGCAGTAGCAGTGATGTGCCAGGGAGCCTAACGGCAGCTTTTGCTCCCACACAAACTCAAGACAGGAAGACTCACACCCAACATCCTCCCCAACCCTTAGGCCCCTGGAAAGTGGCCTGGGAAAGACATCTTGCAGGCTGTTCACCTAACTCTCGGCAGGTCCCCTTGCCAGGCTAGGCATACTGGGGATACTTATACTCTGTGACCCACCCTCCTGGCTATGGCGACCTAGTCTGGGCCAGAGCTGGAAACTTGGAGTCAGGGCTAAGAGTGTCCAGTTTCAGTTTGGGCTGGCCCCTGGAACAGAGGAGATACAAAGACCCAAGGGCTGTGAATAGTCATTTTCTGCTAAGTGGACTGAGAAGTAGAGAAAGCCAGTGTAGAGAAAGGGAGCAGGAAGTATCTGTAGACAAGAGAAAGTAGAGACAAGGGAGGAGCCTCCTGGGTCCCCTCACGTGACCCTCTCTGCTCCCTCCCTCCAACGCTCTCCCCTTCTGCCCTGGACCCCTGTCCACTGTAAATGGATGATTGGACACTCAGACCCCACAGAGCTCTCCTCCACCTGACCGGCCCTCCTGGACTTGGTGGAATTGCTGGCTGGGATGGCGCTGATCTCAGCACAGCTTCACTCTTCTCGCCGTTGGTCATGAGGCACGTACTGCCTTGTGTTCCCAGCACCTAGACATGCGCAACACATATGCACTGAGTGAACAGATATCACCTTCTCTGAAGGCATCTCAGGGAGACTGCGCATTCGCTGGCTTCCCACACACCATGGGTAGTCTTCATGAGTATTCCCCACAGCTGCTTCTAGATACCACTCCTCCTCCCTTCTAAACCCAAAAAGCACAAAGAAAAAACCTACACCTCCTCTTTGACATCACAGTCATCCACCCATCTCAACCTCCTTCTTGAAATCAAGGTCTCCCCCTCCTAACATGGGCCCTCTTCAGTCCATGGTCTGATTCCATCCAGCAATAACTTCGGGGTTTCACAGAAGCATTTCAGGGTAAATTCAGGAATGGCCTGGCGAAAACTAAACTGTCAAGTTGAGGGTAACTGTATGGTTGAGACTAGATGTGCTAAACAAAGAGGGGACTTGAGTCAATCCTGCTGAGTTTGGCTCATGTAAGCAGCTAAAATAGAAGAGTCAGCTTTGAGAGGAGGAGTGCCTCAGTTCCCCACTAAAACCGAACTGAGTGGACATTACAACTTTTGGCACCTAAGACAAGAACTTACTTTGCACTGTGAATAACACCCCAAATCCTTTCTATTCGATCAGCAGCAAGACAGAACAAGATTATCCATCTATCCCACGGTACACAGCCAGCATAGGAAGATGCCCCAGGAAAGATGATGGGGGTGCTGGTAGGAGTGATCTAGTCTCCTCCTGTAAGGCTCTCATGACCTCTGTGTAGTTTAAACAAGTAAACCCTTCTGGGGAGATGTACTGCAAAGAAAGTTGCAATTATACACACATGTAGCTGCCTGCACCTCTCTTCAAACCCCTTTTATTTCCTGGTCCCTATGTAACTTGACAGCTGTGCATGTGGAAAATGATTAGGAAAGGGAGCGCTTCTTCCTATAGAATCAGAAAGCAGGTCAGCAGGGAGTGGATCCCCTGCCTACAGCAGAGGTTCAGGCGGGGTGGAGGGAGGGAGGTTGAGGCAGGGAGTCAGCAGAGGTGGGCGGGACACCTGCCCATCTTAGCAGGCGTGTGCTTTCCCAGAGCCTTAGCACAATTCCTGAAAAAGTGGTGGGTTGGAATGGGTTGGCATTTGAGAATCAGCCACTGTCGTCCCCAACTGCTGCCCACTGCTTCTTGGGTGACAGGAATCACGCAGGTGGTTCAGAGAAGACACTTCTCCCAGGTGGCCCTGACTCATAATATTACAGTTTACACAGGGCCAAGCAATATGCCCTCACCCTTGACCAAATTCAGGTACCTCCATGGCAGCTCCAGTGACAGGTGAACACAGGTCTGCAGAGTCACACCCACATACACACACGCACACACTGTTCTTGCCCCACCCTCCCCACCTGGAGCAGCTCCAGCCTGTAGTACAAAGAAGCCCTGGGTGCTCACAGGAGGATGGGATGGCAGTGACGTTTCCTCTTGCTCATTGGTCTTGGTAGTTGCTAAACTCTCAAGCTCAAAACTTACATATCAAAATCAAATGGCAAAATTCTCTAAATCATATACATCTTACTTTCCACGTCACTATATCATATGTATTTTATGCCATTGTATAGCTCAAAAGCATGTAACTGACCCATAAAATCATTAATGTTACAACTGTCCATCTTAGGAAATACCAACCAAAGTAGAAACAATACTCTGTATGAACCTCCCTTTTCAATTTGCATCCTCACCCAGACATCCGACCAAGCACATGAGCATGTCTAAACCTATCCTGGTGGCCGCACTGAGAGCTGACTTCAGATGAGCCATTACTAGGCCTGCCCTCACTGATCTTCTCCCAGACTCTATGCACTCACTTTCAAGCCACATCTCTTGGAAATCCCATGCCCAGTCTCCTCCCACTCCACTCCTCAATATGTCTGCTAAGGAGAGGGCCTGGTCCCTTTTCCTGAAAAACGTACAGAGTTGTCAGCAAATATAACATGTTTGACTCCAACCAAATGACATCTTTCTGGCCTAAATTGTTTCTAGAAAGCTCAAGGCAAATTTATCAGACAGTTGCCGAAGTCTGTGCTTTACTCAGAAGCAGCAACACGTGGACTGACTGAACCATTTCCAGCAAGACACTCTAGTTATTCGTAAACCTAACAGATGAGGGGTCCATTCAAGCAAGGCTGGATGGGGAAAATGCCACTGCTGATGGGAGAAAAGGGAAACCAACAGGAGCAGCAAGACTCCCCTCCTCAAACAGGAGGGTGGAGGGACTAGACAGGGCCTCACAGTGGGTGCTTGGAAAGCTCAGTTTTATGTCCTATTAACTTTTGATGAGTTAATTTTGATGAAAACTAATATCCTCCCAGTTTTAAAATAATCTAAATAGCATTGTTTATAATCGTGAAAAGCTAGAAGTCTATGCAGGAGACAACACAGCGAAATAAAACAACTCCACTCAATGGACTATTAAGACATAATTAAACAAGGCTTCTGAAGGAATCCTTGAAGGAATGTTGTATTAAGGGAAATGCTTAGAATACAATGCTAAATCAAAAGGCAAAGGGAATAAAGGTGTGCAGAATATGTCATGATTTCACATTTTAAAATAACACTTAATGCAAAGAAAAATAGAGGCTGGGAGACAGTTCACCAAAAAGTCAATGGTGGATACATTTAGGTGGTCAGATTACAGTTTCTTTTTCTTTCCACATACCTCTGTTTTCCAAATTTAATGAAATGACCTTATTTTGTTATAAATACGTATTTGAAGATATAAGTAAACCATCTCAAACGCCGCACTGTAAAGATCCCAGGGAATCAAAAGACACAGGTGAGAGAATTACTATATGAAATCAACCTGTGCATCGAAGGGAAGATGTGGGAAGGCTGAAGTGAGTTAGAAGCTGTTCATCTGATGGAAGATGAGGAAAACCTGCAGTGACTTAGACGTTCCTGGAAGCCCTCTGGGGGGCAGGGGGGAACACCATGGGAGTTAGACTGGCTTTCTCCTTTTTCCCTTCTGCTTTACCACAGGGAAACAAAGGGTCAAACAGCACTTGTCTACTGAGAACTAGAAGCTGTACACTGAAAGGCTGCCTTCGCCCGGTGCATTTAATTTTGATATTTCCAGATTTGAAATTCTCAGGAACTTAGAGTCAGACCTCCGGCACCTTTAATATCCTAAAAGAACTACAATTCCAGGAGAGGTTTTTAATCCATTAGAAGATTGCATTCCTGCACACTATCATCTCTCTGTGGAAAGGAAGCAACTTTATTTTATTTATTATTGCAAATCCAATGCCTAGAACAGTACTTCCTACCAAAGGGTAAGAAACATACTTGTTGAATGAATGTTTTTAAAATTCTATCTTTTCTTAGAAACCGGGTTAGCCTAGGCAGAAATTGAAGTCAGTTCAAGGTCACCAAAAATAAATTATATTGTGGTATTTGGTTTTTAGCTTGCTATGACTATATGTTATTTAGACAAATAAATTCACTATTTTAATTATTTAAGAACTGGTCAAATTAACGTGTCCTGTCACATTTAACACAATGGTTTGCACACAAAAGAGAGTGAAGCTGATGCCACCATCCAACTAGGGCAACTTCCGTGGATCACTGACAGACTGCAAAGGAAGCAACAACCTGTGGAATACCACCCCTGTAACCCCAAAATGGAATGATGACAACAGACCCTAACCACTCCCAAGAAGCCTACCTGTGGGCCAGACATGTGGTTCCGGGACTGGAAGGAAAACAGCAGCAGCCGCCCTGCAACCTCCCAGCCGACAGCAAGACCATCATGCCGCCCAGCCTCCCATGATGCCTTGCTCTTAGGCCCTTCTAACAGGCACCACCTGGAAGCCCAATTCAAAGTTGCTTTACAATGTCATTGGTTTCTAGCAATAGTTTGTGGGCTACACAGCTCAAAGATTTAAGTGACCGTTTTCTATGCTGTCATCTCTTCAGCTTTCTGCTATCTCCTCAAAGAAGGGCTCTGTTGATTCTTCAGAATGAATATGAAATAATGACACTAAAAATGCTTTAAATAGGTGACGTTCTGGCAGGTTTCGCGTGCTCTCTCATTTAGTATCAGACCCTCTGTCAGAGAATCAGAATGGTGGTGGGGGAGACTTAGAAAAAAACTTTATGGAAATAGGAATCTTGAGTTTAGCCATACAGTAGGGTAGCATCTCCTCTTTCTGCTGCTGCTGCTGCTAAGTCGCTTCAGTTGTGTCCGACTCTGTGAGACCCCATAGGCGGCAGCCCACCAGGCTTCCTTTCCCCATCCCTGGGATTCTCCAGGCAAGAACACTGGAGTGGGTTGCCATTTCCTTCTCCAATGCATGAAAGTGAAAAGTGAAAGTGAAGCCGCTCAGTCACTTTCTCTTCTTTCTGAGATGCTTTAAAACAAGTCAACCTGAATGCAGAAGACAGAGTGGATGGTCTTTAAAGCATTCTCCATCTTCAAGAGGTTGGCCACTCATGAGTTTCTGGAGGAAATTGTACCTTGTCATTTGATGGCCAATTCAATTCTAACAAACATTTCTAAAACATCAGACACATATTTTCATGCAAATGATGACCTGGATAGCTTTCTCATCCACTTAAACCTAGTGGTTGATTTTATCTCTTAGTTATTAAGTACCTTCAACCCTTCCTCCAACTGTTTTGTTTCCTTGAATCCTTTCATTCAATCCAAGTCCCTGTGAACGCACAATGTCTTCTGCAATGAAGAGGGTTCTATTCCCCTTAAATTATGTAGTCCTTTAAAAAAGGAGGATTATTAACCACTATGTCTTGGTCATATTCCAACATGAGGACTTCCTTGGTGGTCCACTGCTTAAGAATTCTGCCAATGCAGGGGACATAGGTTTGATCCCTGGTCAGGGAAGATCCCACATGCCACAGGGCAACTAAGCCCATGCACCACAACTACTGAGCCAATGCTTCTAGAGCCGGTGCTCTACAACAAGAGAAGCCACCACAATAAGAAGCCTGCACACTACAACAAAGAATAGCCCCTGCTTGTAAGAAAGCCTTCGAGCAGCAACGAAGACCCAGTGCAGCTAAAAATAAATAAAAATTTTTTAAATTCCAATGTGGGAAATTACATTTTCTCTCCCTCCAATTTCTCCTGTCATTTTAATTAGAAGCACTATTTAATATCCCACTTAAAATAAAACCTATTGTAGAGAGGGCTGCCTCTAAGGGCCTGCCTTTTCTAGTACAGAGGAGACAACATTTCAGAGATGTGTGACTAATACTCCAGGGGCAAGAGCTGAGAACATTGGGATCCTTTGGGAGTAGAGGTAGCTCCAAAGGATCAAATTGATCTTTATTTTATGCCTGCAGTAGACAATAAGACAGATTTTTCCCTCCAGTGTTTTGCAGCATCTTCTGAGATTCAGAATTAAGACAAGAGCTGCCTGGTGATACTGTGTGCATGACGCATTCCATGGAGCTGACTCTATGACATCATGTCATCCTGTTCTCAGTTAGAGCAGGCTGATGTGCCTGCCCTGCACACCCCAGCTCTATGAGTCACTGTGTGATAGATGGTCCAGGAAATGCAAAACGATGCTCCTCTGAAAACTTACAATTGAAAAATTGAGGCTTCCGGCCAGGGAATGTAGAGAGAAAAAGTAAACTCTCAGGAGGGGCAGGTTCTCATTTCTGTTTTTCTTTGCACTGTTGTTTAAGTATGAACTCCTATAAGGGACTGTAGTTTATAAATAATTGTTGCTAGTGGTTTTGTCATTGATGTTTTATTGCCTCAAAAATGAAGTTTAATTTTCTACTAACTAGAACTTTCTGTTCTAAACAGCTATGCCACCCCATATCCTAAGGAGTTTTATCATCAAAAATGACAGACTATCTATGTGTGCATTGTGAACACTGAATACAATTGGCTGTATAAGCTCCACTTGTGCCTGAAGAATCCTGTAATACAAAACAATCTGATACATACAAACTTACAGTGGATTTGAATAATGATAAAACAAAATATCAAGGATAATCTACTAAAGAAAAAGTTAAAAATCAGTCTTATCCAGTTAGTTCCAATCCAAGGTGGGGGGAATCACGTGATGGACCTCAAACAGTGGGAATTCAAAGTTTAACATCTTTTCCTCTTTCGCCTCTACCTCCCAAATGTCAGTAAATAAAAAAATTACTAAATCAAAACCCAGTGAACAGACACTGCAGAGAAAAAGAAACAGCAGAGATTAATGAAACCAAGATGTTAACAAGGATAGAATCTCTCTCTGGCAAGGCTGACCTTTCCAGCCCAGCACATAGTACTTCTTACTCCTGTAGCTTAAGACGCGAGGACATTCAGACAAATTAGCAAGAGCCCAAACCCCCAGGGTTGGAAAGCAATCATGCAGAAAGCACACACTAAATACCTTCCCTTGACTCAAAATCACTATCCTTCTTCTGCTAGAAATGCACTGTTAGTGGGCAGGACAATGTCATGTTGGACTTTGGATGCTATGGGCTTGGTTTGGACCAACATCTGGTTAAATCCCAAGGACATTTGCCCCATGAAGGTGACACTGTGGGTTCCATGAAGGAGAAGTCACTCCATGGTCACTACAGTAGACAAAGAAAGCCCTGGAACTACAGGTGGATTTGAAAGTCAGCCAACCAGGCAGAACCTAACAGACTTTCTGGTCGCAGACTCTCTAACACACCCCAAAGGAACAGTAGTTCTCTTTGGACCACACTCTACTTGTCTCAATCACATGGAGCAATGAGATTCACTCCAGTTCTCTTCACTGGATCTGGGGCTGAGAACTCAGTGGAGTTTCCAGAAACACTTCACATTACAGGTGCTTTCATGTTCGACAGTTCACTCCCTTTGGCTTCATAGCCAGAGCACAGGATGCCCAGATGGGAAAGTAAGAATCAACTTTGCCTTTTTCCCACATTACTCAGGGAAAGCCATGGGAAACCTCAGTAGAGGTCTCAAATGGGTTCAAAATCAATGTCCTGGGAAAAAATGGTAACAACTGATACTGGGAAAGATTGAAGGCAGAAGGGGATGACAGAGGATGAGATGATTGGATGGCATCATTGACTCAATGGACATGAGTTTGAGCAAGCTCCAGGAGTTGGTGATGGACAGGGAAGCCTGGTGTGCTACAGTCCATGGGGTTGCAAAGAGTCAGACACAAATGAACAACTGAACAGCAATTTTTTAAACTGTCAAAACTTTGAAGTTATAATGATGTTCATCTTGCCTTTCCTTACAAATTTTAGGGTAATATTTATATCCATAAAATTTTTGCTAGTATTTTAATAAGAATGGCATTAAACATTTCATTCAGAGAGAATTGACATCTTTATTATGCTCAGTCTTCCAAACCATGAACATGATTTTTGTTGTTGTTGTTTAGTCACTAAGTCATGTGGTCTCTTTGCAAACCCATGGACTGTAGCCTGCCAGGCTCCTCTGTCCATGTGATTTCCCAGGCAAGAATACAGGAGGGGGTTGCCATTTCCTTCTTCAGGGGATCTTCCTGACCTAGGGATTGAACCCATCTCTCCTTCATTGGCAGACAGATTCTTTACCACTGAGAAGGACAAATTCTATGTGCCAATATTTTGCAAAAACTTTTGTGTCTCTATTTATGTGGATATTGGTCTATAATTTTCTTTTTCTTTTTTGTACTGTCTTTATATGGTTTTTAGATTCGAGATAATATTGGCTTCATAAAATGGACTGGAAATGCTTCCTTTTCTTCTGTTTTGAAGAGATTGTGTAGGATTAGTGTTAGTTCTTCTTCAAACATTTTTTAGTATTCTCCAGTGAAAACTTCTGGATCTGGAGATTAATTTGGGGGGGGTTAAATTATGAATTTAAATTCCTTAATAGTTATAGGAATATTCAAGTTGTCTATTTCATATTGGGTGGGTTGTGGTAGCTTGTGTTTTTCAAAGAATTGGTCCATTTCATTTGTCATATTTTTGTCATAATGTTCCCATATTACCCTTTTGATAGCCACAATGTGCTTAGTGATATTCTCTGTTTCATTCTGCTATTTTTCATCTTCTCTGTTTTTTTTTTCCTTTGTTTATCTTTCTGGATATTTGTCAGTTTTATTGGTCTTTTGAAAGAACTGATATTCTGTAATAACCTAAGTGTGAATATTTAGGTTGTGGGAATTTGAAAAAGAATAGATACTTGTATATGTATAACTGAATCACTCTGCTGTAACCTGAAACTAATAGAATATTATTAATCAATGATAATCCAATATAAAATAAATTATTTTTAATTAAAAAAAATGGACCAATTTTTGTTCCTCTACTTCTGTTTTTAATCTCATTGATATCTGGTCTTTATTATTTCCCCCCTTATGCTTGTTTCCCACTTATTTTGTTCTTTTTCTAGGTTCTTAAAGTAAGAACTTAGATTATTTATTTGAGACTTTTCCTCTTTTCTAATGGAAGCATTTTACTGCTATAAATTTTCTTTTCAGTAGTGCTTTAGCTGAGTCCCACAAATTTTGATATAGTGAACATTCATTTTCATTCATTTCAGTTTCTTTTTACTTCCATACAATCAATACCCACAGATTACCTAGAAATGTATTGTTTAGTTTATGGCCTAAGATGTGTTTTATTTTGGCATATGTTCCATGAACACTTGAAAAGAATATGTACACTGCTGTGGTTGGGTGAAGCTTTCTATAAATGTCAATTAAATTTGGATGGCTGATAGTGTTGTTGAGTTTTTCTATATCCTTGCTAATTTTCTGTTTAGTTGTTCTATCAGTGTTAATAGAGGAATATTGAAGCTCTCCAACCATCATGGTGGATTTGTCCATTTCGCCTTTTAGTTCTATCAGTTTTTGCTTCATATATTTTGCAGCTCTATCATTTGATGCATGCATCTTTAGGATTACTATCTCTTCTTGGTATACTGACCTCTCATCATTATATAATATCCTTTTCTGACATTTTCTTTGCTCTAAAGCCTACTTTATATGATATTAATATAGCCACTCCTGACTTATTTTGAGTAATGTTTACATAATATATCTTTTTACTTTCAACCTTTCTAGTGTTATATTTGAAGTGAGTTTCTTATATATAGCATATGATTGAGTCATGTTTTTTTAAAATGAACTCTGCCAATGTCAATCTAATAATTGATATATATAAAGCCTTTACATTTAATATAATTATTAATGTTGTGACTTAAGCCTGCCACTCTATATTTTGTTTTCTGTTTTTTCTCTCAGTTTTTCATTTCTGTTTTCTTTTCCCTATCTTCCTGTGGGTTATAATAAATCTATATTATTTTTGAATGTATCTCTACATACAGCTTTTTTGGTGACTTCTCTGGGTATTGTATTATATATAGAAAACCTATATTTCTACTGATGCTATGGAGGGGCAGGGAGGTGGTCTCATTGCCACTGGGCAGTGACGGAAGTCCTAACTCGCCACTCAGTCTCCTCCGACACACTCCAGTCAAAGGACTTCCTTGCTGCAGTAAGGAGAGGGTAGGAATTTTTTCTTGAGTAGGTGAAGGTGACTCATGGGTTTTCTGTGGTGTTTAGCTGGGGTGAAGCAGTTATTGTCTACACATTTTCTGTCTTCCTAAGTGTCCCCTTTCCTGATCATTTGGCCAGAGAGACCAGACTTATGCTGAGGCTTTTTTTGGTCTGAACTTGGTGGTAGTTCTGGGTTACCAGTTCATCAAGTTCCAAGTCTGGGATTTATAAGACAAAAAGAAAACCCAGGAAATTGACCATTATGTTGCTGATTGGGCTCTGAGGTTCCTAGCTGTCTGCCTTCTTTTTTTCATCTTTCAAAATCTTGTGTTTGCTTTATATATATTGTTGAGGATGTGGGATTGTACTAAACAGATGAAATGGGGAAAAGTATATCTATTTTTTCTTCTCAGAAGTGAAAGTGTTTTTTCCATAGCTATTTAGTGAAGAATTTAAAATAATAGGAAGACTATCAGCACAAGCATTTTGAGAAGACAAAGCATCAGCTAGCCATTATATTGTCAAATGAATATATTTATTATCAGATAAACATATCAGTCATTTCAGTTCAGTTGCTCAGTTGTGTCCAACTCTTTGTGACCCCATGGATTGTAGCATTCCAGGCTTCCTTGTCCACACCAAATCCCAGAGCTTGCTCAAACTCATATCCATTGAGTCAGTGATGCTATCCAACCATCTCCTCCTCTGTCGTCCCATTCTCCTTCTGCCTTTAATCTTTCCCATCATCAGGGTCTGTTCTGATGAGTCAGTTCTTTGCATCAGGTGGCCAAAGTATTGGAGTTTCAGCTTCAGCATCTGTCCTTCCAATAAAGGACTGACTTCCTTTAGGATGGACTGGTTGGATTTCCTTGCAGTCCAAGCAGCTCTCAAGAGTCTTCTCCAACACCACAGTTCAAAAGCATCAATTCTTCGGTGCTCAGCTTTCTTTATGGTCCAACTCTCACACCCATACATGACTACTAAAAAAATCATACCTCTGACTAGATGGACATTTGTTGGCAAAGTAATGTCTCTGCTTTCCAATATGCTGTCTAGGTTGGTCATAGCTTTTCTTCCAAGGAGCAAGCGTCTTTTAATTTCATGGGTGCAGTCACCATCTGCAGTGATTTTGGAGCCCAAGAAAATAAAATCTGTCACTGTTTCAATTGTTTCCCCATCTATTTGCCATGAAGTGATTGGACCAGATGCCATGATCTACGTTTTTTGAATGTTGAGTTTTAAGCCAGCTTTTTCACTCTCCTCTTTCACTTTCATCAAGAGGCTGTTTAGCTCCTCTTCACTTTCTGCCATAAGGATGGTGTTATCTGCATATCTGAGGTTATTGATATTTCTCCCTGCAATCTTAATTCCAGCTTGTGCTTCATCCAGCCCAGCATTTCACATGATGTATTCTGCATACAAGTTAATAAGCAGGGTGACAATACTCTTTTCCCAATTTGGATCTAGTCCGGTGTTCCGTGTCCGGTTCTAACTGTTGCTTCTTGACCTGCATACAGATTTTTCAGGAGGCAGGTAAGGTGGTCTGGTATTCCCATCACTTGAAGAATTTTCCACAGTTTGTTTTGATCCACACAGTCAAAGGCTTTAGTGTAGTCAATGAAGCAGAAGTAGACGTCTTTCTGGAATTCTCTTAATATATAATAGGTATCATAAAATTTAAGTTGAACATGTATTTATTCTGATTCCTCTCATCAGAAAATTAAGCTTCAATTTAAGGCAAAGAAAAAATTTTTTTGTAATGTGAAATGGTTCTTTTAATAATTCAAAAGATTTTCCATTGCGATCTTGATATTATAAGTGTTATATGAAAGTACATTTGTATCAGATTATTAATAAATGCTTGAATTTTGTGTCAGTTTATAGATAAAGCAGTTTTCAGATTAAATTTTACAACTAATACAGGCATTTATTGGCAGTTGGCACAAAAGCAATCTGTTGTCTTAGCTACATGAAGTCCAGCCTCTGTCTTAAATGCTCTGACTACACCTTGCATTAAAAAAATTCAAAAAAAACATAAATCTGTCTGCAGTGGGGAAGACCCAGGTTTTATCCCTGGGTTGTGAGGATACCCTGGAGAAGGCAATGGCAACCCAGTCAGGTATTCTTGCCTAGAGAATTCCATTGGCAGAGGAGCCTGGCTAGCTACAGTCCCTGGGGTCGCAAAGGTTTAGACATGACTGAGCAACTAACACCAAACCAAACCAAAAAAAAAATCTAGAGGCAAAATTCAGTTAACCTCTCAGTCAACCTCAAATGACCAGAATTTTCTAAACTGCGGGAACACATATTGTATTCAAGTCTCAGGCACCAACTCCACGTGAGGGAGGTAGGCTTTCTAGTTTCTTGTACCCTTCCATGCAGAATTGGGGAGTTTCTCTAAAATATTTTGATCAATCCATGTATCTTAAAGACCAGCAATTTCAACAAAAAATTCTAAAACCATTGTACAAAATAGCAAACTATTAATTTCACCAAGGAGAACTCCTTTGTAACATTAACAAAATGTCTAGTCCCATTTTAATCCAAGATGGCTGGAAGGGTTGAGGGGCTGTCTATAAAATGTGTTGTTTCATTATATATCAAGAAACCATTCTATAAACAAGCATGCAGCCTAGGTTAACTGCCCAAATTGAAATGAATTCCAAACAATTCATACACATACACTTATATGTCTAGACTGAATTATCTGAAACATAAAATCATAATGCACACATTGTTTTAAATAACTTATCCTCCTTATTCCTAACAACCCACTTAGAAGGAATAGCATATTTATATGTCAGTGTAGGATGATCCGTCCACACCAAAAATTGTGAAGCACATTACTATTCTTAAGCTCTTGTAAAAACTAAGTATTTATGCCCCCTTTCTCATTTTTCATGAAAACATCCACTGGCATCACCCAACACATCATAAGAGAATGCTGATTCAATTGCTGAGACATTGTGGACAAAGTAAGGACAGAAGGAAGGCAGAAATAGTGGACAAAACATCTCACGGTTTTTCCAGAAGTGAAGCAGGTGGTAACTACCCGGTGTTCTACAGTCACCTCTTGTAAGCTTCTGAAAGTCATTACTTTTCTGGAGCTTATATTAGCATGGAATAAGCACAGCATTTTTTTGAAAAGCTGTTTTCAGACTTTGTTGTTTTAACTTCTATTCTAGTAGAATAGAGAGAAGAGTTGATAAAGCTCCCAGCCGCCTCCCAGGAGGGTGGTTCTCCAGTCGTGGATCCCATCCCAGACTTGCTGAGTCAGAATCTCCAGAATTAAGGCCCACGACCAGCAATTGTAACAACCTCCCAGGTAATATGGGAGATCTCTGCTTTTGTGTCTTGTGGAAAATCATTTTAACAATTAGTTTAGTAGCAACATAACACAGAGAGGAAATTAGAGCTCTATGGGGAATACTGAATATAACAGAATGATCAAAAAAGCTCCCGTCGTGGTGAACAATTAAAGGGCAGCCACCACAGGGTTCAGACAAGGAGTATCACTGCCCACCCAACACCAAACTCAGGTCAACTTCTGGTCATGTTTGCTTTGTTGAGCCATGAGGCGAATGGTCATATAGGAAAAAGTTGGGGCTTTTCTCTTTCAAATTCCTTTCTTTTTGAAATAAACATTTCTTTTTAATTGCAACTTACTGAAACACTTTAGGTCTTAATGAAATGTCTTAACATGGAAACATGACATTTAAAGAAAAATCTATTAGTCAAAGAATGCCATTAATAAAAGGCATTCTTTCTGAAGTTGACACTAGTGATTTAATTGATCAGCACCAAAAGCTAACATCAATCATCAAAGGGACATGGGTAGCACTGCAATCAGGGACAGAAAGGAGGGGTTTGGAAGAAGTGTGTGTTACAAAGCCAAATATGTGCAGAATAAACAAATACCTGTGCTCTCAAGAAACAAAGCAAAAAAAAAAAAAAAATGAGCCTTCATAAGCAAAATGATTGCAAGCAGGCAATGGTAATGTTAAAACTGTTTTTACAAGAACTGTTTATATTCTCAATGTTTTCCAACTTCTTGCACTGCTTTTCCTATATGTAGAAATTTCACAATTTTGCAGGTAAAAACAAAGCAATATTTGACTATATATTTTTAATATCCTAAAAAAGCCCAGAATGCCCAAGAAAGGAATAGATTTTAAAATATATATTTCCAGAGAATATACAGCAGCATTGGGGAAAGTTCTTCATTAATATAATTTTTTTTAAGAAAAGCAGAGATATGGAACTACATTTCAGTATGATGAACTTGATCCTAATTGTGTAAACATATGAACCCCTGAGTTTATTGAGAGGTATTAAAAAAACTAAAATGAAATATATCTAAAATTTTAACAGTTAACTCTGGGTATTAAAAGCACATTATTTGCTACCATATACCTTTTTTTTTGTTTCAAAATTGTCTATAATAAATGTGCATTTGTTTTGTAATTATTATATTTTTTAAGTAAACAAGCTTCCATTCCCTCAAAAGAATTCTAGGAGATTTTTCTCCTTATTCATGCATGGTTCACGTTCCTTTTAGCACTACCACCCCCCATCCATTAGAAAATATCCTTCAAGCACAAAGACACTGACCTCAAACTTCAACAGAGATCATTAAAACTTTCAAATTCTATGATTCTAGACATCTCTAGATGCCATATATTGGCACATTTATTTCATACATAAACAGGTTATAGGGTAATAAGAACTTTTATTCTTTTTATTATGTCAGGCAAAACCTGAGGTATCTGCCATTATGCCATTCACATTCTGTTGTACTAACTTTAGGGTTTACAGAGGATATTTCAAATACTAACAACTGAGACTTCACCTGTTGAAGAGTTATAGCTTGCAGATATAAATCATGCACACATCCTGTTCCTAGTTAAGGAGGAAGATTGTCATGTGTCATTGGAGACAACATAACAGACAACTGCTTCTGGCATGTCAGCTCTTGCATCCATCAAAATGTTACTGAGAAATACTCATGAGGATAAGACAAGGTTATATATACTCATGAGGCTAAGGATGATTGCCAAACACACACGTAGAGGACATTGTTTGCTACATAAAATCTTTACTTTCAAGTTATTCCAGTGGAATAAATATAGAAAAGAGAGGGTTTGGGATTCAGGAGGGAAAATGGAAAAGGAATTCAAGCTCCAAAGTTGCTGTATATATAGGAGAACCTTGGGGATCGGAATCTGATTGATACAGAAGAAAGGTACTTGGTGTTGAAGCTGCAGTCTCAGGTTCAAGTGCCAGTTTTCCCAGTTATTACCTTCATGACCACTGATGAATCATTCAATTTCTTTAATTTCATTTGTGAAAGGAGAATTCAAATATCAACTGGATAAGATGAGAATTACATGAGGAAATGCATGCAAGTTATTTATGTCATAAGTCTTTGGATTCCCCAGTAAATGCCAGTTCATTTCTGATCCACCTGTGAGGAGGAAATTAAAGCATTCAGTTGTTGTCAGGAAATGGGTTTCATCAGTTCAGGTAGGGCAGGTTTGCTCCCAAGGTGGCACAAGGCCCTGACAGCAAAAGAACAAAACTCAAGCCTGAATCCTTCAAGACTACTTTTTCCTACTATGGGTCAGGACCCATTAGCAGGATATACAACAGTTTACTGTGTTGTGATTAACATATTTTAAGTTAAATGGAATGGACCACACTAGAGCTCATCAAATGTGGTAAGAGTAAATTTCATGGAAACCTATCTCAGTTCCATATATGTGTGCATATTAACACATATATACTGCATTTTAATGTGAAATGTATTTCTTACTGTGGATCAAGGTCAAATTTTTTTGAAAACGACTTCTTTAGAGAAGACAAGATTTCAAAGTCCCCACCCAAAGGCTCATATCACAGTGATTCTGAGTTTGAAAGAAGCAAGATAGGAACTGATTGGGAACAGTACCCTGTTTCCCACAGGACAGTGGTAAACATAAGCTGTTGAGACCTCAGCCAGATCCCTGACAGTGGTACATGAGATCCTTGTGAGCAGATGCAAGCTGGGAGGAACCCTGGATACTAGGGTGACTTGGCTCCTGGGATGCTGGGGGTTATTAGCAGCTCCCTGCACATTCCCCAGGGAAACCACTGACCCACTCTCTGGGACATCTGGGTTTTGTTCACCTCCTGCTCTGTGGTACTCATCACCCAGGACCAGTTTTCTTACCTCCCTCCTGGTACACACAACTCTTGTGGCTGAGCTCTAGTTCTCATTCTTCCCCACCTTGCCTCACTCGGAGTTCTGCAGAGAGAGGACAAAGCAATACACAGTAGATCAGAAAGATGCTGTCACCTTACATGCTCAGAAAGTGAAGAGTGTTGCAATGATGGACCCAAACCAGGTGGAATGTGTCAGATTATCTAAAGAAAGACTGTGTCACACACACAAATAAAGATGTGGAAACAAGAAGTCAGTCACTTGTTGGTAGATCTAAGAACCACTCTCACTCCTACTCCCTTTTCACTTCCCAGCACACAGGATGGAAAAGCCAGATGCTGCTTTGCAGCTGGAAGGGTGGGTGGCAGGCCTGTACAGGGGCCGTACAGTGGATCATGAAACACAGTTCTGGCCAGTGAGAAACAAGCAGAAATCTGCTGGGAGTGACACAGTAGTTTTGGCTTTCATAATAAAAAGGACAGGTAAAATATGAAGGAGAAATCAAAAGCTTTACAGACAAGCAAAAGCTGAGGGAATTCAGCATCACCAAACCAGCTCTCCAACAAATGCTAAAGGATCTTCTATAGATAGGAAACACAGAAAAAGTGTATAAACTTGAACCCAAAGCAATAAAGAAAATGGCTACGGGATCGTACTTATCAATAATTACCTTAAACGTAAATGGGTTGAAATTTTCAAAAAGGCTAGGAAACAATTCTCATAGCCATCAATAGTTCAGTGTTGAGTTCATGAATAGTTTTTAAAGTTTGGGACAAACTGTAGTATTTGCTATTTGAAGTACTATTTGTAATTGGCATATTACGATGTAACATTGGTCTTCATTTCCAACTTAAAACGCCTAAAAATGCCTAACAGGTTTTTAGATTTGTGAATTTTAGTTGAAATGTATTTTACGATGTTACTAAACCTGCAGAAATATTGAAATATTTCAGAGAACTTATTCACTGTACATTTAATTTATTTTATTTATTAAAGTTATGAACTGTAGGAAGTTTTACTTGTTGGGTCAAATGCTTGTTGCTTCAAATGCTTGTTGCATTTGAAGTGCTAGTTACAAGAAAATCAAATACCTTCAATGTATAAATGCTATTAAGTTTTTAAAGGACTCTGGAGTATAATAAGTTTGTTTAAAGAAATTTAGTCTGTTCAACTTGAAAAAAAATAAAATAAAATTGGATTATTTGATTTAAAAAAAAATAAAAAATAAACAGCACAGTCTTTTATATATTGTTAAAAGTTTAAAAAAAAAATTCATTACAGCAAGGTTAGTTAGACACATGATGGATGCAGCTTTAATCCTGCCATATATTATTACAGTTAAAATGTAAATGATGAAAAATATTTTGTGCTTATCAGCATTTATGTGGAAATGTGTTTTACAGTGATATATGGTGTTATATTTCTGTTATTGTGATGAAAAAGAAAACAATACAAAAAGACGAAGTGTTTATTAAAACATGAAAAAAGAAAAAGAAATAAATGGTTTTGCAGCACTGAAGAGATTATAGAAAGTAAATAAGCTAGATCAGACCTGTTTTATGTAGTAATTTTATAGTTTATTTTAATTATTTCAGTTGTAAAATATTGTTATACTGTTAATTAGTTCTGATTGTTCATATTAAACTATTGTAATGCAAATAAATAAATAAGGAAAAAAAAGAAAATTATTAAAGAAAAAAAAAATAAAAAAAAAAAAGGACAGGTAAGGATGATGCCACCCCTGCCTTCACCTCCTACAGCCTTGAATGAGAGATATAATGGTTGCAAGGACATGACATTTAGATTCAGACAGATCTGCATTCAATTCTGTCTCCCCACTTACTGGAGGTGCGGTATTGGGTAAAGGCCTTAACATGCCTCATCTGTAAAATGGGTTTAATAATGCCTATAGCTGTTCCAGTGAGAAGAGACAGATGTATCACGGTGGTCAGATGTTCAGTCTTCAGCTGGTACATTGTCCTCAAGTGGCAGCTCTGTGCAATTGCCAATTGTCATCAGAAGGTACTCTCCACTGTTGCTGTTCTCTGGGTGCTTCATCCTTCACTGATTTCCTCGGTCCTATCCATGTCTCTGGAAAAAATCCACTCATTAAACTCTCTCCAACTGACCATTTCATCTATTTCCTGCTACAATCCCAACTGATGCAATCACTGATCAAGTATGCTTGTCTTGGGAAGGACTTCACTCCAGCAAAGAGTAACCAGCTCAACTAGGCCCCAGAGGCCCTCTTGATCTAAAGGCCCCCCGAGCCAAGCCTTCTGTCCCTTCATGTCTGCTGTTGACCCCCAATTACTCAGAAAGGACCCTGACCTTCCTAGTGAAACATCATGCACCTGCCTCAGGGACACACACACACATGCACACACATACACACATCCCATCCCAATCAAAGAAAAGGAAATGGCATCCAGGCAGGGTCACTTTTGTTGTTGAGTCTCTCAGTCATGAACAACTCTTTGCAACACCATGCACTGCAGCATGCCAGGCTTCCCCATCCTTTGCTCTCTCCCAGAGTTTGCTCAAACTAGGCAGGATCACTAGCTAGATTAAATTTTCAGAGGAATAAAGAAAAAGCAGGAAGGACTAAAGTTTAGGACTTAACGTTTAAAATACTTTAAACTCCATCTAGCTTCATGTTATGTCCCTAAAGCCTACTACAACGCATTTGGTGAGCTCCAGAAATGCATGTGCCTCTCCCCCCATCCCCACCCCAGCCCTGGAGAAGAAGGGAAAGTGAGTGACCGGGAAAAGCCCCCTCATAACTGTGTGGAGAGAGGGGAGAGGGCTATCAGTGAGTGATTCAGTTCAGTTCAGTTCAGTTCAGTCGCTCAGTCATGTCCGACTCTTTGTGACCCCATGAATCACAGCACGCCAGGCCTCCCTGTCCATCACCAACTCCCGGAGTTCACTCAAACTCACGTCCATCGAGTCAGCAATGCCATCCAGCCATCTCATTCTCTGTCGTCCCCGTCTCCTCTCACCCCCAATCCCTCCCAGCATCAGAGTCTTTTCCAGTGAGTCAACTCGTCGCATGAGGTGGCCAAAGTATTGGAGTTTCAGCTTTAGCATCAGTCCTTCCAATGAACATCCAGGATTGATCTCCTTTAGAATGGACTGGTTGGATCTCCTTGCAGTCCAAGTGACTCTCAAGAGTCTTCTCCAGCACCACAGTTCAAAAGCATCAATTCTTCGGCGATCAGCTTTCTTCACAGTCCAACTCTCACATCCATACATGATCACTGGAAAAACCATAGCCTTGACTAGACGGACCTTGGTTGGCAAAGTAATGTCTCTGCTTTTCAATATGCTATCTAGGTTGGTCATAACTTTCCTTCCAAGGAGTAAGCGTCTTTTTGATTAGATGATCTCAATAGTCTGGACTACCTTTCTGTTCCATGTCATGGGCATACTATCCATTAATCTTGATTATGTTATCAAAATCTTAAATTTCCATGTTTCCTTTTGGCATTACTTCTCTTATTTTATCCTGGACTCCTTTGAGAATTCTGACATGCTGAGGTACTGAGAAGCAACTTTCCTCAAGCTTAGTGACCAACTTCCACTCATCATTTAATGTAAAATTTAACACAGCAGAGTTCCAATTCCTGCTGGAATCATGTCCTCTGTTTCCACATTTTGGTAGCCTTGGACTCCCAAAGAACTTTTCCCTCTGGCTCCCCTTTGCTCAGTGGATTGTTGGGCTGCCTGGGCTTCCTCGGCTCCTGGGTGCAGGCACCCCAGCACCGCCTACACCATTCTATCCCCACACCAGCTATCTCAGGATAGGCCTTGGCTGCTGCCAGGACAGTCACTTGCTATTACCAGCAGTTTCCCAGCAATCAGCAGCAATTAGCAACAGCCTGCGTTCACACACATTAGAAACCACTCAGCAAACTCAGAGAGAAAAACTTCTGAGAATTTCAAAGAATGGCTGACCTCTTTCCACCTTCCAGCTGCAGCAAGAAGCCTCACACCCATCTCCCCAGAACTCTAAAGAGGCTGCCAATGTACACTAGACCTTGTAGACCCGGGAGAGGCTATGCTTTCTATGGGGTCTTTCTGGAGCGCCCTCCTTGAAACACGGTTTCACCAGATACTAAGTGACTAAGCTCCATGCTGTCCTGTGATGAAGGCTCAGAAGTCATTTGCCTTGAGCTCCTTCCATCAGCAAAGTAGCTCCGAGGGATGACTCTTAACCCCCTCACCATTCCATCCAAGCCACCAATTGGCTACTCCTACAGGCCAATGCCCAGAAGTCAAAGTCTTCAAAGACAAGGCCTGGATGTAAGTGTTGAACTGTTGTTATTTTAGAGAAAGCCCATCAGCAATCTATCAATACACACTATTAAACAAACATTTACTGAGCCTCTCCTATGTTTCCAGACACTGTGCAGGTACTGGCATTCAGAGCTGAGGAGTTTGCAGTGTGTAAAGAGAGAGAAATCTAAGTAGACAGTTTCCATACAGTGTTGTGATAAACACTGTGGTAGCAAGAGGCATTGGGTGCTGGGGAAACCTATAAGAGGACATCAAGTAAGCCTTCCTGGGGCTTCCACTGGTGGCTCAGTGGTAAAGAATCTACCTGCCAATGCAGGAGACAAGGGTTTGATCCCTGGACTGTGGAAGATCCCACACGGCACAGAGCAACTAAGCCTGTGTACCACAGCTGCTGAGCTCAGGCTCTAGAAAGGGGCCACAACGACTGAGTCCTTGCACCACAACTACTGAAGCCAGCTTGCCCTAGAGCGCTCAGCAGTAAGAGGGGCCACCTCAAAGAGAAGCCTGAGCACAAGTAGAAAGTAGCCCCTGTTCACCACAACTGGAGAAAAGCCCACACAGCAATGAATGCCCAGTACAGCCAATAAATAAATAAATAAAATTATTGAAAACAAACAAACAAACACAGAAAGTCTTCCTGAGACGGTAATGCTCAAACAGAGCCTTAAAGAAGAAGTAGGACCTAACAGGGCAAGGATAGCTAAGGGCATATCAGACAGATGCTCTGAGAGGCAGGATGCTGGGCACCTGGGGAGCCGCACTGCTAGGTTGGGGAATGGGATGGGCACAAGGTGGTGAGAGATGAGACTGAAGGAGGAGTCAGTGGAGGCAAAACTTAAGAGGTTCTTGATGAATTCCAAGGTTCTTTCAACCTCTATCTCTCCCTGGGTTGGGATGATCCCCCGGAGGAGGGAATAGCTACCCACTCCAGTATTCTTGCCTGGAGAATCCCATGGACAGAGGAGACTGGTGGGCAACAGTCCATGGGGTCGCGAAGAGTCGAACACGACTGAGCAACTTCCCTTTCACTTTTCACTTTCATGCATTGGAGCAGGAAATGGCAACCCACTCCAGTGTTCTTGAATGGAGAATCCCAGGGATGGCAGAGCCTGGTGGGCTGCCGTCTATGGGGTCGCACAGAGTCGGACACGACTGAAGCGACTTAGCAGCAGCAGCAGCAGGGAGATCAAGTTAAGATTAGAGATAGCCCGTGGAGATGATGGGGAGCCAGTAGCTCACATAAGACTTGACAGTCCACCAAACTCTTTGTCATCACATCTCCATAACAGAGGAAAATGCGAACAAGTCAAAAGACCTAATCCGTAAGCATTAACCACTGCCTGGCTGAAGGATCTTCAGTAAGCCCTTTTATGGTTCTGATCTCACTTTCACATCTACAAGAGGAGGAGACTGGATCACCGGTGCTCTCTCCAGTTCTGATGCCATGTTTCTAGAATCAGTCACCACAAAGCCTGTACTGACAAGCTGGAAAAAGGTAACTTCTCCTACAAAGACGGATAGTTACAATTTTCTGAAGGTCTTCAATCAGTTCAGTTTAGTTGCTCAGTCACGTCCAACTCTTTGAGACCCCATGGACTGCAGCATGCCAGACCTCCCTGTCCACCACCAACTCTTGGAATTTACTCAAACTCATATCCATTGAGTCAGTGATGCCATCCAACCATCTTATCCTCTATCGTCCCCTTCTCCTCCTGCCTTCAATCTTTCCCAGCATCAGGGTCTTTTCAAATGAGTCAGTTCTTCGCATCAGATGACCAAAGTATTGGAGTTTCAGCTTCAACATCAGTCCTTCCAATGAATATTCAGGACTGATTTCCTTTAGGATGGACTAGTTGGATCTCCTTGCAGTCCAAGGGACTCTCAAGAGTCTTCTCCAATACCACAGTTCAAAAGCATCAATTTTTCAGTGCTCAGCTTTCTTTATAGTCCAACTCTCCATCCATACATGACTACTGGAGAAATCATAGCTTTGACTAGACAGACCTTTGTTGGCAAAGTAATGTCTCTGCTTTTTAATATGCTGTCTAGGTTGGTTATAACTTTTCTTCCAAGGAGCAAGCGTCTTTTAATTTCATGGCTGCAGTCACTATTTGCAGTGATTCTGGAGCCCAGAAAGATAAAGTCTCTCACTGTTTCCACTGTTTCCCCATCTATGTGCCATAAAGTGATGGGACCAGATGCCATGATCTTAGTTTTCTGAATGTTGAGTTTTAAGCCAAAGGTCTTCAGGGGAGCTATAACTCATATTTCTCATCATAATCCATTCCCCATTTAAATCAACTGTTCATGAATAATCTAACATCACCCTTACTGAAAGTCTGCAATTAAACCCCCAAATGAGGTGCCTCCATAATCTCTAGAAAATCCTCTGACCCACAAAAGTCATTTTCTCACTCCAAGCGGAAACTGTTTCATGATATGCAACCAGAGGCCCCAAAGCTTAACTTGCTTTCTTTTTTACTTTAAATGTGGGCACTGAAAATTTACAGGGACATTTCATAATAAAGAAATGAATATGTCACATCCTCTGCCTTCTTTGTCATTTATTATTAAAGACGTCTGTGGGACAGCAGGCTCGCATTACTTTCGATCCATCCAGGCCTGCTGGGAATCCTCATTATGAGCTGAGGAGCCCAACCAGAGAGGCCCTTCATTTATCGCGAGCCGGACAACGTGGCCGTTCCTGCAAGGATGGAAGGTGCAGGCGGGACGACTCAGCAGGAGCAAAATTATTCTTCAGGAGTGGTGACCATATATCATACAAACAACCTAAGAAACAAGAGAAAAAGAGAAAACAGAAAATGTAAACTTGCTAAGTTTTTCAACAATGGAGATTTTGTTTTTTGTTTTTTTTAAATCAGGTTTCTGTGCTTCAAGGCACTGGGCTCTAGTGTAGGATTCAAATATGTAAAAAAAAAAACTCAGCCCTGCCCTCAAGGAGCTTACAATCAAAAACAAGAAGTGCAAGAAATAGATGCCATGAAATCAGAAGTCAAGTTCAGAGAGAAGGGAAATCCCAGTGCCCTGGGTGAGCAGTGACGTCTGCAACAGACAGGGTCGGGGTGGGACTTGGTCAGGAAGTGAGTGAGCAGCATCTACCTTCCAGGTCGCCAGGGCCACCTCTTTGCCACCACACACTATCCTTCTCTTCATGATTTCCCTCACAGCACTCCTGCCTCCCAGATTCCTTTCCTTCCTTCCTTCCTCTCTTCCTTCCTTCCTTCCTTCTCTTGTTGATTGCATGTCTCCCCCACTAGAAGGCAGGTACCATGAGAGCAGGACTTTGTCTTGTTCTCTTCAGTGCTAGAGCCGTGCTTGGCATGCAACTGGTGTTCAATAAATGTGTGAAGGCAGGAGGGCAAGGCAGGCACTCAGGAAACCAAGAAAGCAGGGCGGCAGAGAAGGAGGCGGGAGGAAAGATACCATCCGCAGAAACGGATTCATGCCACTACTCATCTTTGCCTTCTGTCCTATTACTTCTGAGAGATTTATCCTATTTTATCCTATTACTTCTCTCAGATTACTTCTGAGAGATTTGCCCTGAGGCCTCAGCTCACCCAATTCTTAACCTGGCCCTAAATTATTTTACAGTCTGCCCACTCCCTACCACATACCCCACCAAATTGCATGATCACTTGCACATGCTGTGTCTTTGTTCCTGCTGCTCCCCGTGCCAGGAATATCACCCCTTTGTTACACCTTTATATGCCAGATAAACGCCTGCTCACTCATCAAAACTAAAGGTGGCAATTTAGCAATATCTAACAAAATGTTAAATATGTACTCCTTTTGATGCATCAACCCACTTTTGCAAATACACTCTTGGGACTTCTCACACAGGGTGAATGTCACCTCTTCTAGGAAGATCCCTCTGACTCCAGTAACACAGAGAACATCCCTTTTATAAATCATGAATCCCACAATTTTTAACTATCATTTACAAGCTTTTCTCCTGATATTGAACCTGAGCTCCTCATGAAACTTACATGAGAGGAGACACACATAAATGTAAGTAAGAGAGCAAATAAATACATAAACACATACTTTCAGATAAGAGTTGAAAATAAAATGGCTAATGCAATCTCCAAAGAAAGAGTGAGAGACTCCCTTTTCTAGTGTACTGTGCTCTTACTGGGTCTGTATTGAGATTGTCATGCTTTAAAATGTAAATTCTCCCCTAAGGGTTTGTAATATGTATGCGCTACGATATTCCATGGAATGTTAAGAGCATCTGGGTTCTGTCTGCCCAAGTATGCTGTAGAATTATAACAGCAGAAACCATATCCTGTCCATCCTTTTCCTGCCCCTTGTCACCTGGCATAGCAGGATTTCATTTACTCCCTGCTTAATTAGTTATAAAAACAAAGCACAAGTGCTACTGAGTCGAACGCATCATCTCTTTATAAAATGTTCAAACACATGGAGAGAGATGAACCTCAAAATGGAAGATGCTCATTATCAACTTAACAGAGATCTGTGACTGGCTCCTGACCAGTTCAGATTTAAAACAAACAAAACAAATCAAAAAACTTCTAAGACTATCAGTTCAGTTCAGTTCAGTCGCTCAGTCGTGTCCGACTCTTTGCGACCCCATGAATTGCAAGACGCCAGGCCTCCCTGTCCATCACCAACTCCCGGAGTTCACTCACACTCATGTCCATCGAGTCGGTGATGCCATCAAGCCATCTCATTTGTTTTCGTTCCCATCTCCTCCTGCCCCCAATCCCTCCCAGCATCAGAGTCTTTTCCAGTGAGTCAACTCTTCGCATGAAGTGGCCAAAGTATTGGAGTTTCAGCTTTAGCATCAGTCCTTCCAATAAACACCCAGAATTGATCTCCTTTAGAATGGACTGGTTGGATCTCCTTGCAGTATAAGGGACTCTCAAGAGTCTTCTCCAACACCACAGTTCAAAAGCATCAATTCTTCAGCGCTCAGCTTTCTTCACAGTCCAAGTCTCACATCCATACATGACCACGGCAAAAACTATAGCCTTGACTAGATGGACCTTTGTTGGCAAAGTAATGTCTCTGTTTTTTAATATGCTATTTAGGTCGGTCATAACTTTCCTTCCAAGGAGTAAGCGTCTTTTAATTTCATGGCTGCAATCAACATCCACAGTGATTTTGGAGCCCAAAAAAATAAAGTCTGACACTGTTTCCACGATTTCCCCATCTATTTCCCATGAAGTGATGGGACCAGATGCCATGATCTTTGTTTTCTGAATGTTGAGCTTCAAGCCAACCTTTTCACTTTCCTCTTTTACTTTCATCAAGACGCTTTTGAGTTCCTCTTCATTTTCTGCCATAAGGGTGGTGTCATCTGCATATCTGAGGTTATTGATATTTCTCCTGGCAATCTTGATTCCAGCTTGTGTTTCTTCCAGCCTAGCATTCCTCATGATGTACTCTGCATATAAGTTAAATAAGTAGGGTGACAATATACAACCTTGACGTACTCCTTTTCCTATTTGGAACCAGTCTGTTGTTCCCTCTCCAGTTCTAACTGTTGCTTCCTGACCTGCATACAGGTTTCTCAAGAGGCAGGTCAGGTGGTCTGGGATTCCCATCTCTTTCAGAATGTTCCACAGTTTATTGTGACCCACACAGTCAAAGGCTTTGGCATAGTCTATAAAGCATAAATAGATGTTTTCCTGGAACTCTCTTGCTTTCTCCATGATCCAGCGGATGTTGGCAATTTGATTTCTGGTTCCTCTGCCTTTTCTAAAACCTGCTTGAACATCTGGAAGTTCACGGTTCACATATTGCTGAAGCCTGGCTTGGAGAATTTTGAGCATGACTTTACTAGCGTGTGAGATGAGTGCAATTGTGCGGTAGTTTGAGCATTCTTTGGCAATGCCTTTCTTTGGGATTGGAATGAAGACTGACATTTTCCAGTCCTGTGGCCACTGCTGAGTTTTCCAAATTTGCTGGCATATTGAGTGCAGCACTTTCACAGCATCATCTTTCAGGATTTGAAACAGCTCAATTGGAATTCCATCACCTCCACTAGCTTTGTTCATAGTGATGCTTTCTAAGGCCCACTTGACTTCACATTCCAAGATGTCTGGCTCTAGGTGAGTGATCACGCCATCGTGATTATCTTGGTCGTGAAGATCTTTTTTGTGCAGTTCTTCTGTGTATTCTTGGAAAAACAAGACCAGGAGCTGACTGTGGCTCAGATCATGAACTCCTTATTGCCAAGTTCAGAGTTAAACTGAAGAAAGTAGGGAAAACCACTAGACCATTCAGATATGACCTAAATCAAATCCCTTATGATTATACAGTGGAAGTGAGAAATAGATTTAAGGGACTAGATCTGATAGATAGAGTGCCTGATGAACTCTGGACGGAGGTTTGTGACACTGTACAGGAGACAGGGATCAAGACCATCCCCATGGAAGTTCAGTTCAGTTCAGTTCAGTTCAGTCGCTCAGTCGTGTCCGACTCTCCGCGACCCCATGAATCACAGCACGCCAGGCCTCCCTGTCCATCACCAACTCCCGGAGTTCACTCAAACTCATGTCCACAGAGTCGGTGATGCCATCCAGCCATCTCATTCTCCGTCGTCCCCTTCTCCTCCCGCCCCCAACCTTTCCTAGCATCAGAGTCTTTTCCAGTGAGTCAACTCGTCGCATGAGGTGCCCAAAGTATTGGAGTTTCAGCTTTAGCATCAGTCCCTTCAATGAACATCCAGGATTGATCTCCTTTAGAATGGACTGGTTGGATCTCCTTGCAGTATAAGGGACTCTCAAGAGTCTTCTCCAACACCACAGTTCAAAAGCATCGACTCTTCGGCGATCAGCCTTCTTCACAGTCCAACTCTCACATCCATACATGACCACGGGAAAAACCATTGCCTTGACTAGACGGACCTTGGTTGGCAAAGTAAGAAATGCAAAAAAAGCAAAATGGCTGTCTGAGGAGGCCTTACAAATAGCTGTGAAAAGAAGAGAAGCAAAAAGCAAAGGAGAAAGGGAAAGATATAAGCATCTGAATGCAGAGTTCCAAAGAATAGCAAGGAGAGCTAAGAAAGCCTTCCTCAGCAATCAATGCAGAGAAATAGAGGAGAACAACAGAATAGGAAAAACAAGAGATCTCTTCAAGAAAATTAGAGATACCAAGGGAACATTTCATGCAAAGATGGGCTTGATAAAGGACAGAAATGGTATGGACCTAAGAGAAGTAGAAGATATTAAGAAGAGGCGGCAAGTATACACAGAAGACCTGTACAAAAAAAAAAAATCTAAGACTATACATCAGTATAATTCTAATAGGTAATCTGAACTTACTATCTTTAAAATGAACTTGTGACTTATAAACATCTTTATTTCGAAGTATAGAAACCTATGGCAAGTGATTCATGCATAGCCTCTAACTGTTATACCCTCTGTTTTCTGTTTTATAGCAACCTCATAAGAGAAGACATTTGTTTATAAAAGAAAATAATGTTTATTTAAAAATTCCTTCAGAATGCCAGGGAATATTCGAGGAAATTGATATTACTAAATGAGTAAGACAACAGTCAGAACTGTACATGGAACAACAGACTGGTTCCAGATAGGAAAAGGAGTACGTCAAGGTTGTATATTGTCACCCTGCTTACTTAACTTATATGCAGGGTACATCATGAGGAATGCTGGGCTGGAAGAAGCACAGGCTGGAATCAAGATTGCCAGGAGAAATATCAATAACTTCAGATATGCAGATGACACCACCCTTATGGCAGAAAGTGAAGAGGAACTCAAAAGCGTCCTGATGAAAGTGAAAGAGGAGAGTGCAAAGGTTGGCTTGAAGCTCAACATTCAGAAAACAAAGATCATGGCATCTGGTCCCATCACTTCATGGGAAATAAATGGAAAAACAGTGGAAACAGTGCCAGACTTTATTTTTTGGGGCTCCAAAATCACTGCAGATGCTGATTGCAGCCATGAAATTAAAAGACGCTTACTCCTTGGAAGGAAAGTTATGACCAACCTAGATAGTATTTTGAAAAGCAGAGACATTACTTTGCCAACCTAGGTCCGTCTAGTTAAGGCTATGGTTTTTCCCGTGGTCATGTATGGATGTGAGACTTGGACTGTGAAGAAAGCTGAGCGCTGAAGAATTGATGCTTTTGAACTGTGGTGCTGGAGAAGACTCTTGAGAGTCCCTTGTACTGCAAGGAGATCCAACCAGTCCATTCTAAAGGAGATCAATCCTGGGTGTTCACTGGAAGGACTGATGCTAAAGCTGAAATTGCAATACTTTGGGCACCTCATGCGACGAGTTGACTCACTGGAAAAGACTCTGATGCTGGGAAAGGTTGGGGGCGGGAGGAGAAGGGGACGACGGAGAATGAGATGGCTGGATGGCATCACCGACTCTGTGGACATGAGTTTGAGTGAACTCCGGGAGTTGGTGATGGACAGGGAGGCCTGGCGTGCTGTGATTCATGGGGTCGCGGAGAGTCGGACACGACTGAGCGACTGAACTGAACTGAACTGAAGACAAATCTAAAATACCTATTTAAGAGAAAAATTACTTTCTCAATCTTAACCCATAATATTCATATCAAACCATACAGTAATTGTTCTTTTAATTATTTTCCTGTTTGTCTTTTCTCTTTTGTTTTTCTGATTGGGTAAACAATGTATTCAGTGAAGGAAAAGAAAGTTCTTTTCAGAACAAATAGGAGGGCAAAGAGAAGCTCTATACTGTTTGGACATTTACCATGGGAACATTTCCTACCTGGGGAAGAGAATAGATGTGAGCTGGTTTTCAGTGGAAAAACATCACAGTCACTGAAATGTTTATTGTTTATTGTTGTCACTCACACCAAACTCCACGGGTTCTTTCGTTGTTTAAAAACAAAGTATCAAAATTGTTAAGATGATAGTTTTCTCCAAATTAAACTATAGATTCAAAAAAATGGCAATTATGATTCCATAAGAATATTTAGTGGAAATTGACAGATGTGTTCTAAAACATACATGAAAATGCAAAGGAATTAGGAGAACCAAGATCTTCCTGAAAAAGAAGAAGGAGGGGGAGGGTAGGAGGAGAAAGAGAATCACATACGTAGTTGATAAAAATGAACAGGTATTGGGAATTGAGGATTAATGTATACACTACTGCATAGCACAGGGAACTATATTCAATAGCTTATAAGGGAAAAGAATATATATATATATATATATATATATATATATATAACTGAGTAAAACTAAGTAAAACTGAATCATTTTGCCATAACACAATATTGTACATTAACTATACTTTAATTTTTTTAAAAAATGAAGAGGCAAATCACGGACAGGAAAAAATTATCACCATATATATTACTACACACTACCAGATGGGCAAAATTTTTTCATCTATTAAAAAAACATTTAAAATTTAATAACTATTTTCAAGAATGTGGGTCATTGGAAACTCTTACACACTGCTGGTAGAAATATGCATTTCCAACTACAGGTGACTCCATTTGTTGCAATAGTTATATTCTATACACTTGCTGTAAACATTGAACCATTGTTCCTAGAGGACATAAATGTTCCCTGCTAGTCTCTAGTCACGTTTTTGTCAATCAGTCAGTGCATAACCTCATTTCATGTGTATTTCTGTTCAGACACCTTATTTAATATAAACTTTGATTCATTAATATTGAACTCATAGCCAACAGTACTATAACTCAAGCCTAAAGGAAACATCCAACACAAATCTCTGTAAGGCACACCCTGCAGACAGTTCCCACTATGTGACTCGGCCCTTTCGGTCATAGCTGATTGGGTCATTGATGGACACCTGACCCAAACTGGGCTAATCAGAATCTATCCCTCAAGAATTTAAACTGAGAGCCATACTGCAGAAGCATTAGCAGCTGTAATATTAATGGCCAATTCTCAAGTGAAGGTTGAGCTGTCCCCAGAACTGCCCTGCATAGCCCCTTCCTGAACACTAGTTATTTAGGGTTTCCTACAATTTCCATGAGGTTTCTTCTCACAAATCTACATTCCACAAGTTGTAACTAAGACACAGTCATATGTTCATTTAACAAACTTTTCGAGCATCTACTACCTGCCAGGCACATAGTTGGAAACTTAGAGAGTGGATCCAAATGTCAAAACAATTATTACAGGCAGATTCTTTATTGTCTGAGCTGCCACAGAACCCTAACTATATAGTTACTGACTGTGAAAAGTGCCACAGCAAAAAAGCATGGGTGCTCTTAGGGAATTACTTTTGTCACAAATGAGATAACACATGTAAAGCACTTAGCATAAGGCTTGGCTCCTAAAAGGCTGTCTTTGGCCAAATTCTCTCTAAATAATAGTTCTGGCACAATGTCTTCCTGGGTGTGGCCCATATCCTGCCAAACTGTTCTAATTGGCAACTAATTTACTCCTTGCCTTTACTTTCTGCTGCCAAATTATTAGTCCCAAAATATCACTCTGATTATACTGCCTAGATGTATCCCATGCCAAAGAGTTTGGACTCTTTCCTGTAAGCCAGCTGTGAGGTTTCAGATGGGAGAGATGCAGATAAGCAGGTTCTTGTCACCTGTACCTCTTACTCCAAAGGAAATAAAGACGCTGCTACTACAGAGAAGAGAAGGGGAAAGGCTGGGTGTCAGGAAGGCCACTGCAGCGCTCATTATTTCTCCCATGTGCTTAGTCGCTCAGTCGTGTCCAACTCTTTGCGACCCCATGGACTGTAGCCTGCCAGGCTCCTCTGTCCATGGGGATTGCCATGCCCTCCTCCTGGGGATTTTCCCAACCCAGGGATCGAACCCAGGTCACCCGCGTTACAGGCGGATTCTTTACCATCTGAACCATCAGGGAAGCATTATTTCTAGTGAGTTAATTAAGTTGTCCAGTTATCCAAATAAGTTACAACAGATGAGGGAGGTGGGTGGGGGACAAAAGAGTTGCTCTGAGGTAGGCCCTTCATCCTTCAGTGCTGAGAAGAAGGATTTGATCACTCAGAGCAAACTGCTATAGGGATGATCAATCCAATAAAAAGTTCAGCTGGCAGCTCTGTCTGCATCCCCAGAGCCCTAGTGGGTATCTGGGTGCTGGAGACATTCTCTTTGGGAAACCCCAACAGGTGCTATGCTGCCACCTCTGCCCTCCTTCTCCTTCTTCGCTTTATTCTCCCGTTCTAAAGCATTCTGTGGCACTTAATGTGGCTACACAAGATCACAGCCAGTTGGAGAAGGACAAGCTTGTTTCCGGTAGGACTCATAGTTGCAGGAAATAGGGTTTATTCCTGGAAAGAATTAAGGCATAAGCACTTTATGAATCATACCATTCTGTGTGGAAGCAAAGTGCACCTTATGAAAAAATCGTTACTGTTCATAAAACCAAACCCAAGTCTGCTTCTAAAGGAGGGGTGAGCTTGATGGAATGCTTCCTGTCTCTGGGAAGTCGCTATAAGACCCATTAAATAGCAACTTTGAAATGACCTAAGACTCAGGAAAACTGCTTATAAACTAGCACTTAAATGTAAACTTCCTTGACTGTCAGCTCTTTTTCTCCCTTCAATTTTTAAATATAAGATAAAAGAGATCCTGAGAGAACGTTCAGCAGATAGGGCAGAAGTAAAGCAGCATTTTCTACCTGCATGGGAGTTTGTCAACCCAATCAATTCAAACGTGAGTTGGGCTCCTCTCATCTGGAGTCCGGGAGTTTCTACTTTCCTCCTTGTTACCCATCTGCATTCTAGCAGGGATGGAGGGCACCCATCCATTGGGGCTGGTGGGTTTGGATCCCAGCCACACGGCTTGTTTCCTTCCCTCATTGACCCTTACATCCCAGCATCTCTTTTTCAGGAGGTCAAACGGAAAGCAGCTAATTCAGAGATTCTCAAAGATGTTTTCTGGAGGATAATAGTTTGAAAAGACACTGTGCAAAAGCTTGGGGGGGGGGGGTGCCTGAGAAAATAAAGTAAAAGCACTTTAGAAAGGCTGAATGCAATAGTAGATGTACACCCTTCAGTGTAATAAATGTTCACTGATTGCTTTCCCCAAAAAAACAAATGACAAATGCTATTCAGAACAGACTTTAGAATAAGCCCATATCTGTAAAACTGAGGAACCATTCTCTTAAACACTGAGACAGGAATTTAACTTAGAGCTAAGTATTAAAAGAGTAATATCAGGTAGTATTTGCTCTTAAGGAACTCAGATATAATAGAAAGACAGCCACTTTAAATGCTTTCAGGAACAATAAAATTTATAAGATATTGACAAGAATATTTGCTGTTTTGAGGCTGAGTGTCCAGTCCCCCTTCTGATATCAGCACCCAATTTCTCCTCCCTCATCGGATTCAGTCTGGGTAGAATAGCTCAGTCTTGGTATTCTTCCCAAGACCCAAACTAAGTCAGCTGGACACTAATCACTGAGAATTATAAAAGGTGCTATGGAAATACAGGGAAGGATTCACAATTCTGCCAGGAAAGAACATGGGAAACTTCCTGAGGAAAATGATGGTAGCTTTGAGTCATGAAACAGGGTAAAAAATAAAGACATTCTCAGAGCATTAATTTGCAAAAAAAAAAAAGACATAGCAAATAAAAACACAACAACAGAAAAACTACAGATGTGACCAAAGTAGAGGTTGAACATGTAAGTAAATTTTAATTCCAGTAAAAAGTTTGGAAACAATATTGGTGCTCAGCCCTCTCTCCACACATACAGAATCAGAATCTTTGGGACTGAGATCAGGCATTGGACTGATATAAAAGTTCCCCCAGATAATTCTAATTGTAACTAGAAAATCAGCACTCCAGGTCATAGCAGGCCAACACCTTGCCTACTCAGCAGACCCAACACAGGGTTACTTTCCCCCAGGCTGGACATCTGAAAAGGTGTCATTCTTTATCTATTTTATATCTGTTTTCATATCTCCTTCCACACTAAACTCTGAGCAAGGATCTTGTCTTGTCTTATTTTCATATCTCAGCCTAGGACACGTGATTTCTACTCAAAAGTATTTGTGAAAATACCACAGGGAGGAAGAAATTTACCCACCTTCTTCTAATGAACACTGGATGTACTGTTCACAATTTCTTTCACTCAAGTAAAGAGCCTTAAGGTCTTTAGAACCCCTTTTCAGAGTAGTCGTATAGGAGGAATCCTTGTTTAAATTTGGAAAGAACTAGCAACTCCTATTTGATAACCCAACACCTTATTTCCTTCATAGCACTTGTTGTTTGGAATTATATTGACTTATTGTGCTTTTTCATTACCTCTCACACTAGAATATAACTTTGTGAGGGCAGAGATTGTTGGGGGTTTTGTTTACATTTTAAAATTTACTACTGTATCCCAGGATATAGGCAAAGTAGGTTCTTAATAAATATTTGTTGAAGGAAAGAAGAAATCCCAAGGGATAGAAAAGGTGGGGACAGCTATCAGGAAGAGATGAAAGCAGATTGAATTCTTAAAATATATTGTCTATTTAGGCAGTAGGGCTAAGATTTATTAACTATTTTATTTCTTTTTACTGAATCTTCTGAGCCAGACACTCTTATGGTCTGTGAGTTCAAAGTGAGTAAAATACAGCTTTTGTCCCTGAGGGGCATGTGGTCTAGTTGAGAAGACAGAACTGTCGATCTGTGTGCGTGTGTGTGTGCTAAGTTGCTTCAGCTGTGTCTGACTCTTTGTGACCCTATGGACTGTAGCCTGCCAGGCTCCTCTGTCCTTGGGATTCTCCAGGTAAGAATACTGGAGTGGGTTGCCATGCTCTCCTCTAGGGCACCTTCCTGACCAGGGATAGAACCTGCATCTCTTGCACTGTCTCCTGCACGGTAGGCAAATTCTTTACCACTGAGCCACCAGGGAAGCCCATCAATCTGTGTATTCCTGTATATTATCCAACACTGGCAAAGGCCAAAGTGTTGCTATACAAAACACTGAAAAGATTACCTGACCCAGGGCAGTCTGTTCCATTTCCTCAGATTTGGATTCATCATCTAAATAGATCAATATGAAATAGGAGTTGCTGGCTGTTCAGTTGCTAAGTCATATCTGACTCTTTTGTGACCCCATGGACTGTAGCCCCCCAGATCCCTTGTCCATGGGATTTTCTAGGCAAGAATACTGGAGTGGGTTGCCATTTCCTTCTCCAAGGGATCTTCCCGATCCAGAGATTGAACCTGCATCTCCTGCATTGGCAGATGGATTCTTTACTGCTGAGCCAACAGGTAAGCCTTATTAGTTTCACAGGGCAGTCATAATAAAGTACCACAAACCAAGTAACTGGCATAACAGAAATGCATTGTCTCAAAGTTCTGGAAGCTAAAGGTTCAAGATCAAGACTTTGGGAGGTTTGGTTCCTTTTGAGGACTATGAGGAAGGAGCTGATCCAGGCCTCTCTACCTGACTTATGTATGGTATCCTTGCATGGTATTCCCTCTATATATGTCTATTTCTGTGCCCTTTTTTAAGGACCAAGTCATATTGAATAAGAGCCCACACTAATAACCTCAGCGTAATTTGATTATCTCTATAAAGATCCTCGGAGAAGGCAATGGCAAGCCACTCCAGTACTCTTGCCTAGAAAACCCCATGGATGGAGGAGCCTGGTAGGCTGCAGTCTGTGGGGTCACTAAGGGTCGGACACGACTGAGCGACTTCACTTTCACACATTGGAGACGGAAGTGGCAACCCACTCCAGTGTTCTTGCCTGGAGAATCCCAGGGATGGGGGAGCCTGGTGGGCTGCTGTCAGTGGGGTCACACAGAGTCGGACACGACTGAAGTGACGCAGCAGCAGCAGCATAAAGATCCTATTTTCACATAGGATCACATTCTGAAGTGCGGAGGGTTAGGACTCCAAAATATCTTTTGAAGGGAAACACAATTCAACCCATAACACAAGGCTAGTCCAATCCCTTTGTTCAGGCCAATGATTGTAGTTCTCTGGCCTACAAACCTTTCTCCAGGGCTATTAGTGAGTAGTAAGATGGAAATAGGGTTGCACAGAGTTGGGTACAACTGAAGTAATTTAGCATACACACACACAAGATGGATATAGTTCACACTTTATACACGAGCTACTTGATACAGAAGCTGTCAAAAGCCAGAGTAGGAAGGAGGACAGAAGAGAAGCCACATGTTGAATAATTGGGTCTAATTATGGACATTTGTGTTTTCCAAGGTAAATGAACTGAGCTATCACAAATGTGTCACCATTTGCTTTCAGACTTAGCGTGACAAGAGTTTAGGCAAAGGGCAGTTGTTCCTCTCTCTGTCAGAAGCAATCCCAAAGTCTGTCAGACACAAAGCTCACATCTGCAGAGCTCCCCCGCCCCCACCATGGCAGCCTCTTCAAACCTATCCTGTTTTCTGCATCTGCTGCCATCTATTCACATCAGATGGCATTGCAAATTGCAGCAATGCAGTTTTTGGATCCTGACCCAAAAGTCATCAGTGCTCATGTACCCCTTCCCCGACATTGTCCTCCCTTAGAACACAAGCTGCTTTCCACTAGGAAGTCTGGGTCCCTTGGAAACTAGTCGGTGGCTAGTGTGGACTGCCAACCAGTGAATGAACTGCTGGAATTGGTTTGTTTTGGAGTATGACTGCAAGTCATAATTGGGGGAGATGTCATTCCATATCAACTGTCATTGATGATCACATGGGTTTGGAGGTCTGCATGCTTTTACTCCTTCTCTCCTTATTTTTTATTTTACTTAAAAATATTTATAATGTCTTTACTCCTTTAGGGGTTACTATAAGATTCAGTTGGGAAAACTGCATATGACTCCATACTATATTAACAGGTATCAACTACAAATTGGCATTCGCCGTGGGCACTTGCCATCTACCTCTACAAGGATCAGATTGTATGCTGCTGTAGCTGCTGACTTTCAACAACCTCTGAAAGGAATTCAAGGTGGGGAGCAGAAAACAGGCACTCTGTGCTCAGGGAAAAACTGGCAGAACAAGTCTTCAGATAGTTATATATTTTCGGGAGCCAATTTTATGAGCCCAACTCCTTATCTCCTCAAATCTTGAAAAGCATTAAAATCCTTCATGGTGACAACTGTTTTTTGTGACTAGCAGAAAGCTTCATGAGACTAGCAGAAAGCTTCTGAAAAAATATGTGCTTGATTGTATGTACTCTCTCTTCACCAAAATCACATATATAATGTCCTTCCCCCTACCTCTTTGGAGCAGTTCCTCAGAGCTTTCTGAGGTGCTGTCTTCTGGGCTGTAGTTCGAATTTTGCCCCAAATAAAACTTAACTGGAAACTCTCACGTTGTGCATTTTTTTTAAGCAGACAGAGGGAAGTAGGAAAGACATGTCCACTCCCAAATCAGACACACCTTTCCTACTTCCCTCTTCTTTAGAGCCCCATGGGCATGAGATAAACCATCCAGAAACTCTGTAATGTAAGGAAACAACCTCCTGAATTTAGAATCAGAAAACCTGGTCTGGATTACCAGTTTTGTCAGAACCATGTGATACTTGGCAAGCAACTTCTTTCATTCATATTTGCTGAGCCTCAGAATTCCTACCTTTCAAGAGCACACAGATTAGATTTAAACAAACATAGGTAAAAACTTTTTTAATGTAGTATAGAGTTGTTAGGTAGATAGAATAGGGAAAAGGAGTCCAAAATGGCAGTGGCTAAAAGACAAGAAAGAGAAAAGCCCATGAAAATAGAACAGAGGAAGGTCAAAGGAAGGTCCAAGGACCAGAGTGAGGACTGCAGGTAGAACAGCACTCCTGACTAAGCCCAATTTGCATAGGGCAGGCCCAGGGGGAAGAAAACATATAAAAGGAGGAGCCAAGCACTCTCTCTACCCCCGCCTCCCCCACAACCCCTACCACGTGGGCTGGCGCGCTCCTCCACTCTCTTCTCTTCTTCGAGGATGAATTCTCCTGCTATCTTCTAAATAAAATAGAGCTGTAACACTGATTTGTCTAAGAGCTATGACATGGTTTGTTCAAGACCCGATAGCTGTGACGCGCCGGGGGCCTTAATGTCCGTTGCCCCAAATCATTGTTGTGACGAGACAAGAACCGAGGAACATACACTTGCCTGACAGAGTCGTCTGTGGACTTCCAAGGTGGCTCAGATTGTCAACAATCAGCTCGCAGTGTAGGAGACCCAGGTTTGATCCCTGGGTTGGGAAGATCCCCTGGAGAAGGAAATGGAAACCCACTCCTATATTCTTGCCTGGAGAATCCCATGGACAGAGGAGCCTTGCAGGCTACAGTCCATGGGGTCACAAAGAGTCAGACACAACTGAGTGACTAACATGACAGAGTCATATGCAGTTTTCAAAACTGTATCTTACAGAAATCTCAAAACCACAGCTTGGCTTGCATAGAGTGAGATTTCTTTGGTATTTGGTGAAAGATGGACCTTTTCATGTAAGTTTCTGTGAGAATGCTATCTCTGAAACTCTGTATGAAATAATAAATACCTCATTTCTGGGCAGGCTGAGCTCTGGAATGTTCAAGTCAAAGAGGTGTGATGAGCCTCAAAGGAGGAATTTCCTGTTACTTCCTGTTTTAGCATTTCAGTATAGACAGGAAGAGCAAACACCTAGCATTTTTATGGTGCTTTACCATTTCTAAGGGCTTCCCTGGTGGCTCAGAGGTTAAAGCATCTGCCTCCAATGCGGGAGACCCTGGTTCGATCCCTGGGTCGGGAAGATCCCCTGGAGAAGGAAACGGTAACCCACTCCAGTACTCTTGCCTGGAGAATCCCATGGACGGAGAAGCCTGGTAGGCTACAGTCCATGGGGTCACAGAGTCGGACACGACTGAGCGACGGGACAGGACGGAACCATTTCTAAACCATTTTTGCACACATGATTTGAAATTACCCCAGGGCAGAATCAACCTGCCGGACTTCAGGCTCTACTACAAAGCCACAGTCATCAAGACAGTATGGTACCGGCATAAAGACAGAAATATAGATCAATGGAACAAAATAGAAAGCCCAGAGATAAATCCACGCACCTATGGACACCTTATCTTTAACAAAGCGGGCAAGAATATTCAACAGAGAAAAGACACTCTCTTTAACAAGTGGTGCTGGGAAAACTGGTCAACCACTTGTAAAAGAATGAAACTAGAACACTCCCTAACACCATACACAAAAATAAACTCAAAATGGATTAAAGATCTAAACATAAGACTAGAAACTATAAAATTCCTAGAGGAGAACATAGGCAAAACACTCTCCGACATAAATCACAGCAGGATCCTCCATGACCCATCTCCCAGAATATTGGAAATAAAGGCAAAAATAAACAAATGGGACCTAATTAAAATTAAAAGCTTCTGCACAGCAAAGGAAACTATAAGCAAGGTGAAAAGACAGCCTTCAGAATGGGAGAAAATAATAGCAAATGAAGCAACTGACAAGAATTAATCTCAAAAATATACAAGCAACTCCTGCAGCTCAATTCCAGAAAAATAAACGACCCAATCAAAAAATGGGCCAAAGAACTAAACAGACATTTCTCCAAAGAAGACATACATATCACTAACAAACACATGAAAAGATGCTCAACACCACTCATAATCAGAGAAATGCAAATCAAAACCACAATGAGGTACCATTTCATGCCAGTCAGAATGGCTGCTATCCAAAAGTCTACAAGCAGTAAATGCTGGAGAGGGTGTGGAGAAAAGGGAACCCTCTTATACTGTTGGAGGGAAGCCACTTCAAGTGGCTGTTGAAGTACAGCCACTATGGAGAACAGTGTGGAGATTCCTTAAAAAACTGTAAATAGAACCGCCATATGACCCAGCAATCCCACTCCTGGGCATGCACACCAAGAAAACCAGAATTGAAAGAGACACATGTACTCCAATGTTCATCACAGCACTATTTATAATAGCCAGGACACGGAAGCAACCTAGATGTCCATCTGCAGATGAATGGATAAGAAAGCTATGGTACATTTACACAATGGAGTATTACTCAGCCATTAAAAAGAATACATTTGAATCAGTTCTAATGAGGTGGATGAAACTGGAGCCTACTATGCAGAGAGAAGTAAGCCAGAAAGAAAAACACCAATACAGTATACTAATGCATATATATGGAATTTAGAAAGATGGTAATGATAACCCTGTATATGAGACAGCAAAAGAGACACAGATGTATAGAACAGTCTTTTGGACTCTGTGGGAGAGGGCGAGGGTGGGATGATTTGGGAGAATGGCATTGAAACATGTATATTATCATATGTGAAACAAATATCCAGTCGAGGTTCGATGCACAATACAGGATGCTCGGGGCTGGTGCACTGGGATGACCCAGAAGGATGATATGGTGAGGGAGGGGGGAGGGGGGTTCAACATGGGGAACACATGTACACCCGGGGCGGATTCATGTCAATGTATGGCAAAACCAATACAATATTGTAAAGTAATTAGCCTCCAATTAAAACAAATAAATTTTTAAAAATTTAAAAAAAGAAATTACCCCAGGGCAGCCATTCCAAATGTGATATTACAACAGATTGAAAGGCAGAAGCAGATATGAAAAATTCAACTGTCTTCTATTAAGCCAAAAATAAAAGCAATCAGTAAAAATGTAAAACAAGATGACTCTTCTCACAAACAATTTTTGATTTGTAAAATATAGTTGGTTTTCATTAAAAAATTGCTAATTATATTAAAATGTAATAGGTTTTTTTTTTCAATGAATTAATGTATAATTGAGGGTCCCTTGGACTGCAATGAGATCAAACTAGTCAATCCTAAAGGAAATTGACTTTGAATAATCACTGGCAGGACTGAAGCTGAAGCTGATGCTCCAGTATTTTGCCAACCTGACGCAAAGAGCAGACTCACTGGAAAATCCCCTGATGCTGGGAGAGAGTGAAGGCAAAAGAAGAAGCAGGCAGCAGAGGATGAGATGGTTAGATAGCATCACTGACTCAAGGGACACGAATTTGAATTTGGGCAAACTCTGGGAGATTGTGGAGGACAGAGGAGCCTGGCATGCTGCAGTCTCTGGGGTCGCAAAGAGTCAGACGCAACTTAGTAACTGAACAACACAACAGTGTATAATTATTTTAACTTCTAATATGTAAAATAGATACAATCCATGTCAACCAGTCCGGGAGACAACAATTTTTAATAATCCAAGTTCAGCCAAATTCAAGTTGGATCATGTCTGTTCCCAAGAGCATTAAAATTATTCCAAACAACTCAAGTAATGGTATTTAATCCTTACTGGGGACTAGCCATGTGCCAGGTACTAATCTTTGTTTAATCTCTTGTACCACAGTACCCCCATATTACAGATGAGTAAAGCAAGGAACAGAGAGGTTAACTAATTTATCCAAGATCACACAGCTGGGAAATAGTGGAGTCAGAATTTACATCCAGTCTTCTCTGAGGTCCATGCTCTTCATCACTAAAACATACTGTCTTTAAAGCAAGCCATCATAAGAAACAGAAGCCATAATAAATCCCACATGATAAGTATTTGTTCCTTTACCAAGAAATTGGCAAGTATTGACTGACTGTTAATGATTTAAAGGAGCCAACCTTCTTAAAGAGTCAAAGGTTTTCTTGGTAAATTTTTAATAGCACAGTATGGAACAGGCTTAACTGGTCTTACTTAAACACTTCGGTTGGGTGTTGGGAGGTGTTTCTGAAAATTTTCAAAACACCTTTTGGAAAATGGGTTGGATGGCATCACTGAGGCGACGGTGATGAGTTTAAGAAGCCTCTGGGAGTTGGTGATAGACAGGGAAGCCTGGTGGGCTGCAGTCCACGGGTTCACGAAGAGTCAGACATGACTGAGCGACTGAACAAAACTGAATATAGCTTTTAATACTATTTTAGGAGGAACATGAGAAGTACTTTTCAGAATAGCTATTCTGCCTTCAGTTCAGTTCAGTTCAGTCACTCACTCGTGTCCGACTCTCTGTGACCCCATGAATCACAGCACACCAGGCATCCTTGTCCATCACCAACTCCCGGAGTTCACTCAAACTCACGTCCATCGAGTCGGTGATCCCATCCAGCCATCTCATTCTCTGTTATCCCCTTCTCCTCCCGCCCCCAAACCCTCCCAGCATGAGAGTCTTTTCCAGTGAGTCAACTCTTCGCATGAGGTGGCCAAAGTATTGCAGTTTCAGCTTTAGCATCAGTCCTTCCAATGAACACCCAGGACAGATCTCCTTTAGAATGGACTGGTTGGATCTCCTTGCACTCCAAGGGATTCTCAAGAGTCTTCTCCAACACCACAGTTTAAAAGCATCAATTCTTCGGCAATCAGCTTTCTTCACAGTCCAACTCTCACATCCATACAAGACCACTGGAAAAACCATAGCCTTGACTAGACGGACCTTGCTTGGCAAAGTAATGTCTCTGCTTTTTAATATGCTATCTAGGTTGGTCATAACTTTCCCTCCAAGGTATAAGCGTCTTTTAATTTCATGGCTGCAATCAGCATCTGCAGTGATTTTGGAGCCCAAAAAAAATAAAGTCTGACCCTGTTTCCCCATCTATTTCCCATGAAGTGATGGGACCAGATGCCATGATCTTTGTTTTCTGAATGTTGAGCTTTAAGCCAACTTTTTCACTCTCCTCTTTCACTTTCATCAAGAGGCTTTTGAGTTCCTCTTCACTTTCTGCCATAAGGGTGGTGTCATCTGCATATCTGAGGTTATTGATATTTCTCCTGGCAATCTTGATTCCAGCTTGTGCTTCTTCCAGCCCAGCATTCCTCATGATGTACTCTGCATAGAAGTTAAATAAGCAGGGTGACAATATACGGCCTCGATGTACTCCTTTCCCTATTTGGAACCAGTCTGTTGTTCCATGTCTAGTTCTAACTATTGCTTCCTGACCTGCATATAGGTTTCTCAAGAGGCAAGTCAGGTGGTCTGGTATTCCCATCTCTTTCAGAATGTTCCACAGTTTATTGAGATCCACACAGTCAAAGGCTTTGGCATAGTCAATGAAGCAGAAATAGATGTTTTTCTGGAACTCTCTTGCTTTCTCCATGATCCAGAGGATGTTGGCAATTTGATCTCTGGTGCCTCTGCCTTTTCTAAAACCTGCTTGAACATCTGGGAGTTCACGATTCACGTATTACTGAAGCCTGGCTTGAAGAATTTTGAGCATGACTTTATTAGCGTGTGAGATGAGTGCAACTGTGCGGTAGTTTGAGCATTTTTGGCATTGCCTTTCTTTGGGATTGGAATGAAAACTGACCTTTTCCAGTCCTGTGGCCATTGCTGAGTTTTCAAATTTGTTGGCATATTGAGTGCAGCACTTTCATAGCATCATCTTTCAGGATTTGAAATAGCTCAACTGGAATTCCATCACCTCCACTAGTTTGTTCATAGTGATGCTTTCTAAGGCCCACTTGACTTCACATTCCAAGATGTCTGGTTCTAGGTTAGTGATCACACCATTGTGATTATCTTGGTCGTGAAAATCTTTTTTGTGCAGTTCTTCTGTGTATTCTTGCCACCTCTTCTTAATATCTTCTACTTCTCTTAGATCCATACCATTTCTGTCCTTTATCAAGCCCATCTTTGCATGAAGTGTTCCCTTGGTATCTCTAATTTTCTTGAAAAGATCTCTAGTCTTTCCCATTCTCTTGTTTTCCTCTATTTCTTTGCATTGATCTCTGAGGAAGGCTTTCTTAGCTCTCCTTGCTATTCTTTGGAACTCTGCATTCAGATGCTTACATCTTTCCTTTTCTCCTTTGCTTTTCGCTTCTCTTCTTTTCACAGTTATTTGTATGGCCTCCTCAGACAGCCATTTTGCTTTTTTGCATTTCTTTTCCATGGGGATGGTCTTGGTCCCTGTCTCCTGTACAATGTCACGAACCTCCGTCCAGAGTTCATCAGGCACTCTATCTATCAGATCTAGTCCCTTAAATCTATTTCTCACTTCCACTGTACAATCATAAGGGATTTGATTTAGGTCATATCTGAATGGTCTAGTGGTTTTCCCTACTTTCTTCAATTCAAGTCTGAATTTGGCAATAAGGAGTTCATGATCTGAGTCAGCTCCTGGTCTTGTTTTTGCTAACTCTATAGAGCTTCTCCATCTTTGGCTGCAAAGAATATAATCAATCTGATTTCGGTGTTGACCATCTGGTGATGTCCGTGTGTAGAGTCTTCTCTTGTGTTGTTGGAAGAGGGTTTTTGCTATGACCAGTGCGTTCTCTTGGCAAAACTCTATTAGCCTTTGCCCTGCTTCATTCCGTGCTCCAAGGCCAAATTTGCCTGTTACTCCAGGTGTTTCTTGACTTCCTACTTTTGCATTCCAGTCCCCTATAATGAAAAGGACATCTTTTTTGGGTGTTAGTTCTAAAAGGTCTTGTAGGTCTTCACAGAACCGTTCAACATCAGCTTCTTCAGCGTTACTGGTTGGGGCGTAGGCTTGGATCACTGTAATACTGAATGGTTTGCCTTGGAAACGAACAGAGATCATTCTGTCATTTTTGAGATTGCATCCAAGTACTGCATTTCGGACTCTTTTGATGACCATGATGGCTACTCCATTTCTTCTAAGGGATTCCTGCCCACAGTAGTAGATATAATGGTCATCTGAGTTAAATTCACCCATTCCAGTCCATTTTAGTTCACTGATTCCTAGAATGTCGACGTTCGCTCTTGCCATCTCCTGTTTGACCACATCCAATTTGCCTTGATTCATGGACCTAACATTCCAAGTTCCTATGCAATATTGCTCTTTACAGCATTGGACCTTGCTTCTGTCACCAGTCACATCCACAACTGGGTATTGTTTTTGCTTTGGCTCCATCCCTTCATTCTTTTTGGAATTATTTCTCCACTTATCTCCAGTAGCATACTGGGCACCTACCGACCTGGGGAGTTCCTCACTCAGTATCCTATCATTTTGCCTTTTCATACTGTTTGTGAAGTTCTCAAGGCAAGAATACTGAGGTGGTTTGCCATTCCCTTCTCCAGTGGACCACATTCTGACAGACCTCTCCACCATGACCCGCCTGTCTTGGGTGGCCCCACACAGCATGGCTTAGTTTCATTGAGTTAGACAGGGCTGTGGTCCATGTGATCAGATTGACTAGTTTACTGTGATTATGAGTTCAATGTGTCTGCTTAGCCGTATACAATCGGGGCATTGTGCAAAGAAGGAAGTAGTCTGGTACACCAGGAAAAGGAGATGTTAATCCAGGCATAGCCCTTAGACTGATAACACCCGTATATTCCTCTGACCCTCAAGTTTCTTCTAGCGCTTTTCCTTGCTGGGTTATTCTGCTTTTCAATGGTGCCCAGTGACCCCAGTTAAGTTGCTGACTGACCTCACCTCTCAGGGACTTCTCAAGTGGCGCAGTGGTAAAGAATCCACCTGCAATGCAGGAGATTTGCAAGAGATGTGGGTTTGGTTCCTGGGTCAGTAAGATCCCCTAGAGGAGTGCATGGCAACCCACTCCAGTATTCTAGCCTGGAGAATCCCATGGACAGAGGATCCTGGAGGACTACAGTCCATGCAGTCACAAAGAATCAGACATGGATGAACACATACACACTCACCTCTGAACCGTTACATTCTACTTTGCACTTTCACTGGGTAGATCTCAGGAGGCTATTTAAACACTAATTTCTTCTCCTCTGAAGAAGACCCCCTCTGAGACCAGAGAAGAGTCATTTTGGGTGTAAATGAAAGAAATTATCAGGGCAATGTGGAAATCTGAGCCCTCTCTTCCCTGCCTGAGGCTGTCCTTGCTGCTCCAATGAATGTTTTGTTTGGTCCTGCCTACGTTTCCCTTCTTGTCCTGGTATTTTCTCCTGCCCATCTGCTTTTAGGGTGTTTAGGTTGAGGCTATAAAATTAAGTTCTTTATGCCAAGTTGTCTCCCTTCTTCCCCAATCCCCATTCCACCATCCCAGCCAAAGCAATTCCCCTACACAAACTAAAAAGACCTTAATTTAAAATGTCACGTGGCGAAACTTGCTGCTAAAGCTTCTACCCCTGATGAGGAAGACTGTGGGTCCCTTTGGAAAGTTACTGAATTATCTCAAATGATATAAAAGTCAGTTTGTAAATCAAAGTCACACCCACCACCCATTATCACCTCTCCCTCCCTGGGGCTTCCTCATTTGATTAGATTCATCATGGGATGAGTCAGGACACCATCGCTACCATCTAGCTCCCACTGAACACTTGCCAATGATTCACTGCTCAAGAAAAGCGATGGTTCTCTGTGTTGAAAGGAGGCATTTTGAGTCCCTGAGCTTTTGCAGCAAAGAATGTGAGTAAGGAAACCCTGTACCTTGGCTCATTAATTCGATACCTGAGACCCTTGTGGGGTCCCAAAGAATCAGACACAACTGAGCGACTGAGCACACCCACAGACCCATGTGGCAGAATGAGACCAAAGCTTGGAGCTCTGGGAAGCTTCCCTGTCCTTCTTTAGCTAGAACAGTAATCACAGAGTTACCCGAGATGGCTCAGTGCGCCTGGGCAGAGCCGCTGTCCTTAACAAGGCGGAGGCTCCCAGGCCTCCCAGGGTGCAGGAAGGAAGCATGGCCCCAAAGTATTATATCCCCTGCTTCCTTTCTGTTCTTAAACTGGGTTCACCATTTCTTTGTGATATCCATCACTTCTCCTACCAGCTGTGAGGTCAGGAGGAAAAGCAATTAAGGGTATTATTAATCACCAAGTTCCCACTGAGAAGGGTCAAATTGCAGCCGGGCTTGACAAAAGCAGTAGCAATTTTATAACCAGTGGAGTTATAAAAGCAGAAAGCTCAACATCTTAGAGCTATATTTGGGCTGCTTCTTTCTTAGCCCTGAACATCTTTATTGAAGGTGAACATCCCAGAGGTGATTAAAAACTTGCCTTTCTTTGAGTTTTGGAATTGTTTGAGCTCTAACAATATTTGAGTTTGGCAAGCCTGGAGTCTCTTTTGGGAAGTTGCAGCAAAAATGAATTGGAAATGTATCTGCACTTCTAATGGAAAAAAAGAGAAAAGATCTAATCGCCTTTTGTTAAAACATCTATACTAGACCTTCTTTATTGAAATCCATAGAAAATCAGGAATACGTTTTACAGAATTAGTTTTGTACATGCATTAAAATATCTATTGAAATTCTAAGCATTTCATGGGATTAGTTCTATTCAAAAGTTCTGAAATTGGCAGGGTTTGTTTCAGCGTCTACAACCCTTTACCCCTACCAGCACTCATGTAGGGGACTGCTGGTTACCGTCCCTGAGTAATCTGACTGCTCTTCTAGCTGCTCTTTTCTCTGTGTGATTCCTACATATTCATTTACTCACTCAATCAGTCAAAAAATATTTACTGAGCATCTATTATGGGTCAGGGATACAGTCGAAAATAAAACAGACATTCTTCTCCTTTGAGAAGCTTATAATCTAGCAGGAAGGACAAATACTAATTAACCAGAAGTATTACACATAAATTATAGATATCACTATTGGAGAAAGAAATGGCAACCCATTCCAGTATTCTTGCCTGAAAAATCCCATGGACATAGGAGTCTGGCGTACTACAGTCCACTGGGTCGCAGGAGTTGGACATGACTTAGCAACTAAACCACCATAGATAGCACACTGAATTTCCAAACTAAAATGAAGTCACTTATGCCAGGAGCAAAATGGAGATGGTCAATGCAGAAAATGTAATCTTATAGGAACTTACAACTCTTCTCAGAAAACTTAGAGGAATTTACATCTCTTCTCAGAAAACAGCAGAGGATGTCAGCCAGTCCCCAAATGCCAATTCTGTTCATGCTGTCTCTGGACTTCCTTGTCCCCTGACTCACCTACCCTGAGCAAATAAGAAAAAAAGACCACTAGGCAACCAATCAGAGGAAAAGGTACACCAACATTCATATTTATTCACACAAAAACCCTTCAGCCTATAAGCAGCCAAGACCTCATTGCTCTCACAGCCTTTCGTTGCCTGGCTTTCAGGTCAAAAGTCTTGCAATAAACTCATTCTTCTGTTTTATTTCATTCCGTGTACAGAGTTTTGTCTTACACAAGATCATTTTACCATTAAAGCTATGCATGCATGCATGCTGTTTCTTTAGTCATGTCTAACTCTTTGTGATGCCATGGTCTGTAACCCGTCAGGCTCCTCTGTCCATGGGATTCTCCAGGCAAGAATATTTGAGTAGGTTGCCATGCCCTCCTCCAGGGGATCTTCCTGACCCAGGGATTGAACTGGAGTCTCTTATGTCTCCTGCATTGGCAGGCAGGTTCTTTACCACTAGTGCCACCTAAGAAGCCCCAAATCCATGGGTATCTACCTCTAAAAGATAATTTCACATTTTCATACCTGTGCTAATTATATTAAAGGAGTAGTTTTTCTCGAGCCCTCTGGATCGCCATTGCCTTTAGCTCAAAATAATCCATATGCCAAAGTGACACATCTTTGGGAGGCCGGTTCTGTTGGGAGGGTCTAAATTTTACGTTATGTATATTTTATCAAAATTTTTTTAAAAGCTAAGATAAAAAAGTTTATCACTTTTGATTATTTAAAATTCTTAGTAACACTTAGAAATCAGATAGAGCTTTCTTAACTTGGTAGAGGTTATACCAAAACTCTAGGGCAAGTATATACTTAATGGAACAAAAGTACGTATATTCCTCTTTAGGTAAGGAATAAAAGCAGAGTTCCAATATGGTTTAGCATAGTTTTAGAGGTTATAGTTAACTCTAAAACTAAAGAAAAAGAAATAGCAGGTATAAGGATAGGCTGAGAAGAAATAAAAGTACTATTTACAGATGATAGGGCTTCCCTAGTGGCTCAGAGGTTAAAGCGTCTGCCTCCAATGCGGGAGACCCGGGTTCAATCCCTGGGTCGGGAAGATCCCCTGGAGAAGGAAATGGTAACCCACTCCAGTATTCTTGCCTGGAGAATCCCATGGATGGAAAAGCCTGGTAGACTACAGTCCACGGGGTCGCAAAGAGTTGGATACGACTGAGTGACTTCACTATCACTATACACTATGATCATCAAATTAGAAAATACAAGTATATTAAAACAGACAGTGAGTGTTTGAGAATTGAAGAGTAGAGCAAATTAACAAATACAAAATCATCAATAAAAATCAGCAGTATTTCTCACACCAGCAATAGTTAAGTAGAAAATGTAATTAAAAAAAAATAAGCAGAGCAACAAAATTATAAAATATCTGGCATTTCATTTAATAGGGATATTTAAAAACACTGTGGAGAAAACCTTAAAACTCCAATAAAGAAAATAGAAGATTCACCGCATAAATGGAAAGTCACTTCACTACACTTGAAAATGACAACTTAATATTATAAAGATATCATTAATAGCAAAGTGAATATACAAATAAGACTGATACTGAAGCTGAAGCTCCAATACTTTGGCTACCTAATGTGAAGAGCCAACTCATTGGAAAAGACCCCAATGCTAGGAAAGATGGAGGGCAGGAGAGAAGGGGGCAACAGAGGACGAGATGGTTGGATGGCATCACCAACTCAATGGATATGAGTTTGAGCAAACTCTGAGAGATAGTGAAGGACAAGAAAGCCTGGTATGCTGTAGTCCATGGGGTCGCAGAGAGTTGGACATGACTTAGCGACTGAACAACAGCAGCAACAATGAAATCCCAATGAAAATTCCAGTTGGAATTTTTTTAAAGAACTTAAACTTATTTTCCAAGTTTATATGTATATTCAAAAGTCCAATATTGCTAAGTCAGCCTAAAATCAGAGGGATACATAGGGGAGGTTACCAAACAGAAAGACATACTACAAAGCCACAGTAATAAATATGTGCTGGTTCTGGTATAAGAAAAACATATAAAATCAATGGACTGGAATAGAAAACTCAGTCAGGAATCTGACATACAATAAAAGTAGTATCACAAATCATTGAGAAAGGAAATATTACTTCAGTTCAGTTCAGTTCAGTCACTCAGTTGTGTCTGACTCTGCAACCTTATGAACCGCAGCACGCCAGGCCTCCCTGTCCATCACCAACTCCCTGAGTCCACCCAAACCCATGTCCATTGAGTTGGTGATGCCATCCAAGCATCTCAACCTCTGTTGTCCCCTTCTCCTCCTACCTTAAATCTTTCCCAGCGTCAGGGTCTTTTCCAATGAGTCAGCTCTTCGAATCAGGTGGCCAAAGTATTGGAGTTTCAGCTTCAACATCAGTCCTTCCAATGAACACCCGGGACTGATCTCCTTTAGGATGGACTTGTTGGATCTCCTTGCAGTCCAAGGGACTCTCAAGAGTCTTCTCCAACACCACAGTTCAAAAGCATCAATTCTTCAGCGCTCAGCTTTCTTCACAGTCCAACTCTCACATTCATACATGACCACTGGAAAAACAATAGCCTTGACTAGACGGACCTTGGTTGGCAAAGTAATGTCTCTGCTTTTTAATATATTATCTAGGTTGGTCATAACTTTCCTTCCAAGGAGTAAGCAACTTTTAATTTCATGGCTGCAATCAGCATCTGCAGTGATTTTGGAGCCCAAAAAATAAAGTCTGACACTGTTTCCACTGTTTCTCCATCTATTTCCCATGAAATGATGGGACCAGATGCCATGATCTTTGTTTTCTGAATGTTGACCTTTAAGCCAACTTTTTCACTCTCCTCTTTCACTTTCATCAAGAGGCTTTTTAGTTCCTCTTCACTTTCTGCCATAAGGGTGGTGTCATCTGCATATCTGAGGTTATTGATATTTCTCACAGCAATCTTGATTCCAGCTTGTGCTTCTTCCAGCCCAGCGTTCCTCATGATGTACTCTGCATATAAGTTAAATAAATAGGGTCACAACATATTTTTTAGTTCCTCATTTAAGAAAATAGCTGATTATGTGGAAAAGTTAGGAGATTTTCTACCTACGACCCTAATTCAAAGATAGACTGCAGATGGATTACAGACCTAAATATGAAAGATAAAATATAAAGTTCAGTTCAGTTCAGTTCAGTTAATAGAAGTAAATGTCTTTGTGATCTAGCAAAATAAATGATATCTTTTATTACCTCAAAATTAATTATTATTTTTCAACAGAGGACAACATGGATAAAGTTGATAAATTAAAAATAAGATATTTTGAGTTAAGCTGATAAGTGATTAATATACAGAATATATAATAACTCCTACAAATCAATAAGATAAAGGAAATCAGCTCAATAGGCCAAATGGCCAGAGAATATGAACAAGTAGTTTATAAAAGAAAAAAACTGAAAAGGCTACCATGCACGGAAGAGATTTCCAATTCACTGAAAATCAGAGAAATGAAAAATACAACAATGGATTCTTACCCTTGTAGATTAGTAACATGTCGAAAACTGAATAATGCAAAATGTTTGTAGGAATACACACTTCGAATAGGAGTGCAGACTACTGCTATTCTAGAGAGCCATCTGGAATCACTTAGCCAAATAAAATAAACACATACCTAGAATCCAGAAATTCTCACAGAATAATAAAAATACTGGGAGAAATAGTTACTATATATACAAAATATAGGGTTTCCTTGGTGACTCAGTGGTAAAGAATCCACCTGCCAATGCGGGAGACGCGGGTTCAATCCCTGGGTCAGGAATATCCCATGGAGAAGGAAATGGCAACCCACTCCAGTATCCTTGCCTGGGAAATCCCATAGACAGTGGAGTCTGGCAGCTTACAGTCCGTGGGGTCGCCGAAGAGTTGGACATGACTAAGTGACTCACTCAGTCATGTCCGACTCTTTGGTGACCCCATGGACTGCAGCACATCAGGCCTCCCCGTACTTCACTGTCTCCTGGAGTTTGCGCAAACTCATGTCCATTGAGTTGGTGATGTCATCCAACCACCTCATCCTCTGTTGTCCCCATCTCCTCATACAAAATATGTAAACATATTTACATTAATAAATATCAATATTTATTAATATTAGTATTATATAAATATATTTATCCAACAAATAACTAATATATATATATTAAAAATCTTTTAATGACAAAACAGTTACAAGAAAGAAAGGACTTAAATGAACACTTCACAAAGAAATATATACAAATGGCCAATAAGCAATGAAAGTATTCTCAATCTCTTTAGTTATTACGGAAATGCAAATTAAAACTACAATAGGTTACCATTTCATATCCACTAGAATGGCTAAAATTTCAGTGACAGTGGAAAATATTAACAAGACTATGAACATTGGAAGAGCATATATTTCTGGTAAAATTGTAAAATGATACAAACATTTTAGAAAATTATTTGTCAGCTTCTTATAGAGTTAAACATACACCTACTCTAAACTTAGTAATTTCACTCCTAGGTATTCATGCAAAAGATTTGAAAATACATCTACAAAAAAGACTAGTACAAGAATGTTTATAGCAATGTTATTCACAACAGGTAATACACCGGAAACAATACAAATGCCCATCAACAGAAAAGTAGACACTTGTGCCTCCTCTATTTCCCTAAGGATTGAGGCATATCAAAGAAAAGGGGAGATTGAAATTGAGGGACACTGTAGGGACCTCCTGGGTACAAAAGTCCCTCTGTGTCCCCTGTTTCCTGTTTGTAGAAAAAGTCTTCAGTCTCCCAGGTCTTCCCTGAGTTCCAAAGAGCAGATTCAAGCAGTTACTAATTAGGGAAGTGAGGGAGTGCAAAAGCAAAGGAAAACCAGTCAAGAAACAATAGTTCAGCCATAAGATAGAATCCGAGTTCCTCCTTAAGGAATATGCATAACATTCTGATGTACATTTTTGAGTTTTATGAAGAAACTAAGACCCCTGCCCAGGTAAAGGATGGTGATCACATGCTGACCACAAGCACATAGACCCCAGACTGGCTGGAAGCAGAAGGTTGACGATTAAGATTCCCAAACATCACCCTGTTACCTCTCCACCAACCAATCAGAAGAAAATCATACCTCTTGCAGCCCTCCCCCTTAAATGTTGCCTTTAAAACCCCTTCCCTGAAAGCCATCACTGCAACCTGGTGTCAGCAGGTTGGCTTTGCTGCAAGGCAGGGAACAGACCCTAGTTCAGTTGCATAACACAACTGATACACATAGCAACTGAATGAGTCCCAAAAACATGTTGAGCAAAAGAAGCCAGATACAGTGAACCAAGTACTGCATGATTCCATATGTATGATGTTCAAACACAGGCAAAGCAATCATTGGTGATGAAAACACAACACTCTACATGTAAAACTGTACCCTGTACTGTACAAGGTCCATAAGGTAGAAAGAAAAGGATATACCAAGAATACCAGACCTGTTTTGCAGAACACCAGGGAAACCCACAGCTATAAAAGCAACTTGCTAACAGCACCCTGACTAAGCATAACACAAATGAGACTAGGGCACTTTAAGGGACTAGGATGTCTGCTAGTGAACCTGAGACTTCATAAACTGAAAATCCACCACGTGTTAAAGAAGGAATCCCCTCCCCCGACCCCAAATTTGCACGTGACCCATGAAGAGGCATGAAGAGCAGTCATGCCTGCCTGTGCAGAGCACTTTTCAAACTTACATGGAAATTTACACTTACTTTCCACCAATCGTTCTCAAAGCCCCCTCCCCATACTGCTCCCCTCTTCCAAGATTAATACCCTGCTCGATAGCCAATCAATGAGGGAGACAGATCTGAGCATCGCCTTCTGTCTCCTTGCCTAGCCACCCAGAAATAAAGTCTTTTCTTCCTGCAGAAGGCTACTGCCTCAGTATTTGATCTTTCTACTGAGGCAAGCAACCAGACCACTTCCTTGGGCACATTTGGGTTGAGAGTTGACTTGCTGGGAGCATAAAGGAACTTTCTGGGGTGATGGAAATATTTTTTATTCTGATTGAGATGACAATTATATAGTATAAGTATTTGTCAAAACAATGAATTATGCACTTAAGATCTGTACATTTCACTTTCTGTAAAAAAATAAAAATCATCTCCATAAAAACATTGGGATGATATTACCAAAAGAAGGAAGAAGAGACATGAACAAATAAAAGGTGTGAACATTCACCTTGGGGTGGAAAATGCAATGATTAGAAAAATCAAAGTAGACACACACAAAAATCACAGATCTCACTGATGAAAGCAATGTTCCTTAGGAGAATAATAGAAATTAAACTCTCCTATTTCATTTGGCTTCATAGAACATTTTCTAAAGCCTATAAAATGAATCTTGACCACAATTAATTTCTTTTGGGAACAAACAAGTCTTCAGTGATTTTTCCTTTTTGTGCATGTAACTCAAATTTTTCTTAAATATCCAGAACCAGAAATGAAACCTGAAAATTGCTTTATGTTATTCTGGTTGTTGTTTATGAAGAATTAACATAATACTTTAAAATAAATTTTGAATTAAAATTCACCAGGCAGCCTTGTTAAAACCTCCTACAAGTATCCTGATATAATTGCAACATTGCCTTGAGAAAGCTAAAGTGTTCTCTATGTTTTATCTTAAGATCATCCTTTATTCAGGTAATTACAAGAAAAATTCAGCAAGCATTAGGCAAAGTACTATAGTAAGGCTGTGAATTCCACAGTTCCTTTTAAATTAGCCTGTTTTGTAATTATTTTTGCATTCTGATATTTTGTCTTTCTCTATTCCCTCTTTATTAAATCCTGCATTCACCTTTCAAGAACTCATCTCATATATGTCACATTCAGATTTGCCAAAGCAATAAGACAAACAATATAAGGCTTTTCATCAAAGTGTCTCCCAACCCTGTGTTCAGTCACTGGTAAATCTAACAAATATTTTAGCTGAAATGATACATGTTTAGTCTTGGACAAAGGAGTAAAACATTATTTTCCAACATACAAAAAATTTCTATCCCATATCTCCTTTTAAAAAATGGTCTTCTTTTACTTACTAGTATTAAAAAATGAACGGCATAAGGTTTCTCTGGTGACTCAGTGGTAAAGAATCCACCTGCAATGAAGGAGACACGAGTTCGATCGCTGATCCAGGAAGATCCCACATGCTGCAGAGCAACTAAGCCCGTGTGCCACAACTGCTGAGCTTGTGCTCGAGAGCCTGGGAGCTGCAACTACTGAGCCCATATGCCACAGAGAAGCCACCACAATAAGAAGCTCCTGCTCTGCAACTAGAGAAAAGCCTGCACGGCAACAAAGACCCAGCACAGCCAAAAATAATTTTTAAAAAATGAATAACATACATTTCCCACATTTCATAAAACTAGTGGCAGGTTTTTAATAGAAAAAGTTTGCATAAAGAATATGACTCATTAAAAATTCTCAAAGTTAAAGATTCTCTGAATATAACAAAACAGAAAAAACAGATATAAAAAACAAACTAGTGGTTACTGGTAGGGGAGGGGCAAAGTAGGGCTGGGGATTAAGAGATACAAACTATAAATGAGCTACAAGGAAATATTGTACAGCATAGGGAATATAGCCAATATTTTATAATAACTTTTAGTGGAGTATAATCTATAAAAATCTTGAATCACTATGCTGGACACTTCAAACTAATATAATATTGTAAATCAACTATACTTCAAAAAAAATTCTTTCCAAAAGTTGGAGATTTTCTGCAAATCTCTATTGTGTTGGAGAGGAAATAAAAAAACATTGCTTTCCAGTTTGGGTCAAAGGCATATGAACTGCAGGAGAACAGGGGCAGTATCTTTTCAGTTCAGCATTGGTACTCCTGTTTGGCATCATGCCTAGCACAGAGTAGGTGCCTATTAATACATGTGTTGAATGAATGAAAGGAACAGTTGCTCTTAACCAAATGAAGTATCATGAAATGTTGGGGTGCCATCATATATTACAAGATATGTCCAAAGCAATTAGTCCAGATAATAAATCTTTCTTCTGATAGCAGCTTCCCTGATAGCTCAGTTGGTAAAGAATCCACCTGCAATGCAGGAGACCCCGGTTCGATTCCTGGGTCAGGAAGATCTGCTGGGAAAGGGATAGGCTACACTCTAGTATTCTGGCCCAGGGAATTCCATGGACTGTATTAGTCCATGGGATCTCAGAGAGTCAGACATGACTGAGTGACTCACTTCTTCTGAAAACCAAACTGTTTTTAATACTTTTTATCTTGATGTACTTTTAGATTCATAGAAGAGTTACAAAGACAGCACATAGAGTTCCTGCATGCCCTCACTCACTCAGTTTCCCCTAACATTAACATCCTGCATAATCAAGTTATATTTACAAAATGAAGAAGTTAACATTGGTACTATTCTATTAACTAAACTATAGACTTTATTTGGATTTCATGGATTTTTCCACTAATGTTCTTCTCTGTTTTTGTTTTTTTCCTCCAGGATCCAATCCAAGATACCATCTTGCCTAACCCTGACTATTTGGGAAAGGTAGTAACTGTCAGGTTTCTTCACTGTAACATTACTGGTTTTCCTTTCTATACCCTGTTTCTTAAAAGCAAGGTGCTAAATCAAACTCACAATCAGAAGAAGAATTAAGCTCCACCTCCTGGCAAAATTTGTGAATATATGTCAAAACATTAATGCAATTAATACATGTAATTAAATATATTTGGGAAAATACTTGCAAGCTATGCAAATACTCTGTTTTTCCTTAAAGTTTCACCCACTAATTTTAGCATTCATCAGTGGATCTTGCCTGTAACAACTGCTATTGTGCAAAGAACACTTTTCTCAAGTGTTTATATAAATGTTATAGCTAATTGAAAATTACTCCTATAATGTCACTTTCACTCTAATTAGACACTGTTGGTTGCCTGTCCCTTCCTGCCTGCTAACAGAACTCTAGCTTCAGAGCTTCTCTGTCATTTCCCTTGCAACAAACATTTTGTTTAGAAATTGACCAATGACAGAATTTAGGACAAGGAGACATAAGAATAAGTCTTGTCAGGAAGTTTCCAGCAGATTCTCCTTCACTCTCAAAAAGAGACACAAGAAAGGGATACCCTGTCTTTTCTTATACTGTAGGCATAGCTATGTGAAAATATAGAGCTTGGAGCTGCTACAGTCATCTTGTGGTCATGAGGAGATAAACCTGAAAATGAAAGTAAACACACTAAAGATTGTGGAGTGGGAAGATGGAAAGCCTGGTCTTGATGTTTTTGACTTGTTGAACTAATCAATTCTGGATCCACTCTAACTCTGGATTTAGTTTTGTGAAAGAATAAATCCCCCTATTACGCAAGCAATCTTGAGTGTTACTTGGCAGCTGAAAGCACCCTGATGCACTTTTTTTCAAGAGGCCTTCCAGAGAAGTGGAGAAAGAGTTACAACTGTAGATTTACAGCTCCCAGTTAGAAATTGTACACAACCCTGGACAACATGCACATGGGTGTGTGCCCTGCATATAAACCTCATTGGGGCATGTGTCACAACATGGGGGGAAAAGGGATTGAGAAAAGTGGCTGTGTGCAAACATACCTGGTCACAGTGATAACTTCTAAGAATCCTAAAGATAGGTTCAAAATCATTCTAGGAAATTTGGCCAAGTAGAAACTTTTATTACCCTCTATTTCTCATTCTTTTGGCTCTCAGTGTTTTTTCTTTCAAAATATTCAGAATTCAAAAAACTAGTACATAAAGTTAAAATAGAACTAGGATTATTTTAACAGGAAGTCAGTAATTGAAACAAGATGTGATATGTGACCATCCTTTTCTTACTTATCCATGTATTTAACAACTGCTATGAATCTGTTATCATACAGGTACACTGAGTCACTCAGGCTGTCTTAATTCACTAAGTGATTGATCTTATCTATCCCTTGATTAAATAGTTATACATGCATGCATGCATGCGAAGTCGCTTCAGTCGTGTCCAACTCTGTGCGACCCCATAGACCACAGCCCACCAGGCTCCCATCCCTGGGATTCTCCAGGAAAGAATACTGGAGTGGGCTGACATTTCCTTCTCCAGGGCATGAAAGTGAAAAGAGAAATTGAAGTCGCTCAGTCGTGTCCAACTCTTCACGACCCCATGGACTGTAGCCTACCAGGCTCCTCTGTCCATGGGATTTCCCAGGCAAGAGTACCGGAATGGGTTGCCATTGCCTTCTCCAAATAGTTATAAGCACCACCTAAAAGTCAAATTACAATTACTACTTTCATTTCACTTCAAAAGGACTATTTTTTAAAGTCTTAGTAGGTTATTTAAATACATTAAATGCTCACCACTAGTCAATACATATCATGGCTTTCCTGTTCCTAATTCTTTATAATTGTGATATATCATTTAGTTGTCCATATTTTATCATCAAATTTTTTTTTCCCAAGCAGAGCTCATTAATACCCTGAGACTGTGAATAATGGAAAAGTCTTTCTGTTATTCTTATTTGGGAAAATAATTTGGCTGGGTATAAAATTCTTAACTTGGAACTCTTTGTACAAACCACTGTACTTTTCCTCTGGCATTTAATATTGCTGTGAACAAATCTGAGGTCAGTCTGATATTTTCTCCCTGTAGATGTTTTTCTTTGTTTGGTTGGCAAGCCAAAACAGTGTCAAAGCACTTTCATCTGAATTTCCTGATTTCTACATTTTGTATTAACTGAAAGAAGGAAACTAGCTAGCTCTACAGGAAATTATTAGTTGTTTAGGAAACTCAATGAAAGAGAATGCTAGACAAAGTATTGCTCAACATACATATGGATTCTTTAAAGCATGGTCACCACCATTCTCATCCATTAATTTAGTTGAATAGACTTTTATTCCTCTTTGAGGTAGTCAAGGAAGAGATTAAGATTGAGTTGCTTTCCTGGTCTCCTCCCTCTGAGAGAGTATTAGTACCTCTTTGGCACAGGGATGATTTCATTCAGGGATATGGCAGCAGTTCCATTTGCTTCCTCATCCTAATCTCCAGTTCTTGCTCACAGCTATGCCCAACTTTTTCAGTGTAGTTTTTGGGAAGTGAGTCATGGAGCCACTGAATTAATTTGTGTTGTTCCAAGCAAACTGGGAAGTCTAGCAGTGGACAGAATCATATGACTCCAAAATAGATAATTCACATATTAGGCCACTGTGGTGTCTGTCCAAAGTGAAAATGTCTAAGAAAGGCCATAATCTCAGTTTATTCTTGGTCTTTCTTGAACTCCCTGTAACACACTTGACAATATATTCTTGTTCTCTTTGTGCCAAATAACATAAATACATATAGTGCTAATTACCTCAATTCACATGAGCTAAGCAATTGGAAGTTTTTTCCTAAGACCTTCAGACAATCATACAGATCACATCTCAGTTCTAAGCCTATCCATTCACTACTTCTACATCTTCTTATCATTTATCTGCAAAAAGTAAAGCAAACCTTGTCCTCTTTTTTGCATCTGGTTATCCCCCTCCACAATACTCAGGTGCCCTCAGTCTTACCCTGAATTGAAGAAACTAGGGGGTTATCTAACTGGTAGGGATCAGAGGACCTGAAGACTCACTAAATCACTCATTCACTAATGAAGTATATATTTATTAAATGCCTACAAAACATTGTGCTAAGCATTGTGAGAAAATAAAAATGGTTCAGATCCAGGGCTTATCCTGAAGGAGTTTACTGTCTACCAGTAGAGATAAAATATTCATGTAAATAAATATTATAAAGCCAGGAAAGAGTATGATGCAATCCACATAGAAAGAGAGCCATCATAAGAGAGGTAAAGGAAAAGCTATTGAGTACTAACTGTTAGGATCTGAGAAAGTTTCATAAAGAAGGTAGCATGTGAGGATGAGTAGGGTTTAAACCTTGGAAAGAGAAGGAAGGACATTTAAGCTCAGCTGCAAGCCTGAGCAAAGTCATGGTGGTAGGACAGAACACCAGAGCATACAGCATCTCCAGACAGTTCAGTACAGTGCAAAGAATCCAAGATAAAACCATGGGGAATGCCCCAGATTTTCTAGCTTTTAGTCCCATAACCTACATCATTTAACTTTTCTTTTTTCCTTCTCTAAAGTGGGAAAGACAACTATCATTCAAACTTGCATGATATTGTGCAAATAAAAAGAGGATAATGAAGAAGTGAAAGTTCAGGGTTTCAGTTAAACTCACGTCCCCTTTTCTCAAGACTCTTCTCCCCATTTGCCCTGAATTTCTACCTCATGAGTTCTCGTCACATTTTCCCTCACCTTGCCTTCATAACCCATCCTCTCCCATCGGAAAAATAATACAGATCTGATAAAATAGTAATCCCTGCTTCTTCCAGGCCTGAGTGTAGGTGGTATTGTTTCCTTTTTGAAAATGGCTCCAGACTGAAACCCTTACTAAGACTCTCCACAAAATTTATACCCTTTAACGAGCCCCATTGAGAAATAGCCTTCCAAATTCCAGAACACTGGAGTTGGTATTTTTGGCTCCTCTTTCAGTGCCATTTCACTGCATTAGATACGTAGATGAAATGAGCTAATCATGGGTCAAAGTCATACATACACACAGATCTTCAAATTGTTTCTTCTGATAATCGTGGCAGATTTCCTTGAACCTTGGGTTATAAATTATAAACAGTTACGTTTGTGTGATGAAACTCCTTCTAATACAAGCCTATAATCATAGCAGAGCTAAAAATATATAAATATCCATGCACATTATGACTGTCACATTGTTGACCTTGATCATTTAAATGGATGTATCAGGAGAGGAATGACTTCCTATTGCTCCTGGGTCCAAAATCTGGGTACAGCTAAAGGACCCTCACAGGAACCAGGCTTACACTTTTCATCTTTGTCTTCCCAGTGACTGAGACAGCACTCAGCGCATAATAGATGCTCAATAAATATTCCTGGGACAAATTAATGAATGAATGAAAACTACATCTCAAATCCTGACTCTAGCCCCAAATTCCAATACAAAACATATTAGATTGGTACCTTAAACTCAACAGGTTATAAACCAAATTCATCATCTTCTTCCTCAAAAAAACATCCCCTTTTCATGATTTTCTATTTCTATTAATGGTATCACCATTCTCTGAGTCACATAAGCTCAAATCTTCACTGTTTCCTCTTATATTCAGCTCCTTCCTGACAGTTAGCAATTCCTATTGATGAGTTTTTTATGATAATTCTGACATTTGTTTCTACTTTTTAAAAAAAGTCTTTAGTGATTTTGTTATTGCTTCTGTTTTATGTTTTGGTCCTTTGGCCACAAGCCATGTGGCATCCTAGCTCCCCAACCAGAAACTGAACCTGCACCCCCTGTATTGGAAGGCAAAGTCTTAACCACTGGACTGCCAGGGAAGTCCTTGTTCTTCCTTTCTTCATTTATCGCCACTGTGGACCACCTAAGATCATGGAACAATTTATCTTCCTGTAGCTATGATCATTTTGCTCCCTAGAGGGTAAGAGGACATTTCCTTAGTCAGATGAACTCTCTAACACTTTAACCTGGTACTATGGATCCCCCATATGGATCACAACCAGAATTACCTTTCCAGCCCTAACTTGTACAGGTCCATTACATATAGCTTATGTCCCAATTCAACAGGGTTACTACTTCTCATCTTCTTCAGACTCTACACCTTTTCTCTAGCCCAAAGAGTCTATGTATCCTTGATGTCCCGCTCAAATATTTCTTCATCCGTAAGTCCTCATTTGCCTCAGAATAAGTAACCTCTGCACAACCTTCCAGACCACTTAATTCAAGTCTCTTTTACGAAAACTTTACCACATTTGGCTTTACAGTTTAGAAGTTGCTACTCTTGCTTTCATCATCCTCACTAATTTGTAAATTCATCTACTTGTTCAAAAATATGTATGGAGTTCCTGCTGTGCTCATGGAGGTGGAATGGACACTTAGGAGTTAATAATAACGAAGACAGTCATAGTTCCCGCCCTGGTGAAGCTTCCTTTGCAGCAAAAGAAATACGAGTGTTCAAGGGACAGGAAAGAGCCAGAGTGGCTAAAGAGGGAACATAGATTGGGCAAGGTCAGGGATGTGGACAGGGTTAGCCTATAAGAGGTCTTTTGGGTCACGATAAGGAATGGAGTAATCTAATTGTGAAGAAGACACTGAGCTTTATGCAAAGGAAAGAGATGCTGGATTTGGATTTGGCAGAGGTCTCGCTGCCTGCTGTGTGGAGATTGGATTGTAGGAAGACCAATTTCAGAAGCTATTCCCATACCTAGGGCAAATAATGATAGTGTTTTGTTACCAGGGCTAAGTTTTGGAGATAAGGTCCATGGGACTTGTCACTGTATTGAATGTAGAAGGAGACAGAAAGAGGAAGTAAGAGTGACTTCTAGCTCTCTGACATGAGCAACTACATTTCCATTTAGTTGGAAGTGGAAAATGTTGTGACAGCAGGTTTAGAAGGGTGATGAGTAGATAAGAGAGGTTTGAATGCTGATGGAAATAATCCAGTGGAGAAAAAATGATTGAAGATACAGGACAAAGAAGAAATCAACCTGAATGGGCCTCAGGATCACAAAGTCTGGTGACAATCTAGGTGTTGGGGGGGCTCAATGTCCCTCAGTAAATAAGATCTCAAACAATGGACCGCGGCTAGTGAGGATGGAGGAACACTATATTACAGATGCGTGAATGAATGGATGAACAAATGAATGAATGAGTCTGTTCAATGACCACAGTTCTCTACCCTAATCTTCATATCTTTCAGCAGCAACATTAAAAAAATCATCGAACATTTTTAGAACTTGATTACAAATACTTTTTTCATTTCTGCATTTTATAAATTTTCTACAGTGAACTTATGCTATCTTTGTATTTAAAAAGAAAACAAATAAATGAATACACTTTTTAGATAAATATCTTGGGCTCACAGACATATCCAAGTTCTGGACAATTTTTCAGGGGGAAGGAGGAGACTAGCACAGTCAACAACATAGTGTTACTCAAGGCATTTGCTCTGTCTATTCACCTCATCTCATGGCCTTGTCTACTCAGAGCACATACATCCCCCCAAGTCAGCTGCTCAGGTCCCAGCCACCATCTCCCACCTGCAGGAGCCACCATTCCTCTGAGAAAGCTCCTCTACACACATTGAGAGTCTAGTCAAAGTGCCCACCACCATTTCTGAAGTCACTATACATAGTTTTTTAATTTTTATTTTGTGTGTATATGTGTGTGTGTGCTGTCATTCAATCATGTCCAACTCTCTGTGATCCTGTGAACTGCGGCCCACCAGGCTTCTCTATCCATGGGATTTCCCAGGCAAGAACATTAGAGTGGGTTGTCATTTCCTTCTCCAGGGGATCTTCCTGACCCAGGGATTGCACCTGTGTCTCCTGTGTCTCCTGCACTGGCAGGCGGATTCTTTACCATTGAGCCACTATTATTGTTTAAAATAGGTATTATATTAATACATTTTAAAATTCAAAAGTCCCCAGACAGTATATAGTGAAAGCTTATACCCCTGTCCCCCAGATACCCAGCTCCCCTCCCTATATAGGAAACAAACGTTAGCCATTTCTTATCTAGCTTCCTAGAGATAAATTATGAAAATATTTTTTTAAAAATCGATGAACTCAGAGTTGTAGTGAACATAACTATTATAAGTGCTCTGTTCACAAGATACTTTCGCTACAATGACTGACAATCACTCATGCATGATCCAGTCATCATTTATTGAGAGCCTACTGTGTCCTATGCCAGGTACACCATTCACATGATCTTTTATCCTATTGTATGAGGTAGATGTTTCATTTTCCTCAATTTACAGATAGTAGCTAATAATTTATCAGAGGGACTCATGTTTATGGGGTGTTTACTATATTGTGAGCACTGTTCTATGCATTCCATTTCATTCACTCAACAAAATACATATTTCATATCTGCTATGTGCAACAGAGCAGTGACAAAACACAAAATCTCTGGCTTTGTGGAGCTTAGATTGGAGAAGGTGAACACTTATTAACACTTATGACTAAACAAGGAAGCTAAAGTAGGTGAGATTGTGAAAGGTACCTAAATGGAAAAATGGTGATATGAAGTTCTCAATCATCCTTGCAGCAAATATATGTAGGAGAGACTGTTATTACCTTCTTTTTACAAGTAAAATAATTTGAGAGAGGTTAAGTAACTTGCCCAAGTTTTACGGAGCTTAAGTAGATGAACAATGGATGCACCAAGGCGGGCTGCAGAGGGTATAGAGACCCTACCCATATAATACCTATCAGCACCCCACCCCCAGCTTTAGAATGAGTAACTTGTATTTTCTTTGTCTTCTGTATACAGCCCTGGAAAGCAGCCTCAGAGCCCCAGCTCCTACCAAGCCTATACAACACAGCCATATGATCACCCCAGTCACTGCTCTGTGAAATTCCACAGCCACAGCAGTAGAGGAAGGACAGAGTTGCTGAGTGACTGGCCAATGACAAACAGAGAGAACTATCACTCATCCTGAAGACAGTCCTGGGAGACAGGCATTATTATCCCAGCAGGGACACTGAAGCTTTATCGATGAGCAATGCTGAGAGAACTTAAGTCTCTCCTGCCCAACATCATACAGGTAACAAAAGCTGAGGCAGGATTCCAACCCACATCACTCCAGCTCCTAAAGCTAAGGGAGATGATGGTCCCAGTGTGGACCATGGCTCTGGACTTCAAGATGCCTTTTCAGAGTCACATCTTCTGAAGGCAGGCACATCAGATGGCCCAGGGTCCAGGTGCCTGGTCAGCAAGGTCTTGGAGAGAAAGTGATAGGTGTGTGTTGAAAGAAAGTACTTATGGAATCATTTCTGGAGAAAGAAACAAAAAGAAGCAGTGTGAAGAGGTTGCCTGAAAGGAGAGATGGACTTGAGTCTTAAGTACTTTTCCACTCCCTGAACAATTTATTGGGCTCCCCTCCCCACCCCACCCTCCCCTTATGATTAATAGAGCTTCAAGAGCTGTTCAGTCTCCAGGCCATTTTGCTTTAGGAAGCTTTCATTTGAAAAATGAGACAAGTACTTTCAGAGCTGTCATCAATAGGAAATTAGCAGATAAAAAGAAATCTATTGAAATGGCTTTTAAATATGTACAAGGAGAGCCACAGGGTCTCAGCCACATTCCTCTCCTCTGTCCCTCTTGCCCAGACCTGTCACATCAGAATAATGAACACAAACTGTGCCACCATCAGCAGATGCAGAAGACAACTGCTGAAGGCACTGTGACCAATGTGGTCTGAGCAGCTGCCTCTCAAAATCTTGGGTTTTTAGGGATGTGCTTTCCATAAAGTGGTTTTGGCAGGGTTTCTCTGAAGCGGGATGTGAGACAAGATGACTGTAGAGCTACAGGCACAGGGAGATGACAGTCTGACTCAACTGTAGCCTTTAAGTGTAGTTCTAAGTGGCTATTTCTCTTTCTTTCAAGCATCCAAGATCAGAACCAAATTTGAAGATCAAGCACAACACTCAAGGCTCCTGCAGTCCACAACTGTGTGGTCTTTTGTGGACGGAGCTTAAGGGTATGAGTTCCAATATCAAGCTAGTTTCAAATACTGGCTCTACAGCTTACTACCTATGTGACTTTGAGTATCGTATTTAATCTCTCTGAGTCTCAGTTCCCTATCCCTCAAAATGAAGATAAGGATAGCACCTGCCTCTAAGGACTTTTTTAAGGATTAAGTTAAATAATGTACACAAATTTCTTTGCACACAGAAAGAACTCAGTAAGAATCAGCTGTAGTTATTTGGGGAAAGTCTTTAAGGAGGAATGAATTGGTACAGCCTCTTTGGATACAATTTGTCAAATGTTTAAAAATGTTAAATGCAGACTCCCTTTGACCTAGTGATTCCACTTCTAGGACACTTATAACAACAAGTGTATAAATATAGGAGGTGCTTCTCAGGTGGCACTAGTGGTAAAGAATCTGCCTGCCAGTGCAGAAGACACAAGAGATGCGGATTCAATCACTAGGTCAGGAAGATGCCCTGAAGGAGGGCATGGCAACCCACTCAAGTATTCTTGTCTGGAGAATCCCATGGACAGAGGAGCCTGGCAGGCTACAGTCCGCAGCGTCACAGTCGGACATGACTGAAGCAACTTAACACACACGCATACATACATATACTAAAGGATATTTGCAGGGCAAACTTTGCAATCTGAAAAACAGTGCAGTAAGCGTGCATCCATAGAGGAATGGTTAAGTGAATTATAACTCACCTATTCAGAGGTATGTATCACTCAGTGAGTAACAAGGCTAAGATGTTGCAACAAAGTAAAAGGTCCACAGAATATTAGTCTGTGCACAGAAGTAGATGTAAGGCAGTATATTTGGTATGAATTCATTTATACAAAATATGCAGATACATATTTATAGTTGCATTTAAAAGATTGGAACAATCTATGTTAAACACTAGCTGTCATCTGCTCTAGGAAATCGGACAGGCTGGGGCTTGGAGGGGAGCAGTTGTTCACTCTTTACTGTATGTGGTTCTCTATTAGTTGACTATTGACAAGCAAGAGATATTTTATCATTTTTAAAAGAGCTCATACTTTTGAGCTTAGCCACTCATAGAAAGAGAAAAATTAAGCAAATCAGTTATAGACGCACTAGCAATTGAAACTTCAAGCATGTAATTATGTGGCTCACTTTAGCCATCCCAACTGAACAAAATTCAAAGTAAAAAAATGATACAGTTATGAAAATTTTACTTGGGGATACACAGTGCACATTGGATCTCAAACTGTTTGACTGAATATACACTTTGTTTTCGTCTTTACCAATGCAACCACATAGCCTCATTTTCTTTTCTAACTGATGAATTCCCTTACAAGCCTGCATAACTGCCTGAGAAGTGCTTCCACATGGATGTTTCAGTGTACTTAAAACAAACGTCTGAAAACAAATGTATCATCTTCCCCAAATATGTTATTGTTCCTAAGGAGAGTCCCATTCTTCCCCACTGCCCAGGCTTGAAACCCTAATTTTAGTTGGCATGCCCTCTGTCTTACTCCCTCAGCAGACTGATGGGCAAGTACTTCATTGTTCTTCATCTGCGGTCTCTCTGACATTGCCTCCTTCTTTTCCATTCCCAAGGCCAGTTCCTAAATGCGGGCTCCACCTCACTGTCACCTTGTATCTTCATGACAGCAGCTATAATATTGTGTCCATTGCCCCAACACACTCCACACTGCAAACACAACCCCTAATAGACCATAAACTCCTCAAAAGAAGGATTCATGTTTTATTCATCCTAGTACCGAGTGTCCTGCCTAGGGACCAGTGGGTGCTACATTAATATTTTTTCAGTGAACAAATAGATGGAAAGAAGTAACTAATTTAGTAAGTAATTTCTGGCAGAGTCTCATTTCCCCAGCTCCTCATTCCCCAGCCATTTTCTTCAATAGTTCTCCTTAGCTGATGATTCAATAACATCATCATCATCAGCAATTTGCCACTTCTCAGATGAGAGCACAATCCTTTCAAATTCAGTCATGAATGAGATTTAAAGGGCTTTATTTGATATATTCAATGGTTTTCAAAGAAAACTTTAAAAATTCAAAGCTATAGAAACTGAAAAACTCCAACTGGGCTTAAACTTCCATTGAAACTCTTACAAAACAGTAGAGATGAGCATTTATGAATCATTAGAGGGTTAAAGACCTAGTTCCTTAATTATCAATCCTTAAAATATTATTTTACAATGGGAATGCACATGCATTAAGAACAGACTGTAACTTATAAATCACTTCTAAATAGCTCTATGCCTATGATGTTCAGCTTATTAGGAGTTGTTAATATTCCATTACTCAGAGATCATTAGCACACTCTGCTAGCAGCATAGATCACATAATAGCAAGTGACAAGGGGAGAACATGAAGTACCCTAATTATGATTTCCTTTAAAAACAAAAAAGGTCTGTCGGGACCTCCCCAGAGTGTGAACTTCATCTGGCAAAGTCTGAGAATGCTGAACTTTCCTCCAGGAAGTGGGCTACTATGGGGGAGGGGAAGATTACCTAAAGAGAAAACTAGTTGACATTCCTTATTGCTTTCTACATGCCAAGCACAGTTGTAAATCTCACACACACACACACACACACACAGCATTATGAGGTAGGTACTGTTATCCCTGTTTACGAATAAGGGGGGCTTCTTCAGTGGCTCAGTGGTGAAGAATCCTCTTGCCACTGCAGGAGACACAGGAGTTGTGGGTTCAATCCCTAGGTCAGGAAGATTCCCTGGAGGAGGAAATGGTAAAGCACTTTAGTTTTCTTGCCCGGAGAATCCCATGGACAGAGGAGCCTGGTGGGCTAGAGTACACGGGGTCCCAAAGAGTTGGACACAACTGGAGCAGCTGAGCATGCATGCACAATGCACAAATAAGGACACCAAGTCCCCACCTGAGGCTAAGTAACATGTCCAAGGTTGTGCCTGCGTGTGTGTGCCAAGTCACTTCAGTCGTGTCCAGTTCTTTGCAACCCTGTGGACTGTAACTCGCCAGGCTCCTCTGTCCATGGGATTTTCCAGGCAAGAATACTGGAGTGGGTTGCCATTTTTTCCTCCAGGGGATCTTTTGGACCCAGGAATCTAACCAGCATCTGCTGTGTCTCCTTCATTGGCAGGTGGATTCTTTTACCACTAGTGCCACCTGGGAAGCCCATCCAAGGTTACAGAGCTCCTAAAGGGGAGCACGGTGGAGTAGATACAGAGCTGTGCCACCCGGGTCCACCTTCAAGGAAGGACTTGTCTTATCTTGTGGGAGTGCTGTCCAGCCTCCAGCCTGTGACAGCCTCCAGCTGTTAGATCCTTCAGAGACCCCTCAGCTGTACAGAGGACCTGGCCAAGAAGGCACACTCCCCAGCGCAGCCCAAACCCAATGGCTGGTCACTGCCGAGGTAGAAAGGTCTGACCTTTGGGGCTCTCTGAGGGGCAGCTGAGGTAGCTCGTACAGGGTAGTTAGACCCAGCTCACCCCATGGGGTGGGACAGGGCTTTGCTGGACCTGCAGTGAGTTCTCCTCCTCCCTCCACCCCTCCCTTCCTCCTCTCCTGCCCACAGGGTCCATCTCTCTAATTGCCCTGCACACCGTCCAAAGACTCTAGGTCACTTGTGCCAAATAATCTGACTCCACAGCCGTTACTTTTAACTCTTTACTGTCTTCCCAGGTAGAATGACAGAAGGAAACCTGCAAGTCATTCTGTAGCCTCATCTTTGTGATTATTTCTGCCCCTGCTTATATCAAACGTGTGTTAGAACTGCTCAGCGTAAACAATACTATACCATGTGCTGTGCTATGCTTAGTTGTGTCTGACTCTCTGCAGCCCCATGGACTGTAGCCCACCAGGCTCTTCTGCCCATGGAATTCTCCAGGCAAGAATCCTGGAGTGGGTTGCCATGCCATGCTTTGGCCCAAATTCTGGGAGGAGAAAAAAACTGAGATCGTGACAAATATCTACATCAGTATCAGGCCCTAGAATACAGTTTCTTCTACTTTGATTATATCTGTGTCTTATGTTTAATTCTGCAATCAATTCACCAGCCCATAGGCTTCTCTCCTTCTGTTCATCTTACACCACTCCTTGCTTAAAGTGTGAACTACATGTAGGCACACTGACCAATTTTAAAGTTGTTATTAACTCTAAGTGGCTGATTGCACACTCAGTGTCCGGACTTGAGTAACTTTTAACTTTTCTATGGGGAAATGCTAGCCCACAAAGGAAAGAACAGTGAATCTTTCCCTTGCTCCCTCTCTCTTCTTTCTTGCAAAATGTCAATGGGACAATTTAGAAACGAAAACTAAAAGGACAGTAGAACCAGAGGTTCCCAGAAACTTTTCCCAGTATCACAACCTCCTAGGTGGAACACCAACAAGGCCTCCCAAATGCTATAATGGAATTGTCCGTTGGGCCCTGATTCATGTTTGGTTGTGTGTGTGTGTGTGTGTGTGTGTGTGTTCGTGTGTGCACATGCACGTGCACACAAGCACTCTCAGTCGCTCAGTCATGCCCAACTCTTTGGGACCCCATGGACTGTATAGCCTGCCAGGCTCCTCTGTCCATGAGATTTTCCAGGTAAGAATACTGGAGTGGATTGTCATGCCCTCCTCAAAGGGATCTTCCCAATCCAGAGATCGAACCCACGTCTCCTGTATCTCCTGCACTGCAGGCAGATTCTTCACCACTGAGCCACCAGGGAAGCCCCGAGTCATGTTTCAGTTCAGTTCAGTTCAGTCGCTCAGTCGTGTCCAACTCTTTGCGACCCCATGAATCACAGCATGCCAGGCCTCCCTGTTCATCATCAACTCCCAGAGTTCACTCAAACTCATGTCCATCGAGTCAGTGATGCCATCCAGCCATCTCATTCTCTGTCATCCCCGTCTCCTCCCACCCCCAATCCCTCCTAGCATCAGACTCTTTTCCAGTGAGTCAACTTGTCGCATGAGGTGGCCAAAGTATTGGAGTTTCAGCTTTAGCATCAGTCCTTCCAATGAATACCCAGGATTGATCTCCTCTAGAATGGACTGGTTGGATCTCCCTGAGTCATGTTTAAGGTACAGCAAATTGATGAGAGAGTCTCAAAAACATTTATCCTTTACTATTAGATTACTTTTAAAGTACCTTCAAACCAGAAGAATCTATACTTCAAAGCACTGAACAGTGTGGTAATTTCAACCCCAGAAACAATAAAGAAAAATCAACTGGATGTATAAATAAATGAATCCAGGCTGAAATAATACACAACTGTACTTGCGATAAACACAATTTTAAAAATAAAAACTTCCATTTCAAAAAGCTTTGTTGCTATTTTCTTCACCAAAGGTTAGTGTGCTTTAGTGATAAGTACTTGTAGTGCATTACAAAGAAACAAGGAGTTTTCTAAGAAGACACTCATAAATGTTAAAAGAAAAAACTTAGTCTATAAAACTTGAAGTGAAATTCTAGAGTGGCAGTTGCAATAGCATCCTCTGAAAATGTGTAATAAGGCTTGACCTTGGTTCCTGCTTGTACTTTCAGATCATGGGGAAAAAAATATCACTCAGGAGCATATGAAATTCAGTGCATAGAACATAGGTGAACACAAAAATGCAGGTAGAAAAGATCATCCAAAAGTCATTCCTATAGTTAAAACTCTGCCTTTCTGACTCTCCTGCAAGGAGCAATAGTGTCCCATTGAACAATTTCATCCTTTAAAAGTCATCAGGCACTAATGTGAAGACAAATGTGCAGGCTTTTGACACACTCCCTTCATATCACTAAGAGTATACACCTCCTCCTCGGAATGTTCATTCTCTTCCTTAACAAAGACCGTGATCGCCTCAACCCCTGGCATTTCCTCTTTAGTAAACAGCGAACTCATACATAGGCTGAAAAACGTCACAAGACACACTTCCTTTAGTCATGCAGTAATTCAGTTGCCATGGTAATCTTTGGTAAACTTGAAAAGTACTTTGGAGAGGTCATTTCTAATGCTTGTTTTTAAAATTCTAGAACTTTCAAAAGTCTTTGAGGATAAAGGGGCTGAAAATGCTTTTCTCTTCAATGCCTCGCCATGGATTCACCAAATGGAGCCCAGCTATTGACACTATGACATCCATTACATCTCTGACAATGCTCACTCCATCACTGCCCACCTCAAGATCATTGTTATAGACTGCCCATATCTCCCCAGTTCAATGAAAGCATTACTCAGGTCTCTGAGGCAGTGAAGGGAATTAATCCATGAAATAAGCACTCTCCCTAATAGTCCCCAGAGCTCACAATTGAGCACTGTCACTCTAGCCTTCCATCAATAATAGGGTGACAAAGTACACTCCGAAGCAGTTTAACAAAGGAACATCAGATAACTCGGGACTTGAACACATCCAAGCTGCTACGCAAGGGAACACTGTCACACAGGAGGCTCTGATGATTCACGGCTCTCACCCACTTTGTTCATCAACCATGTAGAGGCTCAAAGGTTTTCAAGAAACACTATCTGAAAGAATTTTTGGCTAATAGACACATTTGACAAGTGATCTTTCATCTTTATTCCAAATTATCTTCCTATCATTAGCCAAGGATAATACACGAGCAATTTTCAAATACAATTTCATGGACTGAAGATGTTCTGAAGACTTTTTAACCAGAGAAAGACATTATCATTGGCTTTACCAGACTCTGGATTTTTTGAAAGAACTTAATTAAGTAAAATTAATGGTTTCACTCGAGTTGAATAAGCAGTCACACACTATTTCCTTCTCTGCTGGCCTCTGTTGGTCACATTACAATAGGATGACACTCATGAACTAAAGCAGGGCGAGTGCATGGCAGAAGGAGCACTGACCTGGAAGACAAGAGTCTGCTTGACTTCAAGCAAACCATTTAATATCCCTTAGTCTGTTGCCTTATCTGTATATACAAGGATTGAACTACATAGGAGAGAATGTGGCTTCAGTCAATGCAGCTGAAACACAGAAGGAGAAGTAACATATAAAGCAGGCTGAGGTTTGGTCAGGTAGGCAATGGCTAGGTCATGCCTTGTAGGTCTCCTCAAAGATTTTGATATTTACGTTAAGAGCAGTAGAGGATATAATTCATTAAAGTATTTAAGCAAGGGGGTAATGTGATCAGATACATATTTCAGAAAGAGTGCTATGGACTTTAGGTTGGCGATCAGAGCAGAAGCATGGAAACCAGGCATTAAACAGCTCTAGTAGCCTAGGTGATAGATAAGTGTTAGACTAGAGTGATGGCAATAAAGATGGAAGTAGTGGATTTGAGAGCTACTCAGAGGCAAAATTAACAGGATTTTGTGATGGAAGTTAGAGAGAAGCACTTGTAAAGAATGATTCTTTTGAAGTTGATACTTTAGAATCAACAAAATCAACATGCAACCAGCTTGTTGCGTGGTTGGTGATGCCATGGGCTGGGATAGAAAATACTGGAAGAGCACCAGTCTAAGAGAAACTGTTCAATGTTTATGAGTTCAGTTTGAACAAACCAAGTTAGAGGTGCTTTAAAATATCCAAATGGTGATGTCAAGACAGTAGAGAGGTCTGGAGGTTAGAGAAAGTATCTGAGCTGGAGATATGAATTTGAAAGTCACTGGTGTATAGAAAGCAATTGAAACCATGGTACAGAGCAAGTATAGTTAGGAAAGAAGAGGCCTATCCAAGATCTCAGAAACCCCAACAATTCAGCCTCAGAGTGTAGAAGCAGGAGCTGTGAAATAGACTGGAAAGGAGAAATATAATTGAAGGGAAGCCAGAATGTAGTGTTAGAGGAGCCAAGAGGGGAAGTATTTGCTTGGAGGGAAGGCTCAACACAGACTTCAGTAACTGGAGGTCGCTGACGATAGTGTGAAACTGTGTAAGCTCAGATCAAAGGAGATCACCTAGCATCAGTCACATTGCAGGCCCTGGACCTTCAAGCCTAGTCCACTGTGGATGGTCCCCTTCCTCAAAGACATGAAACCATCATGTCATCGTATCAGGGGATGACCCTTCCCAAAGATTCTCCTTTGTCCTCAATAATATAACACCCTCCTCTGAAATACTCCCTTTTCCCCATAATGTTACTTTCTCCCACTGTCATCTTCAGTTTTCATCAGATTGCACCCTCCACCCTTCTCTACAATTTTCCAGTTAATGATGCTAGTCTAGTCTCTTCTTCAAAAAGAAGTGAGGGCAGGAAGGCGAGAGAGGGTAGGAAGGCAAGAGGAGGCTGGGGAGTCCCAGGGAAGTTCCTGGAACATGTGTGCATGAGGAGCGTGGCTGCTGCCTGAACAAACCTCATTAGTTTTCCACCTGGCTCCATGTGTGTATCTCTCTATCGACAGTGATTATGCAAATGTGGTATTTATTTTAATGAAAATGTCAGGTGTGTTTTGCTGTAACATTATATATGATTGACTGTGGTATTAAAGTAACAACTTGATAACAACTGCATAAGAATACCTGGAGTCCAGAAAACAGAAGTTTGACACACTTCTCTCTTCTAACAGTGGCATGATTTTAGTGGGAGAGTGGGAGCTGAAATATTCTCTAAAGCAATTTCCATGATGTGAAGGAAATTCAGATAATGAGGATCCATACCTAGTCATTAGCTCTGCCCAACTTCTTCGAAGGCACAGGAGTGGCTTGGGCTCCAGCTGGCCTGTTAATTGATCCTAGAGATCTGGTCTTCAGACCGTATGTGGACTTTCACAGAGCTGTCCAGGCTTGGGGAAAGGGCATACCTCATTTTGGAGATGCAGAATGCCAGAGTGGTTTTAAAGTCAGACCACACCTTATTTTGAACTCTGGTTTCTGCCTTTTCTTGCTGCACAATCTTAGAAAAGTTACTTTCTCTGGAGGATCTCAGTTTTCTTATCTGTAAAGATAAAGGAAAATGCCTACTTTATAGGCTGTTGTATACACATCCTTTTTTTAAAGATTTTTAAAAATATGGACCATTTTTAAAGCCTTTATTGAATTTGTTACAATATTGCTTCTGTTTTATGTTTTAGTTTTTTTTGGCCGTGAAGCATGTGGGATTCTCAGCTCCCTGCATGCTTGCGTGCATGTGTGTGCTCAGTCGTGTCTGACACTTTGCAACCCCACAGGCTGTAGCCCACCAGGCTGCTCTGTCCATGGGATTCTCCAGGCAAGAATACTGAAATGGGCTGCCATTACCTTCCCTGGCCAGGGATCAAACCCACATCTACATTGGAAGGTAAATTATTAACACTGGACTGTCAGGAAAGTCCCCCACATCCTTAACTTAGGGACAGCAATGTAGCTTCTGTTCTCTTCAAGTTGTTCAATTCACTCTTCTTAAAATGTCAAACCCTCTAAATGTTCACACACACAATGGTTTGTCTTGTGGTTTAAGGCCATCTACTTACTTCCAGTACCATCAGTGGGCCATTGATAGTTTCACGGTGGGATCAGCGGAAGCTGGATGTGAATATAGTCTATGCTCTCCTTGGGTTTCCAATCTATGCTCTTCTTAGGTTTTAAAATGAATTTATACATTTAAATATTAGATGCCTTTTTGAAACAGAAATATATAACATTTTTAGAATAGCTTGGCTTTAAGATCCACAAATAATCCAAAAGATTTTTAATAATTAAAGGCCTCAACCTTCTCCCTCATGAAAAATTTAGCCAGAATTCCTAATGAAACAAAGTGATTTGAAATTTAACTCATATAACATAGGATTAAATGTTTTCAAACCAGGTTGCTCAAAAAGATCCCAAAAGCCTAAATAATTCATTGGCAGCCAAGAATTGGACATCATTTCTAAACCCCAAGTGGAGTTGAGTGGAATGAGTGGAGAAATAATACATAAAGTTAGACACAGCTTGGTGGGGCCTTCCCAAGCAGGCAGCCTGGTAACACCTCACCCCACAAAGCAGAAACAGCGATTCATCATCTTATGGTACTATCTTCTCTATTTAAGAATAGCATTTAACAAGCTTATTTTAGAATCTGATTCATTATCATTTTTAGGAAATTTAAAGGCCTTAAAACTTCTCCATATTGTGTGTGATTACACTTAATTAAAGTTCACATCTTTCGCAGAAAGGTGGGACATTGGTTCTAATTTTAAATACTAGTGTGATTGAGAGCATAATGCATGAGACCCAGGTTCTATTTCTGACTTGGTCATTACTTTTCCAGCTTTTCCAAATGCCTCCGTTTTTCCATCCCCCCTAGTTGGGCAGAGTTCATTAGAAATTGGCAGAGTTCATGACAACAAATTATGTCATCAGCATTCGTGAAACTATCAAGTCCATACTGTGTAGTAGACACCATTTGCTAAAAATACAATAGTGAACAAGAAAGGCTTGTTCCTAATCTCACAGAGCTTATGTTTGCTCCAAATATGTTTACTGCCATCCAGTCACCTATAGGACACTTTCAGGAACCACTAAAGACACACAGAGCCACTAAGTCAACCAAGTCAACAAATATTTGTTGAATACTGACAACACGCAAGGCATTGCTTCAGATGCAAAGAGAGAAAAAAATGTCTCTCACTAGACCTCTGCTGCCATAGGATAGAGATCATGTCATTGTGCTCTGTGTCCTCAAAGTCTAGCAGAGTGCCTGGCACTCGGCAGATGTCCAACATGTAACTGCTGAATAACACAGAGAGGGAGTTGGTGAGGGAAAAAAATCATGAGTCCTACTCTCAAGGGATTAGAATATAATGTAGACTTTCAAGCATCTGTGCATCTATGGATCAAATACAATAAATCACAGAATGTTACATAAAAAAAAAACAAAAACACGAAAGATACAAAAGAAGTAAGAGCATAAACTCAAACAGATAGTTGTACACCAGGTTCACAGCAACATGATTCACAATGGTTAAAGGCAGAAACAACCCAAATGTTCATGAACAGATGAATGGGATAAATAAAATGTAGTATATTCACACAGTGGAATATTGTTCAGCCTTAATAAGGAAGTTAATTCTGATACATGATGCAATATGGATGAACCTTGAAGACATTACAGTGAAATCAGATACAAAAGGACATATATTGTATGATTCCACTGACATGAGGTACTTAGAATAGGCAAATTCATAGAGACAGAAAGTAGAGTGATAGTTACCAGGGACTGGAGAGAGAAGGAATGGAGGTAGAGTTCAATGGGTACAGAGTTTCTGTTGGGGATGAAGAGAAAATTCTGGAAGTGGGCAGTAGTGATGGTAATTATACAACGTGAATGTACTTAATGTCACTGAGCTATCCACTTGAAAATATTTAAAATGGCAAATGCTACATTTTGCCACAATAAAAAAATAGTGATAGTTATAGAAAGACATAAAGGAGTTTGTAAGGCAGTGACAGCATCTGCCTGCCTTAATTAAGAAGAGGGTCCCTAGAAGCAGTATCGTGTGAGCTCACTCTTCCTTTTAATGCCTACAAATCAAAGTTTTCACTGATAACAGTAAGAAGCAAACATTTGTTTTCATATAGTTCACCACTTTTCTGTGACTCTTTCTTATATAAAAAACTGGTGAGAGTAGCTGTTCCCAGGAAGATGAGTTGGAAGTCTGAAGGTTTAGGGACCTAATGGCCTGGAGTGGGAAATTATTTACTTTTCACTACACATTTATTCCTTTTTTAATCATGTACACTTATTCCTTTAAAAAAAAAACTAAGATTAAAACAAATTTCAGAACAAATGACTTCTGATCATCTTTACAAAGATTCCCTAAATGTGGTCTGAAAAAGACACCCATTTCCTATCCTCCTTTTATTCAAAGTAAAAGTGAAAGCTGCTCAGTCATCTCTGACTGTTTGTGACCCCAGTCCATGGAATTTTCTAGGCCAGAATACTGGAGTGGGTATCCTTTCCCTTCTCCAAGGAATCTTCCCAACCCAGGGATCGAACCCAGGTCTCCCACATTGCGGGTGGATTCTTTACCAGCTGAGTCATAAGGGAAGCCCAAGAATACTGGAGTAGGTAACCTATCCCTTCTTTAGCGGATCTTCCTGATCCAGGAATCAAACTGGAGTCTCCTGCATTGCAGGCAGATTCTTTACCAATTGACTTTAAAATAGCCAATGTTCCAAGTCAGAAGCATTCATCAGATAGCTACCAAAGCACCTTTCCAATATGAAACTCTAACTCTGTCTTATAAGAATATAATATTTATAATAAGGAATCTCCCTCCCTGCTAATCACCCTTCAACATACAAATATAAAGAACTAATAACATCAAATTATGCAGACAGTATAACTTTAACTACCACTTTAACTTCCAGACATGATTAAGTCAAGGTCTTGGCCTGACTCTTTTATGTTCTATGTTTTAATTTTGGATCCCTTTCTAGTAAATTGTACTTTATCGATGTATTCCTATGGCATAGCTGTTTGTGATGGCGATGCCCCAAGTTAAAGTATCAGTTTCATTAGACTCCTTTATAGCCAGCTAGATATGGCCAGGTAACTAAATTCTAGCCTGTGAGAAGTACTGTGTTATTCTCTAGAAGATTCCTCAGGCAGAAGACACACACTTTTGCCCTTCCCTTTGCCTCCTTCCTGGAAGTGACTTTGAGGATAGAAAGCATGTGCTGAGGATGGAGACAGGATGTGGGGTCATTTACAGGATCCTGAAGCTCCCATACAGTCTGGTTCCCTCCTACTCTTTTTTGTGGTGGAAGAAACCACTGTGCGGTCAGCCATTGTTATCTGGAGACTGTTACATGCTGTTTACAGAAGCGTTTTCTGTCGATTCCTCTCCCCATCCTCTGCATATTCGTTCTTCTTCATGCTGTTTTCTGGAAGCTTTAGCTGTCCTGCACACAACACCTTTCAGATCCCTTCAGTCTGTTGCTCAGAGTTGCTACGAAGTGTTCTCCTCTGCCTCTGACTGCTGTAGCTGTTTTATCAGCCCCTTCCTGCTAAATGTTCTGCTATCTTAGAGCTGGTTTCCTCTGAGAATGTCAGCTCCAAGAGGTCAGAGCTGTCCTATCGATTCACATCTATGTTCCTAGAACTTAGAACAGTGCTTGACTTTTAGTAACTACTCCATAACTATTCCATTGAGTTCACTCAGCAAATATTGAGCACCTCATACGTGCCAAGCACCTTTCTGAGCACCCAGGACATCTCAGTAAATAAAACAGATAAAAAATCACTTCCCTGGAGCATTTACATTCTAGTGTAGGAGAAAGAAAAGTAAACAACTAACATTAAGTCAATCAAACAACCAATATTTTAAAAAAAGAAAAGAAAGTTAATCCAGTATGTTATTAGGGAAGAGGTGCTGTGGAAAACCAGAGCAGAGCAAAGGAAGTTGGGGTCCCATGGTGACAAGACTGGCTGTAGGGAAATGGGGCAAAAGTTTTAAATAAAGAAAGGGGTAAGAGTTGGCCCTTTGAGAAGGTACCATTTGAGCAAAGACTTAAAGGTTGTGAGGAAGAAAGCCATTCAGATATACCAGGGAAGAGCAGTTCAGGCAACTAGTACAACAAGGGAACAACTAGTGTGAAGGTCAAGTGGCTTCAAAAAATAGCATGAATATGGCAAATGAGCCCAGAAGAGGGTGAGCAGGTAGGAGAGGGGAGCGAGAAGTCAGAGAGATCTCGAATCCTACAGGTCAATCTCAGTCTTCTGACTGCCATTTTGAGTGACATGGCGCAGGACAGAAAAAGGACAAGATACGGTTTTTATTTTAGGAGAACAGTCTGACTGTTGAGAACAGATTATAAGGGACAAAGAATGAAAACAAGGAGACCAGAAAGGAGAACTGAAATAATTAGGGAAGAAATAGTTAAAACCTTGGACCAGGATACAGCAAGGGATGGGGAAAATGACCGGATTCTATATACATTTGGTGAGGGGTAGGGGTGAGCCAACTGGATATGGGATATGGAAAATGGAAAGTGACTTCTGAGATGACTCCAAGTTTTCAGTCTGGGCGGCTGGAAGAATGGTGTTGCCATTAACTGAAATAGGGAAAGCTGTGTGTGGACCAGGCTGGGAAGGAGGATTTTAGGGGCTATATGAGATGAACACTAGACATTCAGGTGGAGGTGTCCACCTCACAGCATGTGTGTACACATTTGAAGTTTGAAAAGTTCTGGGTTAGGAGTATAACCTGTGGAGTCATCATGAATATATGAAAAAAGAGCTCTGGACAATGATAAAACATGGTTTTCTTTCTGTAAGGAATTCTTACATTTTGTAACTGCAGGAATGGCTTCCAAAGAGTGTGAACAAGACCACTTAACAAGAAAACAAGTCAAAACCTCTGTAATTCTTTCCATTCTTTCATTTTATAGCACTGTATCTCAAAATGTGGTCTGCAGGCAGTGAAGGACAGGGAAGCCTGGCGCGCTGCAGGTCATTGGGTCCCAAAGAGTTGGACACGACTTAGCTACTGAACAACAACAATATCCCCTGATTCAAAATAAAACTGACTTTTGCAATCAGTACACTTAATGATTCACATACATACTCAAATCTGAAAACCACCTACTCTGTGTGTGCAACTCTGTGGCATGGAGTGTCATTTGGAAATTTCCTCTTTCATAAGTGGGATGGGCACAGCCTAGGGAGAGTCACTAGGAACCCCTGATATACAATGCATGGTACAATAGGCTGACACATGTTGCATGGGATTTATCAATCCTCAATCAAATAAATGTCTGGGCAATATTATGAATCATTTTCTGCATCATCTCCATAGCAACCTTCAGCCTAGGCCTTTGTGATGGATCTCTCTTGCTACCAGTTATAACGACTTTGGTTCCAATAAGCATGAGGCTTCATGACAGAAGCCTTCATGACAGAAACTGCTGTTTCTCAGCCATATCTGATTCTCTGGTGTCAGCATTTAGAATCCTGTAATCCTATGATAGTTTTTCAGTTCTTTGTAATCTCAATTTTTTACTTTATTATTTTTTCACTTGCTGATGAAGTTTAAGAACATTACATGACTATATACTATAGTCTAATATAGACTATATACTACAGTCTAATATAGGCTATACACTATAATCTAATGAACTGAAAAGTCCTTAAGAAGTAATTGGTTACTCACAGAAACAAACATAGCAGATACTTGAAAGGATGAGCCAGGTACCTTTGGGGAAATACAAGTTCCAGGAGACTGTGCAAACCAATTTAACAGGTTTCTTGATTAATCATTTTTAGGCCTAGATTAAGGCCTAAATTCCTAAACTAAGAAATATATCTGAAATGTCTGGACCAGGGATGCCATAAACCCAAAGATCTCTTCAAGCAGTTTGTCACAATGTCTGGCAGCTGTGGGCTTCACTCATGCACATTTTCTGCCTGACTGTTTTGGAGACTGAAGTTACCATTCCTACCCTAGATCAATTGTTCTCAGAGGTTCGAGATCCTGGAGCTACTCTTTCAATCTCCTATGCCAAAAAGGAAAAGAAAAAAGCTACCTGACATGCTATGGAGAATCTGGTATGAGAATCTTTAGAAAGTACTTTGTGTGTGTGTGCTAAGTCACTTCAGGCGTATCCAACTCTTTGTGACACTATGGACTGTAGCCCACCAGGCTCCTCTGTCCATGAGATTTCCCAGGCAAGGATACTGGAGTGGGTTGTCATGCCCTCCTCAGGGGATCTTCCTGACCCAGGGATCAAACCTGTGTCTCTTATGTTTCCTACATTGGCAGGCAGGTTCTTAACCTGCTAGCACCACCTGGGAAGCCCAGAAAGTACTTAGACCACTGTTTAAATGATAAAACCCAAATGTGTGGCATCTGGAAGGGCTTCCCTGGTGACTCAGATGGAATCTACCTGCAATGCAGAAGACCAGGGATCAATCCCTGAGTTGGGAATCCCCTGGAGAATGGCAACCCACTTCAGTATTCTTGCCTGGAGAATCCCACGAACAGAGGAGCCTGGCAGGCTACTCCAAAGGGTTGCAAAGAGCCAGATACCTCCATGGTATCTGGAGGGCTTAGTTTATAAAACCCTATGTATTTCTGACTTCAGTTCTGCTTGACAAAAGGCTTGTGTTTTAAATTATAGTTGTCACTTTCATTTGTCTTGATTCTAGACTAATATCATACTATGTTTCTATGATCTTTTTTTGTACAAAACACTAATAAGTTTGATTTATAGGTACACTTAAATTCAGCACTTAAATCTAGTGTAGAGAGACTGAAAATCCAGAACTGAAATCGGAAACCATCAGTTCAGTTCAGATCAGTCGCTCAGTCATGTCCGACTGTTTGCGACCCCATGAATCACAGCACGCCAGGCCTCCCTGTCCATCACCAACTCCAGGAGTTCACTCAAACTCATGTCCATCGAGTCGGTGATGCCATCCAGCCATCTGATTCTCTGTTGTCCCCTTCTCCTCCCACCCCTCATCCCTCCCAGCATCAGAGACTTTTCCAGTGAGTCAACTCGTCACATGAGGTGGCCAAAGTATTGGAGTTTCAGCTTTAGCATCAGTCCTTCCAATGAACACCCAGTACTGATCTCCTTTAGAATGGACTGTTTGGATCTCCTTGCAGTCCAAGGGACTCTCAAGAGTCTTCTCCAGCACCACAGTTCAAAAGCATCAATTCTTCGACGATCAGCTTTCTTCACAGTCCAACTCTCACATCCATACATGACCACTGGAAAAACCATAGCCTTGACTAGACGGACTTTTGTTGGCAAAGTAATGTCTCTGCTTTTTAATATACTAACTAGGTTGGTCATAACTTTCCTTCTAAGGAGTAAGTGTCTTTTAATTTCATGGCTGCAATCAGCATCTGCAGTGATTTTGGAGCCCAAAAAATAAAGTCTGACACTGTTTCCACTGTTTCCCCATCTATTTCCCATGAAGTGATGGGACCACATGCCATGATCTCTGTTTTCTGAATGTTGAGCTTCAAGCCAACCTTTTCACTCTCCTCTTTCACTTTCATCAAGAGGCTTTTGAGTTCCTCTTCACTTTCTGCCATAAGGGTGGTGTCATCTGCATATCTGAAGTTATTGATATTTCTCCCAGCAATCTTGATTCCAGCTTGTGCTTCTTCCAGCCCAGCGTTCCTCATGATGTACTCTGCATATAAGTTAAATAAGCAGGGTGAAATATACAACCTTGACGTACTCCTTTTCCTGTTTGGAACCAGTCTGTTGTTCCATGTCCAGTTCTAACTGTTGTTTCCTGGCCTGTATACAGGTTTCTCAAGAGGCAGTTCAGGTGGTCTGGTATTCCCATCTCTTTCAGAATTTTCTACAGTTTATTGTGATCCACACAGTCAAAGGCTTTGGCATAGTCTATAAAGCATAAATAGATGTTTTCCTGGAACTCTCTTGCTTTCTCCATGATCCAGCGATGTTGGCAATTTGATCTCTGGTGCCTCTGCCTGATCTGGAAGTTCAGGCAATTTGATCTCTGGTGCCTCTACCGTGATCTGGAAGTTCACGGTTCACATATTGCTGAAGCCTGGCTTGGAGAATTTTGAGCATGACTTTACTAGCGTGTGAGATGAGTGCAATTGTGCAATAGTTCGAGCATTCTTTGGCATTGCCTTTCTTTGGGATTGGAATGAAGACTGACCTTTTCCAGTCCTGTGGCCACTGCTGAGTTTTCCAAATTTGCTGGTATATTGAGTGCAGCACTTTCACAGCATCATGTTTCAGGATTTGCAATAGCTCAACTGGAATTCCATCACCTCCACTAGCTTTGTTCGTAGTGATGCTTTCTAAGGCCCACTTGACTTCACATTCCAAGATGTCTGGCTCTAGGTCAGTGATCACACCATCGTGATTATCTTGGTCATGAAGATCTTTTTTGTACAGTTCTTCTGTGTTTTCTTGTCACCTCTTCTTAATATCTTCTGCTTCTATTAGGTCCATACCATTTCTGTCCTTTATCGAGCCCATCTTTGCATGAAATGTTCCCTTGGTATCTCTAATTTTCTTGAAGAGATCTCTTGTTTTTCCTATTCTGTTGTTTTCCTCTATTTCTTTGCATTGATCACTGAGGAAGGCTTTCTTAGCTCTCCTTGCTATTCTTTGGAACTCTGCATTCAGATGCTTATATCTTTCCTTTTCTCCTTTGCTTTTCGCCTCTCTTCTTTTCACAGCTATTTGTAAGGCCTCCTCAGACAGCCATTTTGCTTTTTTGCATTTCTTTTCCATGGGGATGGTCTTGGTCCCTGTCTCCTGTACAATGTGACGAACCTCCGTCCAGAGTTCATCAGGCACTCTATCTATCAGATCTAGTCCCTTAAATCTATTTCTCACTTCCACTGTATAATCATAAGGGATTTGATTGAGGTCATATCTGAATGGTCTAGTGGTTTTCCCTACTTCCTTCAATTTCAGTCTGAATTTGGCAATAAGGAGTTCATGATCTGAGCCACAGTTAGCTCCTGGTCTTGTTTTTGCTAACTGTATAGAGCTTCTCCATCTTTGGCTGCAAAGAATATAATCAATCTGATTTCGGTGTTGACCATCTGGTGATGTCCATGTGTACAGTATTCTCTTGTGTTGTTGGAAGAGGGTGTTTGCTATGACCAGTGCGTTCTTTTGGCAAAACTCTATTAGCCTTTGCCTTGCTTCATTTCGTGCTCCAAGGCCAAATTTGCCTGTTACTCCAGGTGTTTCTTGACTTCCTACTTTTGCACTCCAGTCCCCTATAATGAAAAGGACATCTTTTTTGGGTGTTAGTTCTAAAAGTTCTTGTAGGTCTTCATAGAACCGTTCAACTTCGGCTTCTTCGGCGTTACTGGTTGGGGCATAGGCTTGGATTACTGTGATATGGTTTGCCTTGAAACCATAAGGAACCACAATTATGTGCTTATGGGAGAGTCGAAGTCTAAGGTCACTGGCCATAACAACTCCCAAATGGGCTCAAACCAGACATTTGTCACCCGCAGAGGACAGGACCCAGGAGGTGCAGAGTCAGAAAATGCCGACTCTGATGACCCACTGGCACCATCCACTGTCCTAAGTACCTAGACCCTGGTCCTGGTGGAAGAAAGCACATGGAGGCCCTAGTCAGACATTAGTTGAAGGACGGGGTTCCTTGGGGAAGTCACTCCTCTTCTCTGAATGTAAACCAGAAGGAGCAGCAGCTTCAAATAAAGAAACATTCACTTTTCCTAATTAAACTCATGAGCTTATGACTCTTGACAGGCAGCAAGTTTGTAAGTTATGTCATTTAAAAATTTTTTTCCACTGCTTACTATTAAACAGATCAATAAGACTGCATATATATTAGGCTACTCCTTAAACTTTTATCCTCCACTACATTTAAATGGGGGCTTCCCTGGTTGTTCAGTGGGTAAAAGAATCTGCTTGCAATGTTGGAGACCTGGGTTGGGAAGATCCCCTGGAGAAGGAAATGGCAACCCACCCCAGTGTTCTTGCCTGGAGAAACCCTTGGGCAGAGATGCCTGGTGGGCTGCAGTTCACGGGGTCACACAGAGTCAGACATGACTGAGCAACTAATACTTTTTAATTTAGATGGTACTGCATTCAGATCTTGTTTCCTCCTGGGAGGTGTTGGATCTTATTTCCAAAATTGTGAGGTAGAGTGTTTCCATTCTTTTTCTACACAAGATAAGTAGGAAGCACATGGTCATGAAAAATACTGGAACCAGTATGGAGCAAGTTGGGAGCAAATACATGTGCCAGGGTACATCACAGTTTCTGGGAAACCCTTTCTATACCCCTTGGCAGGGTGGCATTTTGTCTTTTCAGTTAAAGTAACAGTTTCTATGCGGCCTTCCCAATGGCTCAGTGGTAATGAATCTGCCTGCCAATGCAGGAGATGAAGGAGATGCAGATTCAATCCCTGGATCAGGAAGATCCCCTGGAGTAGGAAATAGCAACCTGCTCCAGTATTCTCATCTGGGAGAATCCCATGGACAGAGGAGCCTGGAGGACTGCCGTCCAAAGGGTCACAAAGAGTCAGACACAACTGAGCATGCACACAGTGCCAATGCCTGCAGTCCCGACACTGCAGGCAACCTGTTGTCTTTTTGTTCTGTTGCATTAGACAGTCACTAAGTATTTGTTGACCATAATTGATTCAAACCATAAAAGAAAAACAAAGCTATCCTATCATGTGTCCATTTCCAAGCCTGCAAACAGCAGGAGATGCTGTCCTGGAGGTTTGGTAGAAGAGCTGCAGTGTGTGGTTTACCTATAAGGCTAACCTGGGAGCTGTAAACAGGGAGAAAAATATAATGCAACAAAATGTTCTCAACACTTATTTACTTAGAAGAAATTGAGATGTACGAGTTATCCATAGTGTCTGCTAAATTGTCTGTTATTAAATATGTTGCCAAGGAAATAAACCCTTTTGTTGCATATTCTGAGAAAACAACTTTAAACAAGATGCCAAGAGGAAGGAAAGAAAAGGGAAAGGATATTTGGCAAAACATCCTTGTTAAAATGGCAACTGCCATGTCCCCTTTACTTTATATCTGTTTAAAGATGATGGAGACAACAAAAACTAATAGTCCCTAAATATTTCAAACTATATATTTATATGTAGAATTATGCAATATTGCCTTATTCAGCAATTCTCTTTACAACAGCTATATATGGCAATTCACAGAAATTCCTCAAAGGGATCTCTAACTGCTCTAGCAAAAACTAAGAAAATAACTGACTTCCTCCATAGGAATATTTTTAATAAATCAATTATGATGAACTAGTTGACTGTGGGGCTTCCCTGGTGGCTCAGAGGTTAAAGCGTCTGCCTCCAATGCGGGAGACCCGGGTTTGATCCCTGGGTCGGGAAGATCCCCTGGAGAAGGAAACGGCAACCCACTCCAGTATTCTTGCCTGGAGAATCCCATGGACGGAGAAGCCTGGTAGGCTACAGTCCACAGGGTCGCAAAGAGTCGGACACAACTGAGCGACGGAACAGTTGACTGTGAACTTGACTAACAATATTCTGTGTTTACTGGAAATACAGATGCAATGCTTCAAGCCATGGGGAGAAAGATGGGCAGTTAGACTCTCTCTCTCTGAGAACCCATAAGAAGCAGAAACAAAAGCTAACATTCAGCAACATCATTACCATCTTCATGCCAGACAAGGATGGATGCAGTCAAAGGCTGCTGGCAGGCTTCCCTCTCTGGGTCCTGCCTCCTTGACATTCTCTCTGGCCCATGATGCCCTTCCATTACCATCAAACATCACTCTCCAAAGTCCAGGCTTGCATCATTTCTCCCTTGAACTCAGGCGGCTATTTCCTACCTGTCTGGACTCTCTGCCTCCAGTCCCCTTCCGCTGGGCTGCCATGAGACTGAACTTTCCATCAGTCTAAAGCCTTACCTCACACCATTCCTCCATGCCTGTAGCTCCTGGAGAGCAGGAACACTGTCTTTCTCACTCTTCTGTCTCTAGTGCTGGCATAGCTCCTGGCAAACAGGTCTTCGGTAATTGTTGGTCAAATAGAGAACAAACTGTGATAAGCAAACCCTTCCACAAGCTCGCCCTCCTGTTCATCACTGTCTCATTTCCCGCTAGCCCTGCAAATGTCTCAGCCATTCTGAACTGCTCTGTCTTCCCAAACGCATCGCGCATGTTCACATTTCCAATCTTCGATGAAGCTGCTCTCTGTTTAATATTCCTCACCCATTTCTGTTCTGTCACCACCTAACTCACCTGGTGACGTTCAGACTGATACACACTAAATGAACGAATGAACTCACGACTCTCAGAAGCACCTGGCCTCTCCTCCTGCATCTCACTGGCAGGGCTTCCCTGTCAACACTGTTCTCCCCGTCTCATTCCTTCCTGTCAAAAGTCATATCCCACCACATCCTCACATTAACCAAAACAAGTTCTGTGACCCTGAACCAGACTCAGTTTTCTTATTCGTTTAAATATGTGGTCGGGAGACAGATTCTAGAGCAATGTCAGCTTGGGTCTAATGTTTCCAATACTTTCATTCTTATTTCTCCCACTTTATAATGGAAGACCTGGAAATGAGAAAGTATATCATATGTTCAGGAAACCGAAGAATAATTCAACACTTAGGAAACACTGTGTGTATGGAGCAGCAGCAAGAAAGGCAACCATAAAAGGGACGTTTCAGCTGGATTATGAAAATGTCCATTAGTCATACTTCATTCCATATCATTTAACAAGAAAAAATAGCTAATGGGGAAAGAGATGTGTGTGTGTGTGTGTGCACGCGCACGTGCTTGCACATGCTTACACGTGTGTGCTTAAGACAGAGACAATCCCATCTGAGACATTTAACTCCCAAGGAAACTGAGCTGAGCAGCCAGTGGAGGGTGAATAACTCTGGAATCTTGTTTACAACTCCAGCAGGACTCAGTCACTGCAGAGAAAACGGGCTTCAGGCAAGCCTGGTGCAATGCAGAGATTGCCTTTTGAAGAACCAGAGCTAGAGACCTAAACCTCCCAAGAACCGAGAATCACGCTGCTCAAAGAGCCCCCAAATCCTGCTTCATCTTGATCCAATCCCAGCAGCTGACATGAGAAAGCAAAGATCATATCTGAATAGGTGGCTCCTACTAAGGCAGATTTAATGGGGAGAAATGACAGTGCTTGTGGAGATCCATTTAAAGGGAAGAAATATACTTCAACATCAGGTACTATTTAGTGACTACTGAAGGAAAAGAACTATGCTCCAAGAACTCTGTGCCCGGCCAGAACATCATTGAATGGAAGCTGGTGAGTCCACTCATTGGTGAGTCCCCTCCCCCGAGACTCTCCTCACTTTGCCTGTGCCTGAGTTGAGTAATAAACCTGTAAATTACGTGCTATCATGTCTCTGGCATGAATATCTTTAAAGGAGGAAAGAGTAAGCCCAGCAGTGAGAAGTGTCAAACCACAAAGCAGGTCAAAGAAGAGCATTTTCAAACATAAAAAGATTCAGAATTTATACCACCTATACACACTGAACTGAACTGAACTGATACACATTTTCTGAGGAAATCGTGCTAAAGCATAAGAAACAATGGTGATCCATGAATCTAGTAAAATACATATATCAAAATATAAATATCAAAATATTTATATCAAAATACATGGTGGTATTGTTTACATTATAAGAGATAGCCCACTTCTCAAGAAGTAGAATGGAAACCAAAAGGGTGAATAATATCTTCAAAGTCCTGAGAGAAGGTAACTATCGATTTATACCTGCATATCCAACTAAACTGTTTTTCATTAACTAGGACATTTTCAGATAAACAAAAACTGCAAGAGTTTGCCATCAGGAAAACTTAATGAAGGAATCTTATAAGAATATACTTCAGGAAAAGAGAAAATGACCCTAAAAGAATTTTAAGAGACAAGAAGGAAAAATGAGCAAAGATATTTGTAAATATCTAAACAAATTGTTAAATCTAGACATATTATCTGTAACTATAATAATGTTTAAGAGTTTAAAAAAATACAACTAAAATATTAACCAAGAAGAGTAAATAATTTAATGGAAGATGATCAAAGTTCACAACCTTCTATTATTCAGCACGGAGTGTTAAGATACTTATTAACCTTAGACTTCTTGAAGTTAAATATAAATGGAAAAAATCCAGATGCAACCTTGAAATAAAAAACATGTCTAACTTCTAAACAATTAGAAAAAAGGAATGAAAGAATACAAATAACTATTCAAAATGAGAAAGAGAAAAGGACAAATAAAAAGCATGGAGACCATTAAAACAAATCCAAATATACTCTAAATCCCATTGAATGTCTTTTAATGTTTATTTATTTGACTGCTCCAGGTCTTAGTTGTGGCATGTGGGATTCACTAATTCTCCTGATCAGTGATCGAACACGGGCTCCCTGCATGTGGAGCAGGAGTCTTAGCCACGGGATCACCAAGGAAATCCCCCACTGAATGTTAATGAATAAAGCTTCCCAGTTAAAACAGATTGTCAGGTGAATTTTTTCCAGCTATCTACTACTCACAAGAAGCATACCTAAATAATGAAGACAAGGAAAGTTAAATTTAAAAGGAAAAATTTTATTTATTTATATTAAATAAATTTAAATTATATTTATTTCAGGAAAATACAGAGACCTGAATAAAAATCAAAGTACCGTAAATTTTGTGAGACATGTTAAAGCATTACTTGAAGGGAAAGGTACAGCTTTAAATACTTAAATATTTTTTTAAAAAATGAAAATTAGGAACTTTAGTTGAACTAGGGGCATCCCTTGTGGCTCAGCTGGTAGAGAATCCACCTGCAATGAGGGAAACCTGGGTTCAATCCCTGGGTTGGGAAGATCCCTTGGAGAAGGGAAAGGCTACCCACTCCAGTATTCTCTACACATAGACATCACCAGATGGTCAATACTGAAATCAGATTGATTATATTCTTTGCCGCCATAGATGGAGAAACTCTATACAGTCACCAAAAACAAGACTGAGAGCTGACTGTGGCTCAGATCATGAACTCCTTGTTGCCAAATTCACACTTAAATTGAAGAAAGTAGGGAAAACCACTAGACCTTTCAGGTATGACCTAAATTAAATCCCTTACAACTATTCAGTGGAAGTAACAAATAGATTCAAGGGATTAGATATGATAGACAGAGTGCCTGAAGAACTATGGACGGAGGTTCATGACATTGTACAGGAGGGCAGGGATCAAGACCATCCCCAAGAAAAAGAAATGCAAAAAGGCAAAATGGTTGTCTGAAGAGGACTTACAAACAGCTATGAAAAGAAGAGAAGTGAAAGGCAAAGAAGAAAAGGAAAGATATAAGCATCTGAATGCAGAGTTCCAAAGAATAGCAAGGAGAGATAAGAAAGGCTTCCTCAGTGATCAATGCAAAGAAATAGAGGAAAACAATAGAATGGGAAAGACTAGAGATCTCTTCAAGAAAATTAGAGATACCAAGGGAACATCTCATGCAAAAATGGGCACAATAAAGGACAGAAATGATATGGACCTAACAGAAGCAGAAGATATTAAGAAGAGGTGGCAAGAATACATAGAAGAACTGTATGAAAAAGATCTTCATGACCCGGATAATCACGATGGTGTGATTACTCACCAAGAGCCAGACACCATGGAATGCAAAGTTAAGTGGGCATTAGTAAGCATCAATACGAACAAAGCTAGTGGAGATGATGGAATTCCAGTTGAGCGATTTCAAATCCTAAAAGATGATGCTGTGAAAGTGCTGAACCCAATATGCCAGCAAATTTGGAAAACTCATCAGTGGCCACAGGACTGGAAAAGATCAGTTTTCATTCCATTCCCAAAGAAAGGCAATGCCAAAGAATGCTCAAACCAATGCACAATTGCACTCATCTCACACGCTAGCAAAGTAATGCTCAAAATTCTCCAAGTCAGGCTTCAACAGTACAGGAACCATACAGATGTTCAAGTTGGATTGAAAAAGGCAGAGGAACCAGAGATCAAATTGCCAACATCCTATCAAAAAAGCAAGAGAGTTCCAAAAAAAAATCTACTTCTGCTTTATTGATTATGCCAAACCCTTTGACTGTCTGGATCACAACAAACTGTGGAAAATTCTTAAAGAGAGGAGAATACCAGACCACCTGACCTGCCTCCTGAGAAATCTGTATGCAGGTCAGGAAGCAACAGTTAGAACTGGACGTAGAACAACAGACTGGTTCCAAATCAGGAAAGAAGTATGTCAAGTCTGTATGTTGTCACCCTGCTTATTTAACTTATATGCAGAGTACATCACGAGAAACGCTGGGCTGGATGAAGCACAAGCTGGAATCAAGATTGCTGGGAGAAATATCAATAACAGATATGCAGATGATACCACCCTTATGGTAGAAAGTGAAAAAGAACTATAGAGCCTCTTGATGAAACTGAAAGAGGGAAGTGAAAAAGTTGACTTAAAACTCAACATCCAGAAAACTAAGATCATGGCATCCAGTCCCATCACTTCATGGCAAATTGATTGGGAAACAGTGGAAAGAGTGACAGACTTTATTTTTGGGGATTCCAAAATCACTGCAGATGGTGACCACAGACATGAAATTAAAAGACGCTTGCTCCTTGGAAGAAAAGCTATGACCAACCTGCTGCTGCTGCTGCTGCTAAGTCTCTTCAGTCATGTCTGACTCTGTGCGACCCCATAGACGGCAGCCCACCAGGTTCCGCCATCCTTGGGATTCTCCAGGCAAGAACACTGGAGTGGGTTGCCATTTCCTTCTCCAATGCATGAAAGTGAAGTCGCTCAGTCGTGTCCAACTCTTAGTGACCCCATGGACTACAGCCTACCAGGCTCCTCCATCCATAGGATTTTCCAGGCAAGAGTACCGGAGTGGGTCACCACTGCCTTCTCCAACCTAGACAGCTTATTAAAACACAGACATTACTTTGCCAACAAAAGTCCATCTAGTCAAAGTTATGGTTTTTCCAGTAGTCATGTATGGATGTGAGAGCTGGACTATACAGAAAGCTAAGTGCTAAAAAATTGATGCTTTTGATCTGTGGTGTTGGAGAAGACTCTTGAGAGTCCCTTGGACTGCAAGGAGATCCAACCAGTCCATCCTAAAGGAAATCAGTCCTGAATATTCATTGGAAGGACTGATGCTGAAGCTGAAACTCCAATACTTTGGCCACCTGATGCGAAGAACTGACTCATCAGAAAAGACCTTGATGCTGGGAAAGATTGAAGTCAGGAGGAGAAGCGGACGACAGAGGATGAGATGGTTGGATGGCATCACTGACTTAATGGACATGAGTTTGAGTAGGCTCCACGAGTTGGTGATGGACAGGGAGGCCCAGTGTGCTGCAGTCCATTGGGTCACAAAGAGTCAGACATGACTGAACTAAACTGAAGTTGAACTAGAGACGTTTTCTTAAAAATAGAATAACACTGAAAATTAGGTAAACAGGTCTGATAACGCAACACTGAAAATTAGGTAAACAGGTCTGATAAACTTATCTCGTTAAGACACCAGGATAGAGATATGCACAGCTATGTGTGTGTGTGTGTGGAAAAATACTGTGAGTTAGGTAATTTGGAAATATCATGTTTTGAAAATGCTATATAACCCCTTGACTCTGAGTGCTCGGGGTCCCTGTTGAAACCCGCTGCGTCAGGCAGATACTTGGACCCCAGCTAGCTGGAAATAAACCTCGCTGTGTGACTTGCAAAAAAAAAATAAAATAACACTATCTCAGTTGAAGAAAGATGAATAAAAAAGCAAAAATTAATAGGGTGAAAATAAAGATACACTGGAGAGTATCAATCAAGTCAAAAACTAGATGTGTGCAAAAACTAAATAGAAAATCCTCTGGTGAGACTGATCAAGAATAAAGAGAATATGACAAAAAATATTAGGAGTGAGGCAACAGACATAACTTTAGATAAAGAGAAGAATATTTGAGAGGCTCCTATGAAAAATTTATGCCAATAAATTGGAAAAATTAAAAGAAATAGACAAATTTCTAGAGATATGTATCTTACCAAAACTGTTTGAGGAGAAGAAAAATGACTCCACTCATAAAAAAGAATCAGAACTTTAAAATCTCCTCACAGAGGAAACACTAAGCCTGCATAATTTTGTACGTGACTCTACCAAGCTTTCAAGTAATCAGATATACCAATCTTATACAAACTCTACTAGAGATGAGAAAAAGAGGAATGCTCCCCAATGTAGCCAATAATGCCAATGAAACTAAAAATAGAAGTACCATACAACCCAACCATTCTACTTCTGAGTATCCAGAGGAAACAAAATCCTAACTTAAAAAGATTCTCTGTACCCCCATGTTCATTGCATCATTATTTACATTAAACCACAATAAGGAAACAATCTAAGTGTCCATCAATGTATAAATAGATTTTTAAATGTGCTATATATAGATATAACGGAATATTATTCAGCAAAAAAAAGAATGAAATTTCACCATTTGCAACTACACAGGTGGAGCTTTAAGGCCTAATGCTAAGTAAAATGAGTCAGACATAGGAAGACAAATACCACATGATCCACATATTTTAAATCTAAAAAAAAATAATTACCAAAAAATCCCAAACTCCTAGACACAGAGAGCAAACTAGGGAGGTAGTGGGGCAGGGGGCAGCATAAAATGAGTATACTAGTAATATCTACCTCCTAGGCCCACTATGAAGATTTATAATCATTGCTTGAAACATTGTACTTGCTCCATAAAATATTGACTACATGTCTTTACTCATATCACTGCCATCTACTGGATGGTACTATATTTTTCCTCCCATCACTACCATCTTCCTCCTCCCATCTACTTAAACTCTACCCTGGCCCAAAGGCCAACTCAGGTTATTCTTATATAATAATGTTTACCAATTACTCCCTTCATTATCTCCTCCTCTACAATACATAGTTCTCAACCATGTAGGTGAGGGGTAGAGAGTCATAGAGGTTTTAGAGAATCTGATGGGGATAAAAAAAGTTTGTATTCATTAAGGTGCAGACACATGCACACACACATTTGCACAAAACACCAAGGGATTCGTGTCCCCCTGAAGCTCATCTAATTAAGAATCTCTGTCTTCAAGTGTATGTTTCCCTGTCACCCACACTTCTCTCCTGAGGCCATATTAACGAAAGCACAATACTACAGGAAGCTGGAAGGGGCATGGAGAGAAGCTAGTGAAGCTCAAGTCATAGAGAAACTGACAAAGAGAGGTGAAGTGACTGACCAAGCCACCCACACTATGAAACAGGGGAATGGAGTCAGAACCTGTCTCCTGACACCTCACAAGGGTTCTTTGCAAAAGTGTGTTTGAATAACTCGCCTTCCACTCACAGAACTCTAAAACCGAGAAATAATGTTAGCTCATTTTCCAGATGGGATGATGAACCCTTGGGGAATTTGTCCCCAGGTAATCAGACCAGAAATCACCAAGATACATTCTTTGAATAATTACTAAACATACCAGAAATATTACTATATTTTACTCTACAGGAATACTTTATTTTATTGTGTTTTGCAGATAACAGTGTTTGGCTTTTTTTTTTTTTTTAACCACTTGAAAGGTTTGTGGCAAGGCTGAATTACCAGATGATGGTTAGTATTTTTTAGCAATAAATTCTTTTTAATTTAGGTATGCACATTGATTTCTTTCTTTTTTTTTTTCTCAATGGTAAAGAATCTGCCTGCCAATGCAAGAGATGCAGGAGACATGGGTTCTATCCCAGGTTCGGGAAGATTCCCTGGAGGAGGAAATGGCAACCCACTCCAGTATTCTTGCCTGGAAAATCCCACAGATAGAGGAGCCTGGCGGGCTACAGTCCATGAGGTTGCAAAGAGTTGGACAAAACTTTGAGACTGAACACACACACAGGTTTTTTTTAAACATAATGCTATTGCACACTTAACACTAAAGTATTATGTAAACATATTTTATATGTACTGGAAACAAAAAAATCAGATGACTTGCTTTATTGCAATATTCACTTTCTTTGCAGTGGGTTAGAACGAAAACTATAGTCTCTCCGCATGGGGTATGCCTCTGCTTTCCCTTCCTTGTGTTGAAATTCTCTGACTAGCTTTCTCTGAAGCAACACAAAACACAAAACTGCCCTGATTTTATTATTTGAGGGAGTTAATTCTGAAGCTCTCTCTAAATCTTTTCTATAATTGTAATAATCAAAGAATAGCATCACTTCCAGATCTTGGGCCAGAAAAGATACAAATAAAGCCAATCTACCATAATCTGTCATTCCCAGACCTGACCTCAAAATATAAATATCTTAAAAATATTTTTAAATATATCTTCTATCTTCTTCCCTATAAGACATTTTTCCAGAAGAGATAACAAATAATAAAACAGTGTATACTCTGCTCATTCTCTACCCTGCCTTAGAGTTCTCAAAGAAGTTTAATGGTAAGTGAAAGGAAAAGAAAAAAAGGAAAAGCATCATGAAAAACCTACAAAACACAATAATCAACCTCCCCATTATTAAAAACTGATTAGCACTTGTAGAGTCACAGTCTCCTTGTGCGCACAGGAAGCTGTTTCACTATGTGGAGTCATACAACCAGCCTAGGAAATGAAATAAATGACTCAGGAAGAGGGAGAGGTTGGTAAACGGATACATCTGTCAAAAACTTCAATCAATAACCAGAAGAGAAAGTGCTTTATAAGAAAGTAATACTGGAGCATCAGAAGAGTATAGCTTTTCTTTTATAGTTTTTTTTTTTAACTTCTTCTCACTTTAATTTTTTTTAAGGATGGCTTTCTTTCTTTTGTTCTTATTATTTTTTTGGCCTAGGTACATAGCGTGTGGGATCTTAGTTTCCTGAGCAGGAATTGAATTCAGGCTCCCTGCATTGGCAGCGTGGAGTGTCAACCACTGGACCACCAAGGAGGTCCCCCAAAACATAGCTTTTTAACAAAAGAAAGGATCATAGAGATGAATCATAAAGGCCACCTAGTCAAAACCCTTCATTTTCCAGATGAATAAACTGAAGTCTGAGACTTAAAGCCTAATCCACAGGATTTCCAGAGAAGGAAACCCAGGACCCACCATAGGAAGGGAGATTTCACAGCTGAAATCCACACTGTCTTGGATAATGAGACAGTTGAAATGCCTGGAAAATGTCAGGAACATTATCTATACATTCTCAATTCAGTTCAGTTTAGTCGCTCAGTTGTGTCCAACTCTTTGCAACCCCATGAATCGCAGCACACCAGGCCTCCCTGTCCATCACCAACTCCCAGAGTCTACTCAAACTCATGTCCACCGAGTCAGTGATGTCATCCAGCCATCTCATCCTCTGTCATCCCCTTCTCCTCCTGCCCCTAAGCCCTCCCAGCATCAGGGTCTTTCCCAGTGAGTCAACTCTTCCCATGAGGTGGCCAAAGTATTGGAGTTTCTGCTTTAGCATCAGTCCTTCCAATGAACACCCAGGATTGATCACCTTTAGAATGGACTGGTTGGACCTCCTTGCAGTCCAAGAGACTCTCAAGAGTCTTCTCCAACACCACAGTTCAAAAGCATCAATTCTTCGGCGCTTAGCTTTCTTTGCAGTCCAATTCTCACATCCATACATGACCACTGGAAAAACCATAGCCTTGACTAGATGGACCTTTGTTGGCAAAGTAATGTCTCTGCTTTTTAATATGCTATCTAGGTTAGTCAGAACTTTCCTCCAAGGAGTAAGCGTCTTTTAATTTCATGGCTGCAATCACCATCTGCAGTGATTTGGGAGCCCAAAAAAATAAAGTCTGACACTGTTCCCACTGTTTCACCATCTATTTCAAGCTGGAATCAAGACTGCTGGGAGAAATATCAATAACCTCAGATATGCAGATACATTCTCAATAATGAGTCCTAATTGGGCCTTCGGAAGAGTACACACACCACAAGCAAGTGGATCTCCTGTGTCACCAGGCACCCTGGGAGCTGGCCGAGACAGCCATGAGCTCTTGGGATGCTGACAAGGACACAATCACACACCTATTTGCCACTAAGAGATCCTTTGCTTTGCTGTCTTCCTCTAGGAAGTAAAAACATTTAGAGAAAGAAAAGTGCAGGCTACAGAACTTACCATATGCAGGGTCATAGTTTTAATTTTCTATTTGTTGTTTTCATTTTTCACAGACATGTTGAACAAATAATGTTTAGAAACAATTTTTGGCTAAGAGGGCCAAGATTTAATGTTTGTTTGGTATAGGACTAACTTCCCTGTGCATTCTTGATATTGCTCATATGGGAAATGTAGAAGAAAGTTTTGATGGGCAGATCAATATATGTTCACACACGGTCTGTGACCGCAAAGACAAGTTGAAGACTGGGTGGCAATGCAGTTGCTTTTATTAGGGGGAAGGAATTCAGGCCTTAATTCAGTTACCTCATGTGGAGTAAATCTACTCTCAAATTATTTACAAAAATTATTCAGATTTCATTGACTGAAAAAAAAAAAAGATTTCTCACTCATTGCAATTTTACTTTTGTAAGTTAAAGTATAACAGAGAATGATAGTTTAATAAATGGATCTAAATTTTCCATTATTGAATTCTTAAAGTACAAATATCCATAAAATTCTGGAACTTCAGTTTTCCTTTTTATCTCACTCTTTCATTCTATATTGAACTCTAAATCTCAAACCAATTTTAATGATGCAGTCATGAATGAAAGCTATCGGCCAGCGGTGCTTACTTATCTTACAGGTGATAATAAGATTTTGGCAAATGCAGTTTTCTGAAGTGGGACTATTGTGTATTTTACAGAGAACAAAACAACTTAAGTCAGTTCTAAAACGCTACCATCATTTTTACTATCCTGAAATCCACAGTTCTTTCTAGGCAATAGCATAATGTTCAGTCTACTTCTACACTAACCACACAAAACCTTAATTATATATCTTCTTCCCTTTTAAACAAAATGATAGATTTTTTTGTGTGGGTTTCTGATTAAACCAAACTACATGGATACACAGATTTTTATCTATGATTAAGAAAATTTCAAAATTAAATTTTCCCCTCAAGTACTTCCAAATTAAATTATAAATCTGCTAAAAAAAAAAAAAAGAAAGAAAGAAAGAAAATTAACCTTGTGGAAATAATGTAAGTGTTTTAAGAGTCTTTTCCTGCTATTGTATCAAATTACTGGAACATTGAATTTCCTTGACAATAATACTCAAAATAACTGTGCTCACAGCAGGACTAGAGAATGGTTGATCATTCCCCACGATTTCTGCAACCAAAAGGGGCAACTGAGAAATGTTTAGAAAGGAAATCTGAGTTAATCAAAAGAATGAAGAAATTGCTTACAAAAATGTTTTGCTGACCATCTAGTCATGTTTCGAGTGAACAAGACAGGTACTACTTTCCCATCTTCAACCTCCTGCCCATGGCTGGGGGGAGGGGAATCTCCCGAATAGGCTCATAAGGCTCTAGAAAATAGCTAAGATGGAAACTAGGATGGGGAAGAAGTATCTGGAAAGCAAGTAAAAGGAGCAGTATCATGCCATGTGAGTAAAAAGAGTAGTTTGGGGTCAGACCTGACATCCAAGACCAAGAACAAGATAGAGGACTTTTTGAGAAGAGTGATTTGGCTAAATCTGTGAAAGAAATCCTCCAGATGAGCTCTAAGAGAGCACGGAGGCAGGAAACTGCTAGGATGCTCCAGGATGGGTCTCTGGGTACTACTAGTCAAGGTCCTGGCAGGAAACAGGTCGTAGCTGGGCTGGGGAATTTCAGATTAACAAAGGGAATACTACAACAATGTGGACACGGCTTAAGGAAATTCACAAAGAATAGGACCACAATGGTAAAAGCCTTAACCACCCCTAGGCCTGCAAAGCAATTAGAGGAGCTGGGAGGGGTGCCTGCATGTGGAGAGATGCCTGATTGAAGATGTGGAGAGATGCCTTTCAGTTGGTGATCAGCCGACCCACACCAGTCTGCAGAGGGCTAGGGCCAAGCAGGGTAGCGTGGCTGAGCGGTCTAAGGTACTGGGTTAAGGGTCCAGTCTCTTTGGGGGGGTGGGTTCAAATCCCATTGCTGCCAGCTTGCCTGGGAAATTCCATGGGCAGAGGAGCCTAGTGGACTATGTAGTCCATGGGGTCTCAGAGATTCAGACACGACTGAGCATGCAAGGGACAAACATGCCTTCATCCTTCTCTCATCACTTCTGATGCTTTCTAAAGTGGGACTCTTGTGTATTTTACAGAGAACAATTCTGATGTGTCACTGCCTCCTGCTGGTTATGTGCAGAAGCCAGAGCAGAGAGCAAAGTGGAGAAAGTATCTGGAGAAATAGAAGAGTTCCAGTCGAGGGTAAGGTCATGGTCGTGAGGATGAGAAAGGAATAATACAGAGACAAATTTTAATAGGCTGATTGGATTGATTTTTTATTTTTATTTTTAGGCTGTGGTGGGTCTTCACTGCTGGGCTTGGGCTTCTCCCACTGCAGAGAGTGAGGGCTGCTTTTCTTTGAGGTCCTCGAGTTTCTCATTAGAGTGGCTTCTCTTGTTGCAGAGCATGGGCTCCAGATGCAGCTCACCGGCTCTAGAGCTTAGGCTCAGTAGTTGTGGCACACGGGCTTAGCTCCTCTGCCGCACATGGGATCTTCCCTGACCAAGGATCGAATCTGTGTCCCTTGAATTGCAAGGCAGATTCTTAACCACTGGACCACCAGGGAAGCCCAACAGACTGGCTGAACTAAGAGCTGGGAAGAGAAAGGCCAAGGATGATATCGTAGTTTCAAGTCTTACTAGACTAGAACAGATGATTACATTACTGAGCCTGGTTTTACTCACTGTTGTATTTCCAAAGCCCAGAACAGTGTTTTGGCCATAAAAAAAAACCTTCTATAAACATTTGTTGGAAGGGGGAAAAAAAGGTAGATGGATGGATGATGGAAGCAAATTTTCAGGAAGATGATGGGTTATGTAGTCTTGCTGTTGCTGCTAAGTCGCTTCAGTCGTGTCCTACTCTATGCAACCCCACAGACGGCAGCCCACCAGGCTTTCCCGTCCCTGGGATTCTCCAGGCAAGAACACTGGAATGGGTTGCCATTTCCTTCTCCAATGCATGAAAGGGAAACGTGAAAGTGAAGTCGCTCAGTCGTGTCCAACTCCTAGCGACCCCATGGACTGCAGCCTACCAGGCTCCTCCATCCATGGGATTTTCCAGGCAAGAGTACTGAAGTGGGGTGCCATTGCCTTCTCCGTATGTAGTCTTCAGTTCAGTTCAGTTCAGTTGCTCAGTCGTGTCCGACTCTTTGCGACCCCATGAATCACAGCACGCCAGGCCTCCCTGTCCATCCCCAACTCCCGGAGTTCACTCAAACTCATGTCCATCGAGTTGGTGATGCCATCCAGCCATCTCATTTGTCCCCATCTCCTCCCACCCCCAATCACTCCCAGCATCCGAGTCTTTTCCAGTGAGTCAACTCATCGCATGAGGTGGCCAAAGTATTGGAGTTTCAGCTTTAGCATCAGTCCTTCCAATGAACACCCAGGATTGATCTCCTTTAGGATGGACTGGTTGGATCTCCTTGCAGTCCATGGACTCTCAAGAGTCTTCTCCAGCACCACAGTTCAAAAGCATCTAGTCTTAGACATACTGAATTTAGAGTATGGTGGAAGGGCCCAGCAGGTGATCAGAGATTAGAGTCTAGAGCTCTGAGAAGGAAAGGGGAAAAGATGTGCCTCTAAGAATCATCTGCACAGCAGTAGCAGGTGACACAATGAGAGTGGATGAAATGGCATTGAGAGTAGGTATATAGAGAAGAGAAGAGGGGTCTGATGACCGAACTCGGGATCTAGCTGCATTATGGGACAAAGGAGCAAAGACAAAGGGGAAAACCAGTAAGAGGAACAGACAGTACATACAACCCTGTGCCATACTGTTACAGCACATTCACATATATCTGCACATCCCTGGTAGGTGCTCTCTTTCTTAACACTGCACAGTCTTGCCCAACATAAACATGATCCAAATGCAAGCTGCCTCAATAAGATGAATATTTCTTAAAGCTCCAAATCCTGGTCTTACTAGTTTTGCTTACCTTGACTAGAACAGCCAACATTAATCCCTTTTTAATTTAGAAATTAGGCTTATTCTTTCAAACAAGCGTGCATTGAACACCTGGTATGTATCCAGTGCTAGGCTCAGCAAAGTGAAAGTAAAAATCAGTTTCCAGTCATCAAGGAAATTAAAATTGACTTGGATTATAAAGAAACATAAAACAATTCAAGTTCAATGAAGAGTTGACCTATATGATTCGAACCAAACAGCATTTCATCCAGTGAGAATTCATACCATTCAACATCTACCTATACCTGCTCTTTTTTCCCCTAACTCAGAAGACTGACAAAAGAGCTCAATTCTACATAGCTCCGCTACTGCTAAGTCACTTCAGTCGTGTCCAACTCTGTGTGACCCCATAGATGGAAGCCCACCAGGCTCCCCCCGTCCCTGGGATTCTTCAGGCAAGAACACTGGAGTGGGTTGCCATTTCCTTCTCCAATGTGTGAAAGTGCAAGTGAAGTCGCTCAGTCGTGTCCGACCCCTAGAGACCCCACGGACTGCAGCCTACCAGGCTCCTCCATCCATGGGATTTTCTAGGCAATAGTACTGGAGTGACTTGCCATTGCCTTCTCCGCTACATAGCTCTACTTCCTATTAAAGGCTTAATAATGCCATATTGTAAATTTCTCTTAACCTTTCTTTCTTCTTCACTGTTCCATAAGGTCTCAATAATCTTTGCATCTGTGTCTCAAACACGGTAGTCATTCAAATGTTTGTTAAATGAATGAATGAATCTAAGCCAAGACCAGAATAGTTATATCAGTGTCCTCAACGCTCTCCTATGGCAAACCCCAAGAGCTTTAAGGTCCAAGGAGGTTACCTAATATGACCTATGACCTGGCCTCAGCCCCATGGGATGATTGGTATTAAGGACTTGGTGTTGAGTGTTAAGGCAAACACTCAGAAAATCCCCAGCAAATCCGAAAATGCTTTTAGAAAAGAGGAAGAAAGAATGTTAGAGCCAAATTCCTGAGGCATAAATTGTGGTCACGAAATGTTTGCTGAGTGAATGAACAGAGAAGAGCTGAGAAAAGTCAATCAGCTCAAGAAGAGCCCAAACTTAGGGAGCAAGTGTGACACGTGTGTGTCTAAAGCCCTCTTTAGCAGACACTCAAGTGAATCTATTTCCTAATGGCTAGAATGTCCATTTATATGGGTTAATTCTTCAGCTAACCTTTCTTCACTACTCCCAGTGGAGTGCAAGTGACAGTTGTGTCCAGCTCTTTGCAACCCCATGGACGATACAGTCCATGGAATTCTTTAGGCCAGAATACTGGAGTGGGTAGCTGTTCCCTTCTCCAGGGGATCTTCCCAACCTAACCTACTCCCAATTCCCATTAAAGGAAAACAAAACCTGTCAACCACACAATCAGCAATGCCTCCCACAACTGACTACACCTATGAATTGATGCTTTTGAACTGTGGTGCTGGAGAAGACTCTTGAGAGTCCCTTGGACTGCAAGGAGATCCAACCAGTCCATTCTAAAGGAGATCAATCCTGGGTGTTCATTGGAAGGACTGATGCTAAAGCTGAAACTCCAATACTTTGGCCACCTCATGCGACGAGTTGACTCACTGGAAAAGAGTCTGATGCTGGGAAGGATTGGGGGCGGGAGGAGAAGGGGACGACAGAGAATGAGATGGCTGGATGGCATCACCGACTCTACGGACATGAGTTTGACTGAACTCCAGGAGTTAGTGATAGACAGGGAGGCCTGGCGTGCTGTGATTCATGGGGTTGCAAAGAGTCGGACACGACTGAGCGACTGAACTGAACTGAATGGCTTCCCTGGTGGCTCAGAAGGTGCCTGTAATGCAGGAGACCTGGGTTCAATCCCTAGGTCGAGCAGTTCCCCTGGAGAAGGAAATGGCAACCCACTCCAGTATTCTTCCCTGGAGAATTCTATGAACAGAGAAGCCTGGCGGGCTACAGTCCATGGGGTCTCAAAGAATTGGACTCAACTAAGCAACTAACACTTTCACTTTCATGGCATCCCTGGAAGCTCATATGGTAAAGAAACTGCCTGCTGTGCGAACCCAGACCCTGGTTCGATCCCTGGGTTGGGAAGATCCCCTGGAGAAGGGAATAGAAACCCACTCCAGTATTCTTGCCTGCAGAATTCCATGCACAGAGGTCCATGGAGTCACAAAGATTTGGAGACCACTGAGCAACTAGCCCCTTTCATTTCCATTTCATTTCACTAAGATATTTTGTTAAAATGAAGGTTCTGATTCATAACATCTGGGCTAAGGCCAGAGATTCTGCATTTTTAACAAGCTCCCAGATGATGCTGTACTGCTAGTCAACAGAACACACTTTTTGAGTATCAAGAGTCTGGAAGACATTGCAGAGAATATGTATGTAGTCTTAGAGCCAGAGTTTAGATCTCTCCTGCTCCCACACTTCCTGGCTGTATAACCTTAGACAAGTCATTTTACTTCTCTGAGCCTACTTCTGTCATCAATGGAATATAGTAATAACAATAGCCAACACTTACTGAATACTTACAATGTTCCAGGAACTAATGCTTTATATTCTTCAACTTATGAGTAAGACTTAAGTTAAACAACCTGACCAATGTGGGTACAAGAAACCCAGATCTTATTCTAGGTAGCTTGATTCAAGAATTTGGTGTTTAATCACTGTATAAGACTGCCTTTTCAGGAGAGTTCCCAGAGCCATGACGAGGATTAAATAATAACTGGTATTCAGCTCACGTTTATTGAGCATTCTTATGCTCAAGACCCCAGTGTAAGCTCCCTTGCTGCTGCTGCTGCTGCTAAGTCGCTTCAGTCGTGTCCGACCCTGTGCGACCCCATAGACGGCAGCCCACCAGGCTCCCCCGTCCCGGGGATTCTCCAGGCAAGAACACTGGAGTGGGTTGCCATTTCCTTCTCCAATGCATGCAAGTGAAAAGTGAAAGTGAAGTCGCTCAGTCGTGTCCGACTCTTAGCGACCCCATGGACTGCAGCCTTGGGAGCATATTAACTCATTTATCTTCACAGCAGACCTGGGAGGTAATATTTGCAATCCCATCTTACAAGTTTAAAAGTAGGCACAAACAAGTTACACAGCCGAAAGTCAAACACCAGAGCGGTCAAGGTCGGAACCCAGGTCGGAACAGCAGAGCCCCGCGCTCTTCTGCCATCAGCCAGGAGAAGAGGTGGCCCCTGGCTCCGTGGACCAGACTTGAGGTCGTCGGGATAGGGGCACAGCCGCACCCCTCCAGGGCGGTCTAACCGCCAGGCCCGCTCGCTCCCCCAAAAACCAAGTCTCCGTCTCCACTTAGCTTTCTGTGCATCCCCGGGTGAAGTGCCCACACCCGGGGGGAACACCATGAACAGGGGCCAGGGCTCTGGTGAAAACGACTGGCTAAACATCTTGAGAACTGACTTTCTACACACACTAAAACTAACACAGTTGCTCCGGGACCCCCTTAGTTCGCGGCCCCCAAACTTGCCCAGCTCTCACAGGACCACTCCCTCCCGCAGCTGCATTCTGGGAGCCAAGGTCCCAATCTGGCCCAGGAATTCGTAGACTCGGCTCCGCCTACCTTCGGGCTCCACCCCAAGGGCCTCCTCTAATCTCATCTGTTCTCCAACACCGCCCTCTGCCGGCCGTTCCTCGCGTAGCCCACTCCATGAGCCCCTTCCGGGTGCCCCGGAAGCCGAACTTTCTCTTCCGGGACGAGCGTCCGGGGGCCGCACGTGTCTGTGGTGCCGCGACTTTTATCCGGTGGGAGGAGACGTGACTGGAACTGTCTCCCGGAGGCAGCGAGCCGAACCGGAGCCATGGAGGGCCAGAGCGTGGAGGAGCTGCTGGCAAAGGCGGAGCGGGACGAAGCAGAGAAGCTGCAGCGCATCACGGTGCACAAGGAATTGGAGCTGGAGTTCGACCTGGGTAATTTGCTGGCCTCTGACCGGAACCCCCCGACCGGGCTGCGGCACGCGGGACCCACACGGGAGGCCGAGCTGAGGGCCCTGGCGCGGGACAACACGCAGCTGCTCATCAACCAGCTGTGGCAGCTGCCTACCGAGCGCGTGGAGGAGGCGCTGGTGGCACGGCTACCGGAACCCAACACTCGTCTGCCGCGCGAGAAGCCGGTGCCCCGGCCGCGGCCGCTTACTCGCTGGCAGCAGTTTGCGCGCCTCAAGGGCATCCGTCCCAAGAAGAAGACCAATCTGGTGTGGGACGAGGTGAGCGGCCAGTGGCGCCGCCGCTGGGGCTACCAGCGCGCCCGCGACGACACCAAGGAGTGGCTGATTGAGGTGCCGGGCAATGCCGACCCCATGGAGGACCAGTTCGCGAAGCGGATTCAGGCTAAGAAGGAACGGGTGGCCAAGAACGAGCTGAACCGGCTGCGTAACCTGGCCCGCGCGCACAAAATGCAGCTGCCCAGCGCGGCCGGCATGCATCCTACTGGACACCAGAGTAAGGAGGAGCTGGGCCGCGCCATGCAGGTAGCCAAGGTCTCCACTGCCTCTGTGGGGCGCTTCCAGGAGCGCCTCCCCAAGGAGAAGGCGCCCAGGGGCTCTGGCAAGAAGAGGAAGTTTCAGCCTCTTTTCGGGGACTTTGCGGCCGAGAGAAAGAGCCAGTTGGAGATGCTGCGAGTGATGAACAGCAAAAAGCCTCAGCTGGACATTACGAAGGCCACCAATAAGCAGATGAGAGAGGAGGACCAGGAGGAGGCGGCTAAGCGGAGGAAAATGAGTCACAAGGGCAAGAGGAAGGGGGGCCGACAGGGTTCTAGGGGTAAGAGGACAGCGGGCACGCCCCGCCAAGGAGGTAGGAGGAAAGGGGGCTTGGGAGGCAAGATGAATTCCGGGCCCCCCGGCCTGAGCGGCAAGAGAAAAGGGGGGCAGCACCACGGAGGACAGAGGAGGAAGTAAATTTCATCCGTGGACCTTCTCCGAAACCAAGAACTGTACTTAATGCTAAGTTCTAGATACAGTCCCCAGATGCACAAGATTTGGCCCCTGCCTTCATTGAGCTTCAGGTTAAAGGGCCAGGTTTGCCCTCCTCTGAAGATGATAGGTAAATGTTGGACTGGACAAATTAATGTATTTCCCACAACCAAAACTCTGGCTGGAAATTAAAGGTTGTATTTAAGGACATCTGAATTAGGGAAAGAATCTGAAAACTAGGAATGAGTTTTACTTTTAAACAGCCTTTTTTTTTCTCTTTAAACCTTGGATGGGGTTTAAGGGAGAGACTTAATAGCTGGTTTCTGCATTATTTTGATGACAAATTTGTGTATTTATCAAAGCATGTGGGAATAGGTTACATTTTCAGAACTGTTGTAAAGGTTTTATAATAAAAATGTCTGTGTCTAATATTGCTTTTAACTTTTTGGCTATTGGTACAAATCTTAAGTAAAACCAATGACCTGGATACCTGGTACAGATTATCTTCATTTACTTTCTAGAAAACATAGCAGCTAAATTATGATTTCAGCATGTATTAAAAAAACTCATCCTACTTTTGGTGTCATATATATAAACAGATATAAAGTGTGTCTCTTTCAAAAACAAAATTTGAAGCTTCTCAACAATGAAAACATTAATTTGCTGTAAATGATAAATTTGGGCTTCACTAAATAATGGTAATAATCCTCAATTGTAATTTTTTTTTAATGTTTATTTATTTGGCTATGCTGGGTCTTAGTTGCAGTATGTGGGATCTAGTTCCCAGACTAGGGATTGAACCCAGGCCCCCAGTATTGGGAGTGTGGAATCCTGGCCACTTTACCGCCAGGGAAGTCCTAATTTTAAACTTAAATATTTATCAGTATTTATATCCCAGATTTTTTTTTAAGCTTCAAGTGGGATCTGTTTGGGGAAGAGAGAAAGAAACCTACAAAATTCTTACTTGCAATATTACTACTATCTTTTGATTCATTTGTCAAATTGACCTGAGCTGATCTAATTAGGAGGTGAAACATTTACAGTTATCCTGGATGTCTTTCCCTGACAGATTTCAGTAACTCATCTTTGTGAAACTAAATACCTCCTGAAAAGGATTCACTGTATACAGATCTAGAATGGGGGGTTTTTCTGTTGTTATAGCTCTGGGGAGCCACCCTACTCTTGCTTTTTGGTCTGAGACCTGATAGGAAATTGAGTTTGTCTCATTTTTACATTGTTGTCCAATTTTTATAAGTTACTTCTAGAAATTGCTATGAAGACGAGATTAATTCCGATTTCATAATAGGTTACTAAAAACACAGATGTTCAACTTACTGTCTCATACCTTCTGACAAAGTTGAACTGTGCCATCACTGATCATCGTTTCCACTGGGGCCTGGAGCACCTGCTGCTGTAGGCCCTCCCTTCTCATGTAACCATGGCAAGTTTTAACCATTGGTTAAAAAAAACATAATGGTATCCTGAACAGCTTTTTCCAAAGCCAAACCTTCTGACAAAGTTGAACTGTGCCATCACTGATCATCGTTTCCACTGGGGCCTGGAGCACTTGCTGCTGTAGGCCCTCCCTTCTAATGTAACCATGGCAAGTTTTAACCATTGGTTAAAAAAACATAATGGTATCCTTAACAGCTTCTTCCAAAGCCAAACCGTCAATAGAGCATTTCAGTTCAGTTCAGTTTAATGAGGAATTCCCCAGATCGGTAGGTGCCCAGTATGCTACTGGAGCTCAGTGGAGAAATAACTATAGAAGGAATAAAGGGATGGAGCAAAAGCAAAACCAATACTCAGTTGTGGATGTGACCAGCGATAGAAGCAAGGTCTGGTGCTGTAAAGAGCAATATTGCATAGGAACCTGGAATGTTAGGTCCATGAATCAACGCAAATTGGAAGTGGTCAAACAGGAGATGGCAAGAGTGAACGTCGACATTCTAGGAATCAGTGAATTAAAATGGACTGGAATGGGTGAATTTAACTCAGATGACCATTATATCTACTACTGTGGGCACGAATCCCTTAGAAGAAATGGAGTAGCCATCATGGTCAACAAAAGAGTCCGAAATAGAGCATTTAACACCTTTTAAATTCTTCTCAACTGTATGGGATTTTTTGTTGTTTGTTTTGTTTGGGAATTTTTCTGGCTTTTGTTTTGTGACTTTATCTAGCAGTTGCACACAAAACTAGTCTTGTTTAAAAAAAAAAAAAACGGGTTTTTTGCAAGGTTCTTATTTACCGTTAAAACAAATTTAAATGCAGTTGTGTTTATTCTGAAAATACACTTAAGACAAAATAGCATTTTAAAGGGTTTGGGGTGGGGGTGGGGGGGACTGCCCTTGTTTCTCCCTCCCCCACGTCCTTGCCTTGTGAAATAAAGCGTTTTATCTAGAGACAGGAGAGAAGGCCAAAACCCTACGTAGCGGTTACCTGTATGGCAATTTCAAAGGTGGACGATGAGACTTTGCAGCTGGAGCAGTCGAAGTTTCCACTGGTGGGAAAATGTTCCGCCGCCAGGCGCTGTGGCTGCGGGCGGGGGACCGCGCGGAGCCTGTGAGCGGGCGCGGCGGGGTGGGCGGAGGAGAAGCGGAGGCCGGGATTGGCCGGCGGCGGAGGGGGCGGTGCCGCGGGAGGAAGACGGCTCAGCCATGGCTGCCGCCGGCGCCCGGGTAGTGCACTTGCTGAGGCTTCTGCAACGCGCAGCGTGAGTGCGGGGCCGGCCGGCCGGGCGGGCAGGCAGGGGACCCCAGGGTGCGGCCGAGCCCACTCAGCCCCCGGGGAAGGGACCCACCTGGACCCGCGCGTTCTAACTCCGAACACTTTCCGGGACGCGGTACTGGACTCAGCTGTCAGTGTGCCAAGTAGCCAAGCAGCCAAACGCAGCCACTTGTGCTTCGCCTGATCTACCGTTAAGGAAACTAAGGTCGAGAGAGGAGACCTCCAGGTCCCAGTCGAGGCAGACAGCGGACAGCTTGGCACAGTGACTAAGACAAATGCATGTATCCAATCAGCACATGTATACTGGGTGTATGGTTATGCACCAGAGACTATTCTAGGTGCTGGGGATACAAGGACAAAATGCTTTAGATCAGTTTAAAGTTAGCAGAGAATTGCATGAGGGTAGCAGTGAAGTTAGGCATTGGTTCAGTGGTAGCATTCTTGTGCTACCACAAGAGAGGTAGACCTCCTCTCGTGGGAGGTCTGGTTCTGATTCCTGGCCAATGCAATGTCCTTATTTTGGGGCTTCCCAGGTGGCACAGTGGTAAAGAAACCCCTGCCAATGCTGACACAAGAGAGGCGGGTTTGATCCCTGGGTGGGGAGGATCCCCTGAAGAAGGAAATGGCAACCTGCTGCAGTATTTTTGCTTGGAAAATCCCAGGGACCAGTGCATGGAGTCACGAAGAGTCGGACATGACTTAGCGACTGAGCACGTGCACAGGGGTGAAACCGGTCTGTGCAGAATGCGGTCTGTGCAGAACGCAGGGGACAGAGGATGCAGGAGAGAGGGAGGGATGTGAAGACAGAAGTGAACCGCAAAGGGACTCAGTCACACATATACATGTATACATTCTCCCCCAAACTCCCCTTCCATCCAGGTTGCCACATAACATTGAGCAGAGTTCTATGTACTTGCTATACATTAGGTCCTTGTTGGTTATCCTTTTTAAAACAGCAGTGTGTACATGTCAGTCGCAAACTGGGTTGCAGTGGGGGGAGGGGTGCGGGGGTGGCAGGGGTTGGGGGGTTGATGATGCAGGAGAGCAAAGGAAGAACTGTTGGCAGTGATGTTTTGAGAAGCTCAGCAGAGCTGAGATTTAGTGTGCAGGGGAGAGGTTGGCCTTTGCTGAGATATGGCCAGTTTATCAGTGATAGCAGGAAGGAAGTCAAAATAATTGTGCCAGACCCAGAAGGTGTGTAGATGAGAGCCTGGCTGTAAATTTGCAGAGTTCAGGAGGCCAAGGAAATGGAGTCAGCAGGATGTGGGTGAGAAAGAGAGAAACCAGAGGATGAGCAAGCCAGAGGGGAGAGGAGGGTGAGAGTTTCAAGCATGAAACTCCTAACTTGATGACAAGGATCAAATAAGGGGAAGGCTGGGACATAGGGGACAAATGGAGGTCCAAAGAAGGCAAGAGGGAGTAGGGTTCAGACCACAACTGAGGAGTAGAAATGATGAATTGAGGTAGCCTGAGATCCAACCAGTCCATTCTGAAGGAGATCAATCCTGGGTGTTCGTTGGAAGGACTGATGCTAAAGCTGAAACTCCAATACTTTGGCCACCTCATGCGACAGGTTGACTCACTGGAAAAGACTCTGATGCTGGGAAGGATTGGGGGCGGGAGGCGAGGGGGACGACAGAGGATGAGATGGCTGGATGGCATCACCGACTGGATGGACATGAGTTTGAGTGAACTCTGGGAGTTGATGATGGACAGGGAGGCCTGGCGTGCTGTGATTCATGGGGTCGCAAAGAGTCGGACACGACTGAGCGACTAACTGAACTGAACTGAACTGAGAGCTTGTAAATTATATAACAAAAAGAGAAGCGGAGTGTCCTCCCACAGTGTCGAATTTTCCTTCCCTTTGAGCCCCTCTTCTTGTCCTGGAGGGACGTAAAGCAGAGAAGGACCTAGAAGGTAATGCCAAGTGAAGGACATCGCTGGGACCCTGCATTATTCGGTTTTCCCCGCGGGAGCCTGCAGATGGCTCAGGCCCTCCGGGATGCTCCAGGAGAAATGTGGCGCTTTCCGCCGCGCCCACCAGATGGCAGCCTCGACTCACGCTGGCGACTCACACCCGCCCACGCCCGTGTTCACTTAATTCAGTGTTTGAGATCTTGACCATCATTGTCTTTAACGCTCTTCCTTCCTTCCCCTTTCCCTTCTCCTCTCTCCCCTCTCAGATGTTTTCATTCCAAGTTTTGAGGCGGGGGTCGGGGGTGGCAGGGTGGGGGGTATGCACGCGCTTACCTGCGAGTCCCACCAGGACAGGGTCCCGCAGGCAATAGAAACACAAACCCTTTTGCGAGGCTCAATCGGATGGCGGTCAACAGAACAGGAAGCCAGAGAAGGGACTGACCAAGGACTAGGAGGCGACCAGGATGTGGAAGTCAAGGGAGGGAACCTCTAGAAAGACGAGCACACGGGCTATCTGTAGAGGAGCTGACTGAGGTGAGGGATTGGGGAGAAGAAGGTGACAGGTGCGATCTCGGTTTAGGGGGACACGGAGGGCGGGTCCGGGGAGGGGACGAAATCCCGGAGCAGAGAAGGGCCGGAGGCGCCACGTGGTGACCAGGGGGGCCTGCCGGCCACAGAGGGCTTCCAGAGGAAGCAGCCCAGAGCCTGTTTGAAGGAAAACCAAACACCCTGAAGACAATGGGAAAATACAAGGAAAGTTCGGGAGGAGAGAGGTGGGGTTTGAGGTGCCAGTCGTTAACACTGGGTCAATTTGGCGAAAGCTCCTAACCTAGTAAGAAGTGAGACCTCATCTTCAACTTTATTGTTAAGTTTAAGTGCTACAGCCCAGGAGCACTCATCTCAGTTCCCCACGGCATTAACTGCTGCTTGAATAATTCGCAGAAGAATGATCCTCCAATGCTGGAAAGACTCTGAGTTGGCTTTTTGTCCATGGTGGTTTCTGGCTTTTTCTATCGTGCAGTGTTTGTCAATAGCCGCTACTTTGAAAGCATCTTAAAACTAGAATGCAATGTGTGTAATTTTAAAACTTCCTAGCTTCAGATTTTCTGGTTTCACTCTGTTTTTTCTTTTTCTGATTCCCTAGATGCCAGTGCCCAAGTCATTCTCATACTTATTCCCAAGGTAATAATACATTTTGTGTTTAGCCACAATTTCAGTTTCCACATTTGGCAATGCATTTGGACAAAGTCAAAGCATGTGAGAGGAAGATTGATGCAGATAGTTGCTTTGCACTTGAAACTGGTAACATGTAGTTCTAATTATCTGGAGAAGGATCGGCAACCCACTCCAGTATTCTTGCCTGAAGAATCCCATGGACAGAGGAGCCTGGTGAGCAACAGTCCATGGGGTCGCAAAAGAGCTGGACATGACTGAGCAACTGAACAACAGTTCTAATTATGTCAGCTGAATGTATGCTACTGATTATGTGTTTGGCTCAAATATATACTTAATGCTATTTATAATGTCTTTCTTTTTGAAATAGAATTATTTGCCAAAGCTAAAAATGGTAATGCAAATAGGATATTAGGATGGTCTGAGTTCATCAAACAGAATTAATCAAGATGAAATCTTTGAAAGGTTCTAATACATTGCAAAAAAGAGTCTAAAGAACAGTGTGGTTCCCAGAAGGAAAAAAAAAATTTGTATTGATGTTTAAAATAACACTATTTCTTAATAATTAAAAATGACAAACGTTTTCAGTTCCTATAGACATCTTAATCCTTACCAAGTCCATTGTCCACAATGAATAGCCAGAGCTCACTGTAAGTTCAACATTGTCCCCAGCATGTCACATGAATTATGCTGCTGCTGCTGCTGCTGCTAAGTCACTTCAGTCGTGTCCGACTCTGTGTGACCCCATAGACAGAAGTCCACCAGGGTCCCCCGTCCCTGGGATTCTCCAGGCAAGAACACTGGAGTGGGTTGCCATTTCCTTCTCCAATGTGTGAAAGTGAAAAGTGAAAGTGAAGTCGCTCAGTTGTGTCCGACCCTTAGCGACCCCACGGACTGCAGCCTACCAGGCTGCTCCATCCATGGGATTTTCTAGGCAAGAGTACTGGAGTGGCTTGCCATTACTGACATAAAAACTGATTTCACCTTTTAGGAGAAAAGGTCACGTCCTAACAGTGGTAAGGGATGAAAAAGAGAGCTCTGCACATACAGGAGCCTAAGCAGAAACTCACCAAGAAGCTGATTGGGAGTAGAACAGATAGAGTAACAAACCAAGGACTATTTCCTGCCATGAGAGTGACTCATTCTTTAGGACCAGCCAAGGGACCACCCCAGTCTTTAACAGCCATCCACCAAGAGGGCTGCCTTTTCAGCCCTCATTAACACATGCAGAATTTTGTCTTCAGCTGCTTTTCTGCAATTCTTAAGTTAGTTTCAACAACAAATCAGTAATGTTTCTATTTGGGGCAATAAAATTAGTAATTTAGAGAAAGATAATCTCAGTGTTTTCTAAGATTCGATTTATGTCTTTTCCTAAATTTTAGTTACCGGAGTAATAGACAACTTCTTTAAAGCCTATCAGTATCAAAGAAATTTGAAATATGATTAAGGATACCCTTACCCTCTACCAAAGGTAGATTGTTATTCAGTTGTGGTCTCTTTTCTTTGTCTTGTAAAAAAAAAAAATGGTAGTGAAAATTGTTTCGTAGACTTTTTTTCAATCTTATGACTGGTCAAGACTGATAACAATAAGTAGATGAAAACAAAGATAAAATCCACTAAGTAGAAACTTCTTATTGTTCCAATAAGGCAAAAAAAATTTTTGCCACAACTAAACCTGACACCTTGCAAAGAAATATCCATTTATAAAAATTTTTATTAAATTTCCCAGAGAAAACGCAATAGTTCCTAGGCATAAACTTGAAAAATATCTTAGTGTGATAAGTACCCTCCATAGAGAGAAGTTTTATTTAAATAATCACAGTTATTAAAGAAGGGTAAGCAGGACTTTAATGAATTAATTTACTAATAATTGTTCTCTAATAATAATCAAACTCCAATGAGTCTGGAGGATTTTTTCTAGCAGATTTTTACTCATTATGTTTTCAAAGGTATATTTTAATTTCAATGGAGAAAAAATTTTAAATAACTTTATTTTCCCAGTCTGCATCAAGTTAGCATTACATTCTCTTAAAATGCAGAGTTTAATTTGAATTGAATAGGCAACAATAAAACTGAGAAATGTATTTTAAGTAAGGCTTCAAAGGAAATATTTACATTCACTGCTGAAATCCCAACTTACTATCAAATAACAATATCTTTGCTCTGTTTCTGAGGCCTACTCTGATGCTAACTTTGTACTTCTAGCTCCTGGACTTTCACCTTCTGGGAAAACAACAGATTATGCCTTCGAGGTAGATTTAATTATTCATTCTTTTTTAAAAAATGTTTATTTCTGTGTATAATATTTGGCTGCCAAATCTTCGTTGCACATGCAGGATCTTTATTGCAGCGAGTGGGATCTTTTTTTTAGTTGTAGCATGCAAACTCTTAGTTTTGACATGTGGGATCTAGTTTCCTGACCAGGGATTGAACCCTGGCCCACCAGGGAAGTCCCCATTCATTCATTCTTTTATAAATGACCTGAAAAAATACAACCAGAGTATTTCCCTAATGCATTACTATCTCATTTGAAGTCTGTTATTAATTGATGTTCCCTAACCTTATTGTTTCGGAGAAGGCAATGGCACCCCACTCCAATACTCTTGCCTGGAAAATCCCACGGATGGAGGAGCCTGGTGGGCTGCCGTCCATGGGGTCGCACAGAGTCGGACATGACTGAAGCAACTTGGTGGCAGCAGCAGTAGCAGCAACCTTGTTTGGTCAGCACCTGTTTAGCAAAGTATTTTGTCAGGATAATGGAATATAAATCTTTTGGTAACATGAGTAATGCGTAGAATACTGTCTTCCGTACAGCCATTAAAACAGGACAGATTCCCATTTCTAAAAATTCCATCTTATATGTTGTATGATAAATCTTCTTTAGTTTTGTAATTATAACAACCCCAAAAGCAGTTCAAGTAATCTTTGAAGCAGGAATAAAGGAACAATTATTTCTGATGAATTTTTTATCACACTGTGATTACATAATTATATATTAAATCTCTGTCTCCTCCTAGTTCAGGGATCATAAATTAAAATGTGACCAGAGGCCTGACAGTTAATCATTCCAGGCGCAGACTGGGAGGATGGGGCTGAGCTGGCTGAGAGCACAGGCCCATCTGAAGGGTGCCATCTGCCCGTAGCCCCACTTGGTTGCTGCCACACTGGAATGCAACCAGTCCTGCATGATTGAGATCTTCCCGGGTGGTGCTAGTGGTAAAGAACCCACTTGACAGTGCAGGCGACATAAAAGATGTAGGTTTGATCCCTGGGTAGGGAAGATTCCCTGGAGGCAGGCATGTCAACCCACTCCAGTATTCTTGCCTAGAGAATCCCATGGTCAGAGGAGCCTGGTGCACTACAGTCTATGGGGTTGCAAAGAGTCGAACATGACTGAAGCGCCTTAGCGTGCATACATGCTGCCTGATTATTCAAGAGAGATAGAAATTCAGATGGTCACATTGTTTTGTTTTGTTTTTTTCCTTTAATTGGATAATAAGAGTTACTATCCAAACCAAAAAAAAAGAAAATCTAAACATAATATGGATCAAACAAAGCAAGTCTTCAGGCCAAAAGTAACCCATCATCCATCAGTATAAAAGCTCTTCTCTCGGCTGTAAACTATGAAGCCGTGTTTGTCTTCTTCATAGTTGTATTACCAGAGCCTAGCACATGCCTGGAACATAGCAGACACTCAGCAGTGTTGGTTGGATGAAAGGATGGATGGATGGAGGGATGGATACATGCATGCAGTGGGGGTTGGAGAGAGGAATGGTTGGATGAGTGAATGAAGGCATGAAAAATACACAAAGACAACAAGATTAACATTGGAAAATAAGATACTGAAGAATTCATTTAGGTGTGGAGGCAAGAAGAGGCAGGCATGTCAAGCTGAAGAAACAAACGAGGATTATGAAATGTTTGGGTAAAAATACATAATTCTAGTGTGTCTGGAAGGAATGTTTGCTTAAAGAAGTGTGATGTGTGTGAGGCCAGGTGGGGTGACTTAGAAGGCCATCCTGGGGCGTATATACTTTATTATCCAGACAATGAGGAACTGTTTCAGGGTTTTAGAAATGAAATAACCAACTCTCCAAACACCTGTCACTTAAATCTTTTATTTTTCCTCAGATGGCTGTTTCAACTATTCGATATGGAGCAGGAGTTACAAAGGAAGTGGGCATGGCAAGTATTTAAGATTTCTACAGTCTTCTACAATAAACGTTATATATATTTTACAACAAGCACATATTAACACCTGTTGATCCTTTGTTTTAATCTCATCTGATCTCAGAAGCTAAGCAGGGTCAGGCCTAGTTAGTCCTTGGATGGGAGTCCTTTATTTTGGACTTAATGTTAATTTTGTGAGAACTGTCTATTACATTTCTTGTGCAATCAAACTTAACTTCTAAGTTATTTTTGTTATTGTAGGACCTACAAAACATGGGTGCTAAAAATGTTTGTTTGATGACAGACAAGAACCTCTCCCAACTCCCTCCTGTACAGACAGTGATGGATTCCCTAGTGAAGAATGGCATAAACTTTAAAGTTTATGATCATGTGAGAGTGGAACCAACTGATACAAGGTATTCTTTTATTGTTGTTAAATTTACTTTAAGCAGAAGCCAATACATATCAGTGCTGATTGAAACCTGCCCCAGACCTGACTGTATAGCCCTCCAGGCTCCTCTGTCCATTTAATTCTCCAGGCAAGAATACTGGAGTGGGTTGCCTTTTCCTCCTCCAGGGAATCTTCCCGACCCAGGGATCGAATCTATGTCTCCTGCATTGCAGGTGCATTCTCTACTGTCTGAGCCATCAGAGAAGCCCTATTTAATGGCATGGCAATTTATTTCTGGAAATCCTGACATAATGGCATTCATTTTCCCTTCTCCAAGCTTCATGGAAGCCATTGAATTTGCCAAAAAGGGAGCTTTCGATGCCTTCCTGGCTGTGGGTGGCGGTTCCACCATAGACACCTGTAAAGCCGCTAATCTGTATTCGTCCAGCCCTGACTCTGACTTCCTAGACTACGTCAATGCCCCCATTGGGAAGGGAAAGCCTGTGACTGTGCCTCTGAAACCTCTGATCGCAGGTAAACACTGTCTATTTTATTTTACAATTGACAAAAGGCCTTAGGAAAGATGTTGGTTGTGGTGTTTAGGTACTAAATTGTGTCCAACTCTTTTGCGACCCCACGTACCATACTCTTCCAGACACTTCTGTCCATGAGATTCTCCCAGGCAAGAATACTGGAGTGGCTTGTCGTTTCCTTCTACGGGGGATCTTCCCAATCCAGGGATCGAACTCACATCTCCTGCATTGGCGATGCGAGATCATTGAGCCACCTGGGAAGCCCCGTTAGGAAAGATACAAGTCAGTAATTTTGGGGTGTATGTTTCCAAAGCTTTCTGATTTCTTCATTTAAATACAATACCTTGTTTGGAGATCAAAGTAGATTCAAAATTCATTCATATTTAAAATTCTGGTCTTCTTTACCGCACGGACAGAGGCAGTTTGGGTCAATGGTAGGGGTCTGCAGAGCTCAGCTATGAAGTCACTTCTTGGGGGAGAAAATGAAGGTCAGTGTTTATAGATGCATGAGACCCCTCTCTGGGCAGGTCTGTCTTCTGAGCCCTTCTCTGTTTTGTCCCACTTTGGCAGCCACTGGGGAGTTTAAGGGGAATGTTTGCTGTCATTTCTCTGGTGTTGTCTCAACCCTTTCTTCCACATGATGGCTCCTCAGCTGACCTGGGGCTTTGTCTGCCCCGGGACATGTGGCCAGCATGGCCTTGTCACGCTGGCCGACATCTGCTTGGTGGCTACACAGGACACAGACACGCAAACCCAAATCAGGTCCCCTCTTCTGGTCCACACAGACCTGGGGATCTTTTGGTCTTTTCTTTCCTCCATTTTATCGCTGTCGGCACATCACTGTTTAAGGCCTTAGAGCTCAAATGCCCTAACTGGAAAATATCAGCTTAAGGTCTTGTCCTCTATCTTCCCCACTCCTCCCCCACCCCCATTGTGCCAGGACGGGAGTGAGCTGACGGCAGATGAACGGCTTTGACGTGAACGAGGGATCAGTGGGGCGCAGCATAATTGATGCTGGAGATTGGAGCCCTGTGGTGAAACTGTGTCAGCATCACACAGAGGGGTGATTAGGAAAGTTTAGAAACTTGACTGAACTACAAAACCGCGGAGCCCAGCAAAGGCAGGGTGTCACTGTGCTTGCTGCCAAGGGGGAATAAAGATGTCTTTTAGAGATGGCAAATATGAGCTTTCTTCCCAGAGATGGCAAGAGGCCTGCTTTTGAATTCCAAGCTGCAGCTGCTTAAACTCTGGCCCTGGGGTAGCCCGGGGCTCCCAGAGTGCCTCCCTGTTAATATAGAAACAGATATCACATGAACACATTAAACAGACGTGTGTATAATACAAATGTGGATGCGGTACATACATGCTGGGCATGCATACATGTTAGCACCATACGGACATCAGACATACATGCTGACACGGATATAAGCATCATGCGTATGTATCAAGTACACATGCATTAGGTTTACATGCATGTTAATGTAGGCATGTACCTCATATATACTGAGTATTAATGCACGAGTAATTAATGCCAGCACACACACACGTTAAAGACAGATGCCAGAAAGGTAATGCCAGCACAGGGATCAGACCTGTTCCTCACATGTTAATGCAGACACAGTCATACACATCAAGCATGTGTGTGCGAAGTTGCTTCAGTGCTGTCTGACTCTGTGACCTCTGGACCATAGCCCACCAGGCTTCTCTGTCCATGGGTTTCTCCAGGCAAGAATACTTGGGTTGCCACGGGTTGGGAGTGGGTTGCCGTGTCTTCCTCCAGCGGATCTTCCCGATGCAGGGATCAAACCCACGTCTCCTGCATTGGCAGGTGGATTCTTTACCACCAGTGCCACCTGGGAAGCCATCCACATTAAGCATACACACACGTTAACACACACACATCAAGTGAGTAGACACGAGCAACAAAGCTTTCTTCTCTAACTTTGCTCCTTGTCTCCTGAGGTTGAATTAAGTGTCTCCACTGACCTTTACTTAGATGCTCTATTAAAATTAATTTTTTTGTTGTTCAAGTTCCAACTACCTCAGGCACAGGGAGTGAAACTACCGGAGTTGCCATTTTTGACTACGAACACTTGAAAGTAAAAACTGGTAAGAACTTCCTCTGTAAATGTTTTTTAGTTCTCTTAGCTTTCAAATCCACTCCCTTTTCTTTAATCCTAATGTTTAAAATTCAAAGAGTTACAGAATTAAAGAAAGTATGCACATAGACACATGTTCTTTCTTTGCCCAGATACATATAAGAGTAAGAAGCAGTCTAATAATCTTGTTTTTGAGAATTACCTACAAAAGCAGATTGAAATGCCATGAACCAGGGCCATTTTCCTGCCCAAGTTAGTGACTGTGTATCAATGACAAATGGTTATTCCCTTTCCCAGCTTTTTTGCATTATAACTCATTTGATTTTTTAATAATAAAATGTATAATTGTAAGAATCTGGTTTGATGAGTTTTGACAAATATATACACACATGTACCCACCACCCTAATCAAAATATAGATATTCCCACTGCTCCAGAAAGTTCCCTCATGCTTCTTCCCAGTTAATGTCTCCAGCCCCATTCCCAAGTACCCACTCTTCTGCCTTATACCTTCTTTGTCATCTGTAACCTATCATCTTCTCCAACTCTCAGCTAATCTGGGAGAAAGGTCCCTCTCCTTGAGATGGTTCAGCATCCTTCTTTCAGGGCTTTGTAGCAGAACAAATTGGCAATGAACTGCACATTTATGGTAACTTCTCTTTTTAAATTAAATTATATTATCCTGTGACATTGTTAAAGATACTAATAATAGTAAGCAATACTTAAATTCTCCCTTAAATTTTTTTTAAAGACTTCCCCATAGTGTTATCTAATGTGGTCCTTACAACATCTCTGGGAGGGATGGAGGCCCTGTGTCACCAGAGTCTGATCTTACAGAGAACTCAGAGAGGCACAGACATGTACCAGTGTCACGCAGTAAGTCACATAGCCAGGACCCAAACCAGCAGTATGCTAGTAAACCAGTTCTCTGGAGCTTTACAAATAAATAAGCCCTGAGTTGTAGTGTTTGCGTGGTGTAAATACTCCACTATAGTTACCACCTGGAACTGGGACCAGATGGGATAGTGGCTTTTGTAAACTGCAGAGAGCTTCAGCTGCCCTGAAATTCCCAGGTTTCTGACTCCAGATCTCTTTTCCGCTGCTCCTTGCTGCCTCCCTAAATGAGAACGAATCTTATCTCATATTTTGATTTTTTTAGGATAATTTGTTACCCTAAAGTTATTTGATTTTTTAAAAAATTGTGTCCATACCTATGGCCTATGTTGCAAATCCCTGTCTTAGGCATTGCTTCGCGAGCCATCAAACCCACACTGGGCCTGATTGATCCTCTGCACACCCTGCACATGCCTGAGCGGGTGGTCGCCAACAGTGGCTTCGATGTGCTCTGGTAGGTACCCAGGCCCCCTGCAGGGGCTCTTTTGGGGACTCGGGTCAATGCCCATAACTTGACTGCTGAAAGCACTTGCTAAGCTCTCACTGACTGTGCTCCACAACTACCCTGGCTTTGGCTGTCATTATTCCCTTGCCTGGATGACAAGGCTGAAGCTGTGAAAAGGAGGTGAGGTCCTGGGTGAATCACAAAGCTGCCGGACCAGCCCAGCTGCAGCTGCAACCACAAGATCAGAGAGACAGGTATGCAGCATCTCAGGCCCACAGCACTGCCTCTGCTGCACCAACCCAGGGACCCCGGGCTGCAGCCAGAGGAAGAGAACAGGGACAGGACTGTCCACTTCCTGAGCTGGACCGGCTCACTGTCGGCACTTATACGTCATCAACTCCCCACCGCTCTGTGCCAGGAGGGAAAGAAAACTGAACTGGAGACGTTTAGCGACTCGCCCAGAGCCACAGCCCGTGTTCTCCTGGCTTTAGCCGCCATGTGCTGACGGCTCCCACATCCATGTTTCTGCTCAAGTTCTGGGCTCTCTGTTCCAGTGGCATCACAGGGACCCACGGGCATTTCACATTCAGCTGCCCCAAAACACTACCATCCATTTGCACATGTACATTTCCCCCCCATTTTAACATCTCTGAAATCAGGGCATATCTGTATATCTGCAGCATGCAGTATGGTCTTCTTCCTCAGTAGTGCTTTTTAAAAATCGTGCATCTTATAACGCATGGCATCTTGAAGCTGATGAAATCTGACCCTTCTCTCACCACCACCCCTTACCCCTCACAGCTCCTCCTCCTGGGTTCCTTACCCTAGTGAGCAGCAGGACATGGTATGAGCTTATCCCTTGTCTCGTGCCTACACCTAGCCACAGAGCTCACTCTCATCTGCTTCAGTCTCTCCCATCTGCTCCCTGCTCTCAAGCCTCATGGGCCCACCTCAGTTCAAGCCTGGACCCAGTGCAGCAGCCTCCTCATCCCATACTCCTTCCATCTGTCCTCCATACTGGCCTCAAGAAGCTTCCAGAATGCAACATGACCACTGCACACATACACACACACGCCCCTCTACCTTATCAGTCTCTCATTACATTTCCACACCTCCTGTCTAAAGCCAGGTTTCTCTGGCCCTGTACTATCCCCAGTGCTCAGCTCTTTATCTGATTGGAGAAGTCATCCTTCGTTTCCACTGAGGCATCCTTCCCTTGATGGAGCCTTTGCTGACTGCCCCCTCTCCTCAAGAACCACTCTGTCCTTTGCTCCACCCCACTGGGGGGCTGTGCCTTGCTTTGGAGATGCCCCTCTCTGCATGCTGTCTCTCTCCCTGCACTGTGAGCATGGCGAGGATAGGACCATCTTACGGACTTCTGCATCCCTAATAGCAAAGGGGCTGTCACATCACAAGTACTCAGTTAACACCTGATGAGTGAAATTCACATGAGCAGGGGGCAGCAGAGTTAGGGTCATGTCCAGGTCTATCCCAGTCCATGGTCTGCTTTTCACACTGCATTACGCTGCCTGCCAAGAAACAGGAGAAAACTGTGTCCAACTCCATCCTGGTTGATGTTGTCAGTACTTTGGAGTGTTGTCCTCTAATAACTTGAAAATAAGGGAAATGAGATTACCCTCCCTAGCTGGGAACTGCATAGTAAATATATTAATATAACAGACCAAAGCAGTCACGTGTAAGTGAATGACCCACAGACCCAAAGACTTTGCTGTCAATCAGAGGGGAGGGGAGTGAGCTCAGAACAAAAGACAGTGATGGCAGTGGCCCTTCCAAGGACTGACCACTGGAGAGCACACGTGGTCCAAGGAGAAGTCTAGCCCCGAGGCCCAGTGGCCTGTACTGAAGATGGACACACCCATATATTCAACCTTAGAAGCAGTGACCCTGGTTAGGGCTCCATGGGCCTTGTGATCATAAATTAGCATCCAGAGCTTTGACAACAGGGAGAATAGATGCCATCTAGAAGACTCAGATGTCTGTCCCCCTCAGAGGTTCTATTTTCTTTTTTTTTTTCTTTCAAAATACATTTTATTAGTGTCATATGGAATTTAAAGTGAAGCAGTTTCTTCAGAGAAAGTAAGCCCTGACAGGTTATAAAAAAAATGAGCAGATATGTCATAGCAAAAATACCGTCTCCAGTGTAAAGAGGCTAATAGGAATACTCTCCACCAAGGAAATGACTTTCTTTACCATCCTGACCACAGTGGGCACCCAGTTCAGCTGGGGGAACCCACAGCACTGGACAGTCATGGACAGAGGTTCTATTTCTCGTTGGAAATCAGTAATCAGACTTGCAAGTTTTACACACAGTTTCCCTGGTAGCTCAGGTGGTAAAGAGTCTGCCTACATGTGGGAGGCCTGGCTTCGAACCCTGGGTCAGAAAGATCCCCTGGAGAAGGAAATGGCAACCCACTCCAGTATTCATGTCTGGAAAATCCCATGAACGGAGGAGCCTGGCAGGCTATAGTCCATGGGGTCGCAAAGAGTTGGACACGACTGAGCGACTAACACTTCTGTGAGCTCAGTTCAGTGAATCTACCCCTGAAAGAGATCCAGTCTTGGGCCCAGATACACAATGGCAGAGGTTCAACTCTCACCTTGGCAGGCTTGTTACCACCCCTCTGCCCCACTGGACACCTCCTTATTGCTTTGCCCACATTTCCTATTTAGAACCACAAACCCATAACTTTTGTCTACCAACTAATTCTTTTTGACGTTCTAATACTTTGTTTCAAAAGATGTTATCTGCCTCTCACATTTAGAGGAGAGTAAACTCTCCATTCGACTGAAACTGCAATACTTTGGCCACCTCATGCAAAGAGTTGACTCACTGGAAAAGACTCTGATGCTGGGAAGGATTGGGGGTGGGAGGAGAAGGGGACGACAGAGAATGAGATGACTGGATGGCATCACTGACTCTATGGACATGAGTTTGAGTGAACTCCGGGAGTTGGTGATGGACAGGGAGGCCTGGCGTGCTGTGATTCATGGGGTTGCGCAGAGTCGGACACGACTGAGCGACTGAACTGAACTGAACTGAAACTCTCCATTCTAAGACTGAGAAGTGTAACTCATGCACACAGTAGTTCATGTTATACTGTGTTCCCAATGAGTCACTGATCTGGATGATTATGTTTATTCCCATCTTCTGCACTTGATTAGCTAGAATTCATGGCAGGCTGGTAGGTAAAGAAAACCCTGATACTTTTTTCTTAAAATAGCCAACCCTGAATTTAAGGCCTATTGGAAAAAGAAGTAGATTTTTTTTAAGGCCAAGCATTAATAATAATGGTGAATGATAAACTTTACAAAGTGCTGGTACGATATGCTAAGTAATTTACATGTGTCAATTTTCACATCAGCACCATGAAAAAAGACGTACTATGAGCTATCCTCATCTTAGAATCACAAGGAGGATGGTGACTCTGCCGGTCCCAGGCCCACAGTGGGAAAGCCTGGTGCCAGAATTCATACCTGGGAGCTGACCCACTGCACTGCACTCTTATAGGAGGCTAGTATAACTATTATGACCCTCTTTGGATGAGTAATATGGTATCTGATCAAGGCAGGGTATAAAATGGTAAATATACTTTGGAAGGAAGTCATTTTTCAGATTTAATGCTTTTCTTAACACAACTTAAATGTTTAAAAATTTAACATTATAAAGATATAATGGTACTAGAAAGAAACCATACATAATCTTAACACATACTGGTCAAAAACACAGTAATGCTGTTAATATCAACTTCACTGCGTTGTTCAGTCACTCAGTTGTGTCTGACTCTTTGCTACCCCCATGGACTGCAGCATGCCAGACTTCCTGTGTTTCACCGATCCTGGAGTTTGTTCAGACCCATGTCCATTGAGCTGATGATGCCATCCAACCATCTCATCCTCTGTCACTGTTTTAATTTCTATAATAAGTGATGACTGTCATGGACAAGAGACAGATTAGTGAGAGGCCTTGTGATTATCAGCACTACAAAGGCATATCAACGGGGGAGTGAGAACCAAGCATTCTGAGGCAGTTTGTGATCTGAATGGAGGGAAGGAAAAAGAGGATGCTTTCAACTGTGTATTTTGACTATTCCTTGCTAGCCACGCCCTGGAGTCCTACACTGCCCTCCCGTATCACATGCGGAGCCCCTGCCCTTCAAGCCCCATCACTCGGCCAGCCTACCAGGGCAGCAACCCCATCAGCGACATCTGGGCAGTCCATGCACTGCGGATCGTTGCCAAGTATCTGAAGAGGTATGTTGTCCAGAGGGGACAGAAACAGGGCAAAAGAAAAAACAGTTTCTACCTTCATGAAATGTGGCTCGCTAGATCCTGAAATGTCCTGAGCAAGCCTGTTCACCCAAAAAAGCAGTCACTGTGCATACAGAAGCACCACAGACCAGCAACCTCTTGAGGGAACCCCAAGGGGACAGATGAAAACCAGATCCCTCGATCTAGAAAGGCAAAGCCCAGGATGGGGACAACATGGGAGCCTGATTTATAAAGGATGCAGCTAGAAGGTTTTTTAGGGGACTTCCCGGGTGGCGCTAGTGGTAAAGAACTCGCCTGCCAATGCAGGAGACATAAGAGATGCAGGTTTGATCCCTGGGTTGGGAAGGTCCCCTGGAGGAGGGCATGGCAACCCACTCCAGTATTCTTGCCTAGAGAATCCCATGGACAGAGGAGCCTGGCGGGCTACAGTCCATGGGGTCTCAGAGTTGGACACGACTGAAGGAACTTAGCACGCGCACGTGCAGAAGGTTTGTTCATCACAACCTCAAAACCAAAGCTGGTGGAGGTCCTTTGAGATTTGATCACCAAGGGCAGAAATGAGAACCATGAGACAGATGGTGATCCTGCCCCGTCAGGCCTTGTCCAGAGGCACACAAGGTCAACCCATAATCAAATGCACGTGAACCTCAATTTAAGAAATAAATGTCAGGTCTTCCCTGGTAGTCCAGTGGTTAAGACTTGGCCCTTCCTCTGCAGGGGGTGCAGGTTTGATCCCTGGTCAGGGGACTAAGATTCCACACGTTGTGTGGCACACCAAAAAGAAAAAAGAAAGAAATGTGTACAGTTGTCTGTCCTGGGAGACAGAACAGTCTTCCTGAAAAGATTCCCACATGATTTTGAAAGATTTATGCATGAAACAGCCCTAATAGGCTCATGAGAGAGCAAAGATACACTTAGAGATGAAAAGTGATCCCTAAGACATTGAGACTTATGCAAAGTCAAACTCATCTTTGTATTTATACACAATGGAAGGAAAGAATAGGGCAGGTTTGGTCTAGATGTGACTACAGGGCCTCCTCTGACTGGAGGGGTGGGGTCTAGGACCATATTTTGCAACAGAGTTAGGGGAGGATCACGAACTATCTTGGACTCGCGGGGGCATCAGGGAGCATCTGTCTGCATAGAAGTGGATTCAGATTATGGCCGGCCAGCGTGTGTGACAGGGACACAGGCTTGGCAGAGCAGCAGTGGGAGCTGAGGGGGCAAAATGGACAGAGAAGAGGCCACAACTCCACCATCCACTACTTCATCTTGCTATTTGGGAATAAGGAACTGACCCTGGGTTTTGGAAAGAGACAGTTGCCTGACTATTCCAGATAAAAGAAGGAGAAAGGCTGTGGCATTTTTATTTCAGAGCAGGAACCCTTATACCAGGCAGAATCACAGAAAAGCAAGTGGGAAATGGTTCCTTTGGCTGTCCCAGGCATTCCGCCCTGGGGCAGGGCTTCCAAGTCCTGGAGCAGGAAGGCTCAACTACATCTGAAAGCGGCCTTTGAGAATTTGCCCTTCCCGTATGGCACTGGGGAGGGATGGAGTGAGCGAAAGCTTGTCCTACAATAACATGCCACTTCCACAGTAAAAAGTGTAAAAATAACATGTGGTTTGCAGATACCAAAAGAGGTCTCCAGGGGATCCAATTTGGGTGGTGCCACAGAAAGCATGATGTCTGGGCGGCTCATCTGGCCTGTAGGTACCCCCAGGCGACAGGGACTCACTTCATCTAGACCCATGCATCCTGAGCATGTGTTTACTCTAGATCCACTCGCAACCACAGTCAAGGTCATTGACAAGTGAAGAAGAAGAATGAGTCTCAGGGCACTTTTCTATAGCAGCTTTTGCAGTTTAAGGGTCAGTGCTTTCTTCCCCTGGTACTTTTATCACATGAGCAGCCTGACGGCATAATATATGCCTTTGCTCCAGCCACTGATGAGAAAATACATTTCCCTTCAGTTTTCATCTAGAAGACAAGGTGTCATTTGAATAACCTGCCTAATTTTTCTTCCTATTGAGTAGTGTTTCTTTTTTTTTTTTCTCCCCCAGATCTTTCCCTAAGGCGGCTCTTTGTTTCAGTAGGAAATGCCAATGTTGATGTGTTACTGTTATGTATTTATATCATCCACAGGGCTGTCAGAAATCCTGATGATCTTGAAGCAAGGTCTAATATGCACTTGGCAAGTGCTTTTGCTGGCATTGGCTTTGGAAATGCTGGTGTTCATCTATGGTGAGCAAATCTGAGATTTTATTTCTTCACCTAATCTATTGCCCTTAAATTTTATTTTAGTGTCTATCATTTAGGATATGTTGTAAGATTTTAAACATATGACAGAAAAAAGAAATTTAACTTAGGGTCCCATAATATTTTCTTAGCTCAAATGCAGTTTATTGGGTCACAGATTTTTTTTTCTTTTTGGTAACAGCCTTATTGACATATTATTCATACCCTATAAAATTTGCCTATTAAAAATTTATAATTCAGTGGGTTTTAGTATATTCACAAGTTGTGCTACCATTACAATAATCAATTTAGAACATTTTATTACCTTTGAAGGAAATCCCATATATCTTAACTGTCACCCACCAATCCTCCTATACCCCCAGTCTTAAATAACTACTAATCTACTTTGTCTCTATAGATTTGCCTTTTCCAGACATTTCGTAGAATGGAAGCAAATGATATGTGGTCTTTTGTGTCTGGCTTCTTAAATTTAGCGTCATGTTTCCATGGTTCATCCCATACACGTTATCAGTACTCCTTTCCTTTTTCTTGCCAAGTAATGTTCCTTTGCATGGATATGCCACATTTTATGTACTCATCAGATGATGGACATTTGGGTTGTTTCCACTTTTGTGGCTATTATGAATAGTGCTGTTATGAATAATCATGTGTAAGTTTTCCTGTGGACATATGTTTTCACATCTATGGAGTACATACCTAGGAGTGAAATTGCTGGGGCACATGGTAACTCTGTGTTTAAATTCTGAGGTACTGCCAGGCTGATTTCCAAAGAGGCTGTACTATTTTGCATTCCCACCAACAGTGGATGGGGGTTCTGATTTCTCCACATCCTTGGCACCTGTCACGGATTTTTAAAACACCAAACGCAGGATTTTCTTCTGATCTTTCTCAAAAAGAAAGGGATTAGAATATTTGTTGATTGCCCAGAATTAATCTGTTTGATCAGAAATGTATTGGTATGTTGCTCTAAAATTGAAAACCAGTGAACATGGAAAATTAAGAATTGGCCCTTGCCCTGTATGGGAGGGGAGTTTGGAAGAGAATGGATACATGTATATGTATTGCGGCATCCCTTCACTGTTCACCTGAAACTATCACAACATTGTTCATTGGCAATACAAAATAAAAAGTTTTTAAAAAGAATTGGCCTTTGCTAGGGAAGTGCAATGAAATGGTCACCCTCAAACTCTGCTGCTGAGAGGAGCACAGATTGGCACCAACTTTCTAAGAAGCAAATGAGCAAAATCTACCCAGAGTTTGGATAATGTCTCTACCCTTTGCCCCATGAATTCTACTTTTAGGAATGTAGCTGAAACAAATACTCATGATATGATCAAAGACTTTCCTTGTGAGGATATTCATCTAAAAAGTTGTTTATAATTGAAAATTTTAAGAATAACCTAAATTCCAAACAGTTTGGGAATGGTTAACTAAATTTCAGTATTCAAAGAATAAATCATCAAAAATAATGTTTTAAAAGAGTAAAAATTACATGGGAAAGTATTCTTAAAGAATATTAAGTAAATATGTGCATTCATGCTAAGTTGCTTCAGTCATGTTCAACTCTTTGTGACCCCATGGACTGTAGCCCACCAGGCTCCTCTGTCCATGGGGATTCTCCAGGCAAGAATACTGGAGTGGGTTGCTATGCCCTCCTCCAGGGGATCTTCTCAACCCAGAGATCGAACCTGTGTCTCTTACATCTCCTACATTGGCAGGCAGGTTCTTTACCTCCAGCACCACCTGGGAAGCCCTAAGTCAACAGCAGTGTTTAAAACCGAATGCACAATACAATCATAAATTAAAGATACATGTAAGAAGACTAGAAGGGAATATTCTATAATGGTTATCTTGAAGAAATAGGATTATGGATCATTTTTATTTTTTACAACAAACATATGTAATGGTTAAAAGAAATCAAACTAAAATGTTGGATACTGTTAGAAAGGTACTTTGAAAGCTACATGAATCCTTTCATATAGTGGAAGAACACCAAGCCATAATTTCCTGAATACTATGGAGCCTGAAAACAGTAAAGCACGTTCCTATCCAACAACTCAGAGAACGTATACCTTCTGATCTGCTTTATGAGGCATGACGCACCTTTTTTTCTTTTTTGATAACCATACAATTCACCAAAACACTTCATCTTTCTATGAAATATAAATTTTTTACTGCCTAAAAACAAAGTCATCCACTAAAACCCACATTAACAGATTTACAGACCCTTTTACTATTGTAAAGCATTTCATTTTCAAAATATTAACTGTAAAGAGATTAACTTCTCACAGTGTGTATCTTCTGGGTCATCTTATAAACTATTATTTTGTCCTATTTGTTCACTAAGAATTTGAGAGAGTATAGAGTTTTCCCATTAAAACAAACAGAAAAAATCCCCACAAATGAAAATCATGATGCCTTTTCTCAATAGCCTTACAGACTGAAATAATTCATGTATGACTCAGTTCCCATTAGTACGTAACATTTAAAAGAACATATTAATCACTGGCAAGACAGATCACTGGCGGAACAAGTTTGCACGTCTAGCACAGTACATCTTGGTTCATAAAATTCCCACCAACATCTTCAGTTTGTGAAGGAGCACATTGCCAAGGCTGTGCCGAGCTAGATAGAAAATGTATACCCTGAAGACTTAAAAAAAACTTCAAAGTGAATTATTGATTTCTTCAAGATCATAAGGTTAACCAATGTGCTCGAGGAGCAACTTCTACGTCAGTACTTTTTAATGGCACGTAGTTCTATCAGCATTTGATTTTCAACATTTCAGCAGTTTTGTCAATGAATATGCCAAATATCAATTGCAAAATAATATATCCTCATAGGAATCAAAGAAAACAAAACGTCTAACCTTGTGGGTTAATAATACTGTCAAGAGACTGTGAGGGGCTCTCCCATAAGAATATCTTTGTATTATTAACTTGAATTTCTGTTAGATGTATGTCAATATAAGAACTTTATTTTTTTTCTAGCCATGGAATGTCTTACCCAATTTCTGGCTTAGTGAAGACTTATAAAGCAAAGGATTACAATGTGGATCATCCCCTGGTGGTAAAATCACAATAAATGCCTTAATTTAATCTTAGATTCCTGTCAATTGCCATCAATGTTTTTTTGTCAATTCTTGATTGTTTGGAATACAGGATAAAGTAATTTAATATCTAGAATATTCAGGTTGAAGACCAGCCTTGCCCCAGCAGTCACCATGTTTCCTTTCTCCCCAGCCTCATGGCCTTTCTGTGGTTCTCACCTCCCCGGCAGTGTTCACGTTTACATCACAGATGTTTCCTGAGCGGCACTTGGAAGTGGCAGAAATATTGGGTATGAACCGTTCATCATAACTCTGTGACCCACATCTATGGAGCGTTTCCTAAGATTGCTTCTGAAGATAAGCCATAAAGACTAATACCAAAAATACTGATTTGAGATAATCTAATAATAAAATGTCAGTGACCTTCCCAGATTCCTATCTAGCACTAAAATTCTGTAATTTTGTGTTTCTAAGAGTCTATTAGCAATGAAATGGAACCAGGTATTGCTTACTTTAAGTTTATACTAATAATATTTCCACTGTTTTTATCTTCAAGGGAAGTTAAATTCTGTATACTATTCATGTTACTAATGATTCTTGTTTTAATAGGAAATAAAGTGAGTCTAAATCAGGAAGTAACAGTACATTCCCAATTATAGAGAACCTAAACAACTAGAAACTTTATAAAAAGTTCCCCAAAGAAGAATCTGTTTGCTATTCTGCTGATAAATCATGTCTATAATAAAATACCCACAGTGCCTTTTGAATCTTACAAGAAATACATTTATGATCACTATGTGTGTGTGCTTAGTTGCTCAGTCATGTCTGACTCTTTGTGACCCCCATGGACTGTAGCCCACCCAGTTCTTCTGTCCTTGAAATTTCCCAGGTAAGAATACTGGAGTGAGTTGCCATTTCCTCCTCCAAGGTATCTTCTCAACCCAGAGATCAAACCATCCTCTCTTGCATTGGCAGGCAGATTCTTTATCACTGAGCTACCTGGGAAATTAGCCATTATATATTTTGATTCCCTGTAATCAAAATCAATAATGTATCTTTGATCATTTTAACTTTATGCCCGTCTGTTCTCTTTCCTGCTGCTGCTGCTAAGTCACTTCAGTCGTGTCCAACTCTGTGTGACCCCATAGATGGAAGCCCACCAGGCTCCCCTGTCCCTGGGATTCTCCAGGCAAGAACACTGGAGTGGGTTGCCATTTCCTTCTCCAATGTGTGAAAGTGAAAGTGAAGTCGCTCAGTCGTGTCCGACCCTTAGCGACCCCATGGACTACAGCCTACCAGGCTCCTCCATCCATGGGATTTTCTAGGCTATAGTACTGGAGTGGCTTGCCATTGCCTTCTCCGGTTCTCTTTCCTACCTTCTCTTTTTTCCTAAAACACTTTTTATGAAAACCTGGAGGTTTGGATGATGTGTTTTATGGCAGCAATCTTGAGAACATAAAAACCTCATAAACCCCATATCGTGTGTCACCCTTCACTTAATCCACATTTGAGCTACTGCTATGTAATACAGACTGGTCTTGTCAGGCAAGCTTTACTTTCTGTCCAGCTGCTCTCCCAACTAGCTCTATATCTCGTTCTATTTATACCTTTTCCTGGATTCCTTAAACAGTTCTCTCTGTCAGAGAACAGAGAGGCTAAACCTAATTTAATAATATACTTCTATATTGAGGCAAACCATACATACTAGTCTCTTCTTGACCAGTACAGAGAAAGTGGACTTGAACTATAGCATGGGGCATTTTGGATGATAAATAATGCTACAATCTGTTCACAGATTGCTTCACTTCCTGGCAGTGAATGTGTCTAGCTAGAATAGATGGGGGACAAGAGTGCTAAGGGTTTGGGACTGGTTCTCTTCATCTGAGAACTGTCACTGCCACCCTGCCTGAGGGCAGAACCCCCTGGCCCTTCCAGACTTACATCTCTATGATTTTGTGCATTAATTAGTAATCATGTCCAAATTGTTGTTCAGTCGCTCAGTTGTATCTAACTCTGCAACCCCATAAACTGCAGCATGCCAGGTTTCCCTGTCCTTCACCGTCTCCCAGAGTTTGCTCAGACTCATGTCCATTGAGTCAATTATACCATCCAACCATCTTCTGCCCTTGCAAGTCTCCAACCCTTGGCAGCCTTCTTCCTTATTCACTGATATGATTGATGTTCACTGCTCAGTCACTCTTGGTGACCCCATGGACTATTGCCCACCTGGCTCCTCTGTCCATGGGATTTCCCAGGCAAGAACACTGGAGTGGGTTGCCATTTCCTACATATCAAATACTGCTTTCTAAAACACTCCTTGTTCTCAAATTTGCCCGAAAGGTTCTGTAAAAGATATTTGAAGGAACCTGCCCTTAGGCAACAGAGCCCCCCAAAATTCTCTAGCTGTAGGCAGGAGATATATTCCTTCTCTGGCCATACTGAATCCATTTTTCATCTCATTTTCCTCCTTTTTGGCAGTCAGTGGCAGAGTCTTTTGAACTTCTGTCTTGTCTCACAAGGTGTTTGCACAGGGTTTGTATTCTTTTCTTCAGCTGTGACTGTGAGAAGGGACACGGAAAGCATAGACCTCTAGATGTCAGCAGATTCCAAGCCCTGACAGTTACATAAACTTTCTCCTACAGACAGATTTTCTCAATCCTCCTCAGCCAAACGCCAGCCTTCTTTCTTGGTCTCCTTCCTGGGCCTCTTTTCTTGGCTCTGTTCCTCTTCTTCCCCCACACAGTGGGCCAGCTGCCCATTGGAGATGTGAGAGCCAAGTGAGCCCCCACCCTGCACCCTGGCTCCTCTCTGGAGGGGCTCCCAGGCTGGCCCATTTTTGGCAGGGCTGACCGCTGGGCCGGTCCTCCATGGGGAAGCACAGCGACGCCCTTGTCCTCGGAGTGAGGGAGCCAGCAGCAGGTTATGTATTCAGCTAGCCTGTGACTGAATCACACCCAGGGCTGGCTTCCCCCTCTCACTACAGTCAGTGCTTTGTGTCTTCCAGGAGCTGACACCCGCACTGCCAGGAGGCCAGATGCTGGGCCTGTCTTGGCAGACACGCTGCGGAAATTCTTATTCGATCTCAATGTGGACGATGGCCTGGCTGCCATTGGCTACTCCAAGGCTGGCATCCCCATGCTGGTGAAAGGAACGCTGCCCCAGGTAAGAGACGCAGCCATCCTCACTCCTGTCTAAGAAGCACCGAGCTCCAGGACAGACAGGGTCCATCTGGGGCATCTTAGAGGGGGAGATGGAAACCCAGATCTACCCACACCAGGCAACAACTCTCCATTTCCCCATTGAAAGTGGTCAAGGCTCCCTCACCCTTATCTTCTTTCATAAACTGTGGCTTGTGTGAAGCTTTGATGATGTAACGAAGGGATCCTTTATAAAAATTTAAGACAAAAACAACCAAACTTAGAGTATACCAGAATTTCCCTTTTCTCCATTTCTGCTCTTTCAAGAATCCTCTATGAAACTGTGTGAAGTTAAAAGGACCACTAATGTTCTTTGCCAGTATAAAGAGTTACAAATTCTACTACTTTGTGAAGAACAGACATGGCCTTTAAATGAAGATGATGACGAAATCACTTTTTAACTTATTTTAGATCTTGCAGATTCTATACATATACATATGTATACATATCTGTGTCACTTTGGGTCTTATTTTTATGTTCCTGAAGAATTTAAACTGAGCAGCTGTCCTTTACATGGTAAAACCTTTTCGTGGTAAAACCATAACAGATGTAAAGTTTCCCCTCTCAAGGCTCTTATGAAGAGAGTTTATCCCCTTTTGGATGTTTCCATTTAAGATCAGATACCCAGGTGGTATAGCACCAGAACCTAATAGCGCAAGACCCTGTTCATTGTAATTCACCGTAAAATAGAGAGCTCAGAGCCATGAGATGCCACCATGCTTACCAGGTCCAGAGCACTCACTAAGTCCCCTATCCAAGATGGGGAAGGCAAGGACCACTTAAACACTGTAAGGATACACAGAAAAGACAAAACCTCTAATTCAAAAAGATAAATGCACCCCAGTGTTCGTAGCAGCACTATTCATAATAGCCAAGACATGGAAAAAACCCAAGTGCCCATCAGCAGATGTATTGGCTTAAGAAGATGTGGTGCATATATAAAATGGAATATTACTCAGTTGTAAAAGAATGAAATATTGTCATTTGCAGCAACATGGATGGACCTAGAGAATATCATACTAAGTGAAGTTAAGTCAGACAAAGACAAATATATGATATCATTTATATGTGGAATCTAAAAAAACAATACAAATGAATCTATATACAAAACGAAAATAGACTCACAGACATAGAAAACAAAGTTATAGTTGCCAAAGTGGAAAGAGGAAGAGGGAGGGATAAATTAGACGTATGGGGTTAATAGATACAAACTACTATATATAATATAGATAACCAATAAGGATTTATTGTATAGCATAGGAAACTATATTCATTATCTTATAATAATCTACAATGGAAAATTATCTGTGTGTATATATGTGCATGCATGCTAAGTTGCTTCAGTCGTGTCTGACTCTTAGTGACCCTATGGACTGTAGCCCACCAGGCTCCCCTGTCCGTGGAATTCTCCAGAATACTGGAGTAGGTTGCCATGCTCTCTTACAGGGGATCTTTCCAACCCAGGTATTAAATCCATGTCTCCTGCATTGGCAGGCAGATTCTTTACCTCTGAGCCACCTGGGAAGCCCCATGTGTGTATGTATATATATTCAGTACATATATATATACTTTGCTATGCACCTGAGACTAACACAATATTATAAATCAGATATACTCCTGTTTAAAAAAAAACACTGTGAGGATAAGGCAGTTCTCTCCAAAGTCATGACATTCATGTATCTATCCCTGACATTGTTGTTTTGTCACTAAGTCATGTCCGACTCTTGCAACTCCATGGACAATAGCCTTCCAGGCTCCTCTGTCCATAGGATTTTCCAGACAAGAATACTAAAGTGGGTTGCCATTTCCTTCTCCATCACTGACACTGGAACAGAGTGAATAGCTGGACTCTCCACTCACACAGCATCCTGCTGACCACAGTGGCAATGCTTGTCCCTCAGCCCATTTCAGTTAAGCAAAGGCCTCAGACTTGCTTCTCCTCCACTTACCGAGTACTGAGAATGTCGAAGACCTCCCATAATATGATAATATCATATTTGTATGGATTGGTTTCATAGACTTTACCTGTCCATAGGAGCCAGGTAAATAACAGCAATGAACAAAGTAATTTTTGTTTCACTAGGGAATGGTGGGGACTTTGGTGAACTGGAAAGCACACAATCCATTTCATTGGGTGAGCAGCTTTTCGGCTACAATTTATTATCACCAAACATAAATTCAGGTCCCAGTGATGGTAGAAATTGCAATTTTTAAGAGAAGTCAGCAGTTGGGATGTTTGTATTGAATTCCCTGATTTCCCAGTGCACAAACAAAACATGGCCCATGGGCACCAGTTTTCCTGATTTAGGGTAAGGCCCAGAGTAGGCTCAGTTGCATCCAAAAATGTAAATGAATGAGAAAAAGAAGAATCTCTAAGAGACCCTGGTTCTAAACCATTGTCCTAACCTGTAAGTCCAAGGGACTAAATTTAAAAAAAAAAAAAAAAACATCATCACAATTATTTTACCCAAACCTACTAAAGTTCCATGAAGTTAGGCCCCTGTTTTGTTTATTGATCTTCTGCAGCACCTGACATGAGCTCATAAACATCTTAAAGGGGAAGCCCTCTCCTCCTAAATCTTCTGTCCATATGAGCTTAATGACTGAATGGTGGACACTTTTTGAGCAATTTCCTTAGACTTAATAGGACTCAGCCAATGACAAAGATCCATGAAAGCCCATCCAGTGACATCAGAGATCAAGTGGTCACTATGATTTTGATGACTGGCTCTTATAGTTCTTATAGCATGGTCACAACAACAGTATCCACTCTTCAGGAGGTCCTCTGAAAAGCTGTGCTTATTTATTCCAGGAAAGTGTCCAGAAATATGTGTTGTTCATTAGCCTCCAAGAATAGTATCCATCATTTTCAGATGAAACTGGATGATGTGCTGTGCTGTGCTCAGTCACTCAGTCATGTCCGACTCTGCAACCCCATGGACTGTATCCTGCCAGGCTCCTCTGTCCATGGGGATTCTCCAGGCAAGAATGCTGGAGTGGGTAGCCTATAGAACCAGGATCTCCTGCATTGCAGGTGGATTCTTTACCAGCTGAGCTACCAGGGAAGCCCGAAACTGGGTGATAGTCTCAGCCATTTAATTGCTAGTGACAGTGCATCTTCTAGCCATCAACACACACCAGCAGGTGTGGACAGACTTAATTCTACTCTACCCAGGCTTCCACTTTCAAAAGCTGTTCCAAATGGCAACAGGTCCAGACTAACACTCAAGACCATCCACTAAAATAGCAAGTTAATTAGGTATCATTCTGAATGCCTTAGTGCACATGCCATACCAGGAAATGACAGATAGCAGACTAATTTCTTAGTTTCACAAAGGATGTGAGGTAAATTGTATCTTTTGAATACAAGTCATGTCTGTAAAGTAGGAAGCCAGGATTTCCTTCAGCTGTGTTCATAAAGCATCCCCCCCAACTGGATGCTGCCTTTTTTCCCTTTGATCATGTTTTCACGACTAGGAGAAACACGGTTCATTTGAATTCACTGGCACTAGTTCAATTTTGAAGTCAACATGAGAGATTTATATGTGTATATAAAGGGAATGGGGGATAGTCATAGGACTTTAAAAGGAATCTTAGGAATCAGCTCAGCTCAGCTCAGCTCAGCTCATCTCAGTCGCTCAGTCGTGTCCGACTCTCCGCGACCCCATGAATTACAGCACGCCAGGCCTCCCTGTCCATCACCAACTCCCGGAGTACACTCAAACTCATGTCCACAGAGTCTGGATGGTGATGGTGATGCCATCCAGCCATCTCATTCTCTGTCGTCCCCTTCTCCTCCTGCCCTCAACCTTTCCCAGCATCAGAGTCTTTTCCAGTGAGTCAACTTGTCGCATGAGGTGGAATAAGCTTGTCTATTTTGCAGTTGAATTACTATTGGATTTTTGTTTAGTTTTTGGATTTTGTGGCGGGGGGAGGTTTGCAGTGAACATTTTGCAGGAATGCTATGGCAGTTTCAGAATGGTACACATGCAACAGACTCATCTTCACTTGTTAGTATCTACAGGACTTAAAGTGGTAGGAGGGATACACTGGCTGCTGCAGAAAACATCACCAGAAAGGATGTTTTGTGTAGTCGACATTTGATAAAGCTCTTTTATGTTCAGCAAAGGGGAATCGGTTTTCGCTGGAAGGAACAACCCGGCCTGTCATTCCTGACCAAATACCACAGCCCCTACTGGTGGCAGCACACAGGAGCTCGGAGGACAGAGGTGTCCAATCGCCATAGCCTGGCTGCTCGGGGGCAGGGAAAAATACATGAATCTTCCAGGCTGGATTTCTGAAACCTCTGGAAAGAAACATTTACATCTCAAATCAAAACATCTCATTACTGAGAAGAGCTGTGGACCAAAGCGAGCACTTCCACTCCCTGGCAGACAGGCCCGTTTAAATGTTGCTTTATGAATGAGCTAAAAGTGGTAGTCTGAATTTATTTCAGTGTCTGCGTTACTCAGTTGTCCTTCGGTCTTGTGTGTCTATAAATAATAGCATGTTGCAGAGCATGTCTGATTCCTCAGATATTAGATTTTACAGGGCACGGGTGATCTGTGCAAGGACATATCACAGACTTTAAGGAAATATCACAGACCTTACCCCCATGGAACCAGTTGTTTGTTGTTGTTGTTTAGCAGTGAAGTCATGTCTGTTTTGTGACCCCTTGGACTGTAGCCCGCCAGGCTTCTCTGTCCATGGGATTTCTCAGGCAAGAATAGTGGAGTGGGCTGCCATTTCCTTCTCCAGAGGTTCTTCCCAACCCAGGGATCGAACCTGTGTCTCTTATGTCTCCTGCACTGGCAGGCAGGTTCTTTACCACTGAGCCACCAGGGAAGCCTGGAACCAATTGTTGGGAGTCAGAAATGTGAAAAAGAAACTGAGCTCAACGTGGCCTGAGCTGAGAGTCCTGAACTACGTCACCCAAGATGAACAGGGTTGTTTTAAGGGCCCTTGAAGCTTTCCCTGTGGCTCAGCCTATAATGCAGGAGATTCGGGTTTGTCCCTGGGTCAAAAAGATTCCCTGGGGGAGGGCATAGCAACCCACTCCAGTATTCTTGCCTGGAGAATTCCATGGATGGAGGAGCCTGGCAGGCTACAGTCCTTACGGTTGCAAAGAGTTGAACACGACTGAAGCGACTGAGCACTCATGCACAAGAGCCCTTGAGCTCATCAGATAAGACTCTGCTGTTATGAACAGAATGTGGCCATCTTCAGCCACAGCAAATTCCCAACTTCAGTCCCGGACCCGCCACAAACAAGCATGTACATAAGTCACCGTGAACAAGTTTCTGCCTTGCTGTGGATTTTCAAAATTCTTTAGCATCTGTACAAGATGTATTGGGATAAGAGTTTTACCTTAGCTTCACCCGTGCTCTTCAGCAATGTCCCTGAGTCTTCTTCTATCTGTCCATCCAGTTCTTTTTTTTCAGTTGTGGTAAAACATACCTGACATAAAATTTACTATTTTAATCATTTTTAAGTGTACAACTCAATGCCATTAAGTACACGTAAGTGGCATGCAACCATCAGCACTATCCATTTCCAGGACTTTTATTTTTTCATTTTCAAAAATCTTTTTTTTTTTTTGGCTGCGTTGGATTGTCCTTGCTGCATGCAGGTTTTCTCTGGTTGCAGCAAGCAGGGGTTGCTCTCTCGCTGCAGTGCACGGGTTTCTCGTTTCAGTGGCTTCTCTTGTTGTGAGCACCAGCTCTAGGGTGCCCTGGCTTCAGTAGTTGCAGCACATGGACTCAATCATTGCATGCGCGTGGGCATGCCCCAGATCAGGGATCAAACCAGTGTCCGCTGCACTGCAAGGCAGATTCTTATCCACTGGACCCCCAGGGAAGCCCCCAGAATTTTTAAATCATCCCAGATAGCAGCTCTTCTCTATTGCTGAATGGTAAACAGTAACTCCCCACACTCAGAGGAAGAGTCCCAGCCTGGGGCAGCCTCTCTTCTTTCTGTCACTCTGAATTTGCCTATTCTAGGTACTTCATGTAAGTGGAATCATGCAATATTTGTCCTTTTGTGTCTGCATAACGTCTTCACTTAGCATAATGCCTTCAATGTGTCAGAATGCCATTCCTTCTTATGGCTGAATAACATTTTGTCATGTGGATAGGCCCCATTTTGTTTATCTGTTCAGCTGCAGTTGGGCACTTGGGTTGTTTCCACTGTTTGGCTCTTGTGAATAGTGCAACTATGAACATCAGTGTACCAGTATCTGTTTTAGCCCTCGCCTTCAGTTCACCTGGGTATATATCCAAGGAATAGACTTGTTGGACCACAGGGTAATACTGTGTTTAACTTTTTGACAAGCTGCCATAGTAGCTGCACCATTTACATTCTCACCAACAATGCGCGAGGGTTCCAGTTTCTCCGCAGCTTCACCATTATTTTCCATTTCTTGGCTAGCCATCCCAGTAGGTATGAATGGTAACTCACGGTTTTCACTTGTATTTTCCTAATGACATTGAGCATCATTTCGTGTGCTTGTTAGCTATTTGTCTTCTTTGAAGAAACATCTATTCAAATCCTTTGTCTATTTTTGAGTTGAGTTGTTTGGAGTTTTTAGCTATTTAGTTGTAGCAATTATGTATCCATTCTGGATACTAACCCCTTCAGTTCAGTTCAGTTCAGTTGCTCAGTCGTGTCTGACTCTCCGCGACCCCATGAATCACAGCACGCCAGGCCTCCCTGTCCATCACCAACTCCCGGAGTTCACTCAAACTCATGTCCATCGAGTCGGTGATGCCATCCAGCCATCTCATCCTCTGTCGTCCCCGTCTCCTCCCACCCCCAATCCTTCCCAGCATCAGAGTCTTTTCCAGTGAGTTGCATGAGGTGGCCAAAGTCAGATATGTATATCATTTGAAAATATTTTCTCCCATTCTGTACAGTTGTCTCTTCACTCTTGAGATCATGTCCCTTTAAATCTTGATGGAATCGTTTCTCTCTTTTTTCTTTTGTTGACTGTTTGCAGATGTCATATCCAAGAAATCACTGCCAAACCCAAAGTCATTAACATTTTCCCATTTTCTTCTAAGAGTTTTAAGGTTTTAGCTCTTACATTTAGGTCTTTACATTTAGATGCATTTAAAGTTAATTTTTCTAATTAGTCATTCCTTCTTTTCATTCTTACTTTTACCTGACAAATACTGATTGGAGGCTTAATACATATCATGAATTGTCTGGGATAGAGCTAAGAAAATAAGTCCCTTTCATCCCTCACGGATCTTACATTCTAGTGAGGAAGACAGACAATGGACATCTGCTCAAATCTATAAATAAGATACAAATGAAATCATTTCACATAATGATGAGTGGTCTGAAGGAATCCTGGATGATGAGATAGTGATTTCACATGGGACAGTGTGGCAGGAACTCCAGCGGATGTGGTCAGAGGAGGCCTCTGATTGGAGGCAGAGGCGGGTGAAGAGCTGAGAGAAGCATTTCAGGCAGAGGGGAAAGACCCTGAGATAGGGTGAAGATGCCTTTTTCATGGGACTGAAAAGGGATGGTGGGTCCACGTGAGCTGAATGTGAGAAGAATCAGAGCTGGGGTGAGAAGCAGGGCCAGGTCTGGCTGGGGTTAGGGGATATGGTTTTGTTCTTCTAATTGCATTGAAGGGCATTAAACAAGGAAATGGTGTGATCAGACTTGTAATGCGGGACCATCACTCTGGCTGCCATGGGGGAGAATGACCTGAAGAGGATGAGAGTGGAGCAAAAGTGGAAGCAGCTCATAGAGGACTTTCAAGTAGCACAGGAGCATGCATTGAATAAGACAGGCTGCGATGGATGGAGAGGTGAGAAGTGGTCTGATTGAGGATTTATTTGGCAGGTAGATCTGACAGACTTGCTGATGGACTAAACTTGCAGAGAACAGAAAGAGCAATCAAAGATGACTCCTAGGGACTTCGCTGGTGGTCCAGTGGCTAAGACTTCATGTTCCCAATGCAAGGGGCCTGGGTTCAATCCCTGGTCAGCAAACTAGATCCCACATGTTGCAACTAAATATCCTTCGTGCTGCAACTAAGCCCTGGAGCAGCCAAGTATTTTTTTTTTTTTAAGGGATGACTCCTAGGTTTTTGCCTAAGGAAAAGTGGAAGGTGGAGTCAGGTCCTGTCTTGTACGTGTGAACCTTGAGATGCCAGGGTCCCCTCCCCCCATATTTTTTCATCTAGTAACTGCTGAGCGCATTTTTGCTGTGTGGAGTGCTGGCCACAGCCCTGCCCCATGGACCTTCCCCCTTCTACCAGGTGTGCCCCACACTGGTGCTCATTACAGAAAACAGACCCAGAGACCCACAAAAGCTCAACCAAACACTGGCATGTTTCTTAATTTCATTTAGGCCTGGAAATCTGGGGGTTAAGGAGGCACTTACGGGAGTGACCATAGCAGTAGGAAGTGCTGGTGTCTTTGCTGACTCGACTCAATGATCACTGGAGAAATTAAGGGAATCATGGAATTTGTTTGGGGAGGTAGAGATAAAATCTTAGTTAATATATATATATTTTTTAAGTCACTTGTTGCCTGCAGCCTGAAAGTTAACCTCCTGGTGAAGTCCTTCCTTAAGTCCAAGTTGCAAAGTCTTTGAAGTCGGGATGACCCTGTTCTATTTTCTTTGGCAGCACATGCAGGGCTTGGGGCCATGCCCTCTGCACAGGGAGAGCCTGGCAGGGGTGCCTGATCACATAGCTTGGTCACTGTAGGTGGTGTTTTTCCCGAAGCTGGTGAGCTTCTGAACATTTGGGTAGAAGGCCCTCAGGCAACAGTAATGGCTTTTGAAAGATTTGTGGGAAAGAGGTATCACTTGATAAATTCTGAGTTGGGAATCAGCAAGTACAAAGCCAATAAGAAATATGACTTTTAAAACTATAACTACTATCAATTCACTGTTTCTCATGACTGAGTTAATTTACATACGAGTAGCTTTTACAGACTGTCTTTGCAAAGCCCTGGGTAACTATTTTTGCTTACTATTTCAGGAAAGAGTCACCAAGCTTGCACCACGCCCTCAGTCAGAAGAGGATCTATCTGCTCTGTTTGAAGCATCAATGAAACTGTATTAATTTTCATTTTCACTGAAAGAACTACCCCTGGCCATTGTAGTCCTGATAACAGAAGTTGATCTAGCAAGAATTTTGTCTTTTCATCTCCACATATAACTCCCTCATTACCAGCTTGAATGTGATATAAACTTATCCTGTAGAAGATGCCCTGATCCTCCAAGTCCGGCTACTTCCATAGGACAGGCTGGACAAATGCCCACCATGCTGGACCCTCAGACAGACTTCAGGGATCCATTTTCCTACCCCAAACCCTGCAGACTGCCCCTGCTCCATGGATCAAAAGGGCAAATACTCAATATCTACCAAAAATGTTAATGCATGTACTCTTTGCCCAGTAATCAACCCCACATCTAGAAATGTATTCTATAAAATTCTAGCACAATTGTGTAAAGAAATATGGCAAGAGTGTTTCTGGCAGCACATTTTCTAATAATAAAAAATTTGAAAGAACTTAAGTATTCATTAATAGTGTATAGATAAATAAATTGTGCCCAGTTGTTCAGTCATGTCCAACTCTTTTAGGCCCCATAGACTGTAGCCCATCCTCTGTCCATGGGATTTCCTGGGCAAGAATACTGGAGCTGGTTGCCATTTCCTCCTCCAGGAAATCTTACCAACCCCAGGGATCAAACCCGAATCTCTTGCATCCCCTGCATTGGCAGGCAGGTTCTTTACCACTAGCGCCACCTGGAAAGCTCTAGGTTTCAGTGTACTTGCAGATTTATCTGTGTTTTAAATTGGATTAAAGTTTTAATCAAGTAAAGTACATAATTACATCAACATTTAAAAAAAAAAACAGATGAGAAGGGCATTACTGTGCCATTCAACCTGCCTGGGGCAGGTTTATCTCTTTAAACATCTTTGTTTACTTGGGATTTTTAAAATAACATTTAAATATTGTTTATTGGGCAGGCGGTCTTCTCTGATTACACACATAAAACATGTTCAGTACCCAAAACTGGTAATACAAAGAAACACAGAAGATAATATTTGTTCACAATGCACCATCCAGAAGATAATCACCGCTAAAAAAATAACAAAATTTTAAAATATATGTTCTCCCCATAAATTTTGTGACATATATAGTTATAGATAATTACATGTATGCATATGTATTTATTTATTTTTTTTACTTAGAATCACTGAGGTGTAGTTTTAGTTCCTATAAAATGAACGTTCAAATTCTTTATGCCAAGTGCCCAAAAGGCAAGCACAAGACAGTTTCAATAGAATTTCAGCTCTACCTTGCAGACTATAGCTAAAATTCCCTCCAGCTTTTTTGGCGAATCTTGGATTCTGGGAGCAGAAGCTTTGTGAATAAGGTAGAGAACAGTGAAACTCTCTGTCAATCTGAGATCCTTTAGGAAACTTTAATAAACAAATAAATGTTTAATAAATGTTTCAAAATACATTTGTCAGGGAGGAAGGTGGGAGGGTGATTCAAGAGGGAGGGGACATAGGTATACCTATGGCTGATTCATGTTGATACTTGGCAGAAACCAACACAATTCTGTAAAGCAATTATCCTTCAATTAAAAAAATAAATTTAAAATTAAAAGAAAGAAAAAAAGTACATTTGGCATAGCAAAAATATACATGGCCCCCACCAAGAAAGTCCAGGTAAATTTGGGACCTCTTGTAATGTATTTTGTAAGATGATTTGGCATCATTAGAACCCTGGATTCCTTTTCCAGCCCCTTGCTCTGTCTGAGTATTACTTTATTCAACCAAGACCTCTGCAAACTTGAAAATACCCTGACTGGATTTCAGGTACTACCCTGTCCTTAATGTGAGATTTTGAGTTTGGGAACTTTAAAATCATTTGAGATATGAAAATGCATTCGTTATCCTTCTGAAACGTTCCATGCCATTTCCACCAGTAAACAGATGTCTCACTGTGACTCACCAGCAGGGGTGCTTGGTATTCATGCTGAGATGACTCTTAGAGGAAGAATTTAAAGGTCAAGCATGAAGAAACAGATTTAGGAAGCCTCGTGTTTTTAATCCTAATACCCATCATTTCAGTCCTCATAATTTGAGAATACAGAAGAGATGTCTTTCTTGACTTAAGAGTATGACACAAGAGATCATGTCAATTTAGGTAAACCAAACATTTTTGTGTATATAAAACAACAATTACGTACATTTTTTCAAGTTGGATCCTACTTATCGATTGGTTTCCTTAAATGATCAAACTGTTCCTAGGGGTCATGACTCCATTTACATGGATTAATCTAGTTGTTAAGGAAAGGAAAATTAAACGAATCGTATTCAAAAGTTTATATAATATTACTCTCATAAAATTATCACATATGGTGGCATTTTCACTTAAAAAAAATTTTTTTTCAGTTGCTCAGTTGTGTCCGACTCTTTGCGACCCCATGAATCACAGCACGCCAGGCCCCCCTGTTCATCACCAACTCCCGGAGTTCACTCAAACTCATGTCCATCGAGTCGGTACATCATCCCTAATTTATTTCTTGATACAAAATCACCAATTTGTTTCACGCAGGTCCTGTTTCTTTGATTTTTGCCACAAGCCACAATAAATTGCTGGTGTGTTGCACTTCTGTCCCTTTCCCGTGCCCAGAGCACGGCTGTGCTGGGACTGTCCTTGTGAATGTGTCTATGGACACAGCTGGGGGGTGTTTTCCAGTAGTCAATGAGGTAAGTCTGCTCTTGTAAAACAGAGACAAGTACAGTATCAAAATAGAGAGCAAAAACTGCTTTCTGGCCTTTTAACCCTGAGAAAGATTAATGGTTGTTTAGATTAGAAACTGTACTCTAATGAGGGACTGTCGCCTCTGGGGAGTGGGTATGAGAAAGGGGTTGTTCACCTCCAGGTCAACATTGCACAGGCTGCAGGGTCTCTGATGACCAGCAAACCCTCGAGGAGACAGCTGCCCAGGCTCCTCCATTGAACGTTGGGTCCTCTGGGAGTTGGTGAGGAGGCAAGGCCACAGCCTGCTCCATCACCATCACAATGGCCTGCGGGAGGTGGTCCCCAGGGACAAACCACACTTTAAATGGGCAGAAATTGGTTCTTAAAGCCCTAGGTTGAATTACCAGCAGCTGGGGGTGGGAGGGTCTAGTTTCTCATGCTATTATTCTTTCCAGCCACCCCAACAACTCTCAGAATCAATGCACACCCCCCACAAATTGCTCTAACTGTAATTTTGTCCCATGTGAAATCCCTCATGAAACTACGTGTGGGACAGCCAACTTCAAAGTAACTCCATCTCATTCCTTCTGGCTTTAAAATTGACTTTTTTCTTTGAGTGCTTTTAATTGGTTTTCTAACTTATAAAATTGGAAACTGATTAAAATAATCATGAGCGGAAAGAAAAAAAAAATACCATCATATCATTACCCAAACACAGCTGTGATCGTTGGCTATATTTTCTTTCCATCTTTTTAATTTGATGGTGTTGTTTCTAGCTCTTTTTCCTTAAGCCATGACATTTTAAGTGTTTTCTGTGTTGCCATATAATCTTCAGGACCATTATTTTAGAAGGTACATAACAGTTTATTGAATAAGAATTTAATCATTTATTCATATTACAGGGTACCAAAAGTGCTTCCAAATTTTTACTCCTACCACTACCATCACAATGAATAAATGAGAAGGTACATGTGGCTTGTCTCATATTCTAAATTAACTTCTTAGATTAATGAATCCTCAAATGGAATTTTTACGTTAAAGTATGGCCATTTTTAACTTCCCTGGTGGCTCAGTGGTAAAGAACCTGACTGCCAATGCAAGACAGGAGATGCAGGTTCCATCCCTAGGTCAGGAAGATCCCCTGGAGGAGGAAGTGTAAAACCCACTCCAGTATTCTTGGATGGGAAACCCATGGACAGAGGAGCCTGGTGGGTTACAGTCCATGAGATCGAAAAGAGTTGGACACGACTGAGCACCTAAAGAAACTTCACTTTACAGGGTTGTTATAAATGTCTGCAGGAAGTACCTGACCTACAGTCTATACACAGCACTTCTGAGTTCTCTTCCCTTCCCGAACACCCCTACATGATGTCAGCTGGGTACCAAGGGCCTCTAAACTTCCCCCAGGACAAGAATGACCTGGGGCGCTAGTTTAGAAAGATAGAGATCACCAGGCCTTTCCTCCATCCCCCAGAAATTCAGATCTTGTCAGTCTGGGTTTGAACTCAGGGATCTGTTGTTGGGTAAGTTTCATTTAGGAAAATAAGGCTGCTCTTGGACCTGTTTGGCAGCTTCTCTGCATAGGTGGTGAGAAAAACAAAGCGGCGGTCTCAACCTTCAGCGTGCACAGAAACCTCGAGAGCCTGGAAAAACATGGGTTTCTGAGTCACAGCCCCAGGGTTTCTAATTCAATAGGTGCATTTTGAACTAGTTCCCAGGTGATGCTGCTAGTCTGAGACCACATGTTAAGAACCACTAAACCCATGGATTGCAATTTTCTCATATTTCAAATTCAGGAGATTCCAGCTGGAATTAGTCCTATCCAGCTCAGAGCAGGACCATGAGTCCATGATGAGGGTCATGACAGGACCAGGACACTGACCACAGGAGATCCTCTCCCCCAGAATGGAAGACCCCAGCCCCAGGAACCATCCTGCCTCTTCCCCACTGTGCCGGCCTCACCATGAAGCCCCTGCCTCCCTCGTTTCCACCTGCTTTTCAGGCTGAAGCCTTTTCAGGGTGTGGAGAGGTTCTTCCACACTGCAGCATTGAGGAAAACCACGATATTGGCTGCAATCAGGATGTGACTATTAAAAACTGCAGTAAGTACCAGGGCAATGCGTTTCATTTAGGTAAAATTGGTATAAAGAATAAAAGATCTCCCAGCTATGGGGTTAACAGACTAGTAAGATCACTCTGTCTTAACTCTGTTTATAAAAAAGAAAACAAAAATTCTCCTCTTTACGTGTATGCTAAGTCACTTCAGTTGTGTCCGACTCTTTGCTACCCCATAGACTATAACCCACCAGGCTCCTCTGTCCATGGAATTCTCCAGGCAAGAATACTTGAGTGGGTTGCCAGGCCCTCCTCCAGGGGATCTTCCTGACCCAGGGGTCAAACCTGCATCTCTTACATCTCCTCCTGCACTAGCAAGCAAGTTTTTTACCACTGGAGACACCTGGGAAGCTCTCTTCTCCTTACGTTCCTGTTTAAAAAGTTATGTTGGGAGAAGTTTCCATTTTAACTGGAAAGTGCATACAGAAAGAGTAAAGACATATAGAGTTGTAATTATTGGTAAAATATATCAATGGATAAGAATTAGATTAAAATGAACTGTGCCTCGAGGGACAAAGAGAAAGACAGTCACTCACATCCAGTTAGAAAAAGCCCAGGCATTCCTGTGCTCACACCAAGTCACCACAGACTACTCTGCTCTGGCTCTTCCTCCTGACCTGGAGCTTGAACCACCTCACGCCCAAGAGCAAGGGTTTCTGATGCTTTCCTCGGAAATGAGCAGACACTGGAAGGGCTAGTCCTCTGTCATGCTACTGAACCACCAAAGTCTACGGATTTAAGAATTTTTACTTAAAAATTAAAACAGTAGAAGGAAAATGATATTCCCTTAGTTTGTATGGGAGGGTGTCAGAGAGGAAGCAGTTCTCAAATTTTCCCTGAATGCCTGCTAAGTCCCCCCAGCAGTGTGATGGGAGCTGCTGCATAAGATACCCTGCCTCCCCTCTCAAGGGGCCAGAAAGTCACCTGAGAGCAGAAACACTGTGAGTGGGTGAGCACTCTTAGCCTCTCCCCATCCTGGCCCCTACAAGAAATTTTGGCTTTGCTGGCTTGGCCTCCAGCCTTCTTAGAGGGGGATTGGGATACCCACTGTGATGGGCAGAACTGTGTTTCCCCAAAATCGTGTGCTGAAGCCCCAACCTCCAGTACCTCACGCATGACTGCATTTGGAGACAGGGCATGTAAAGAGGTATAAGGTTAATCAAATGGGTGGACCCTAATCTAATCTGTCTGGTGTCCTTAGAAGAAGAGGAAATTTGGACACAAAAGAAACATCAGAGATGCACACACAGGAAGGACCATGGAAGGATTCAATAAGGCCATGCAAGAAGGTGCCACCTGCAGGCCAAGGAGAGAGATGTCAGGACAAATGGAACCTGTCAATACCTTGATCTTGGCCTTCCAGCCTCCAGAGCTCTAAGAAAATAAATTCCTGTTGTTTAAGTTTGCCCCCACCCCCAATCTGTGGTGTTTTTATTATAACAATAAAGGTTTGTTGGCCAACGTAAATGTCCATCAACAGTCAGTCAGTTCAGTCACTCAGTCGTGTCTGACTCTGCGACCCCATGAATCACAGCACACCAGGCCTCCCTGTCCATCACCAACCCCCGGAGTTCACTCAAACTCACGTCCATCGAGTCGGTGATGCCATCCAGCCATCTCATTGTCTGTCCTCCCCCTCTCCTCCTGCCCTCAATCCCTCCCAGCATTTCCAGTGAGTCAACTCTTCGCATGAGGTGGCCAAGTATTGGAGTTTCAGCTTTAGCATCAGTCCTTCCAATGAACACCCAGGACTGATCTCCTTTAGAATGGACTGGTTGGATCTCCTTGCAGTCCAAGGGACTCTCAAGAGTCTTCTCCAATACCACAGTTCAAAAGCATCAATTCTTCAGTGCTCAGCTTTCTTCACAGTCCAACTCTCACATCCATACATGACCACTGGAAAAACCATAGCCTTGACTAGACGGACCTTTGTTGGCAAAGTAATGTCTCTGCTTTTTAATATGCTGTCTAGTTTGGTCATAACTTTCATTCCAAGGAGTAAGTGTCTTTTAATTTCATGGTTGCAATCACCATCAACAAAGGAATGGTACTTATATACAATAGAATATTAAGAGTTTCCCTAGTGGTTCAGACAGTAAAGAATCCGCCAGCAATGTAGGAGATCCAAGCTCGGCCCCTGGGTCAGGAAGGTCCCCTGGAGGAGGAAATGGCAACCCATTCCAGTATTCTTGCCTAGAGAATTCCATGGACAGGGGAATCTGGCCAGCTACAGTCCATGATGTTGCAAAGAGTCAGGCATAACTGATGAACACTTTCACTTTCTTTTACTAAATGTCCATAGACAGAGGAATGGATAAAGAAGATGTAGTACATATATACAATGGAAAATTACGTAGCCATTAAAAAGAACGAAATAATGCCATTTGCAGCAACATGGAGGGACATAGAGATTGTCATCCTGAGTGAAATAAGTCATATAGAGAAGAAGAAATATCATATGACATTCCTTTCATGCAGAATCTAAAAAGAAATGATACAAATGAGCTTATTTACAAAACAGAAATAGACTCACAGACTGAGAGAACAAGCTAGCAGTTGGGGAAAGACTGGGGTAAACAGATAGTGAGTTTGGGACTGACAAGTACACACTGCTATATTTAAGATGGATAACCAACCAGGACCCACTGTTTAGCACACAGAACTCTGCTCAGTGTTATGTGGGAGTCTGGATGGGAGGGGGATTGGGGGAGAATGGATACATGTATATGTAAATGTAAATGTATATGTATATGTATGGCTGAGTCCTTTTATTGCCCACCTGAAACTATCACAACATTGTTAATTGGCTACACTCCAATATAAAATAAAAAATTTTTAAACAAACAAAAAAACAAAAAGGGTTGGCTAACAAATGAGGGGTAGACTTGAAGGATTTACATCAGAAAGGGCTAAAAGCCACTGGTAGGGAATTGCACCATTTTACATCCCCAGCAGAAATGTGTGAGTTTCTCTGCATCCTCATCATCACTTGGTGTTACCACATTTTTTTTAATTTTAGCCATTTTGGTAGGTTTGTAGTGAGGTCTCATTGTGATTTTAATTTGCATTTTTCTAATGGCTAATGATGTTGAACATGTTTTCATGCACTGATTTGCCATCTGTGCAAGAGGATTTGATATCCTCTTTAGTGAAATGTCTGGTCATGTCTTTTGCCTGTTTTCAAATTGGATTATTTTTTTTACTGTTGAGTTTTGAAAAAATGTTCATATATTCTAGATATAAGTCCTTTGTCAAATATGTGGTTGGCAAATATTTTTCTCTCAGTCGATTGCTTGCCTTTTCATCTTCTTACATGGTTTTTCACAGAGCAAGTTTTCAGTGTTTTTTAAATTGAAGTATAGGTGATAACAATATTATATATGCTATAGGTGTACAATATAGTGATTCCAATTTTTAGGTTATACCCTGTAATTGTTATAAGATATTGCAGAAGTTTTTAATTTAATGAGATTCAATTTATCACATTTTCCTTCTATGCATCATGCTTTTTGTGTGAGGTCTAAGAAATCTGACTAGCCCGAGATGGGTAAGATTTTATCCTAAATCTAACCCTGCAACCTTGCTGAACTCACTTATTAATTCTGTAAGTTTACTGTGGATTCCTTGGGATTTTCTATGTTGACAATTATGTCATCTGCAAATAGGGACAGTTTTATTTCTTCATTTCCAATATGTATGCCTTTTGTCTCCTTGCCTGATTGCATTGCTAGAACTTCCAGTACTATATTAAATAAGAGAAGAGAGAGCAGACATCCATGTCTTGATCCTGATCCTATGGAGAGAGCATTCACTCTTCCATATTAACTGTGATATTAGCTGCAGAGCTTTTGTAGATGCCTTTTATCAAGTTAAAGAATCTGTCATCTTTTTTTAAAACAGTATAATAACACAGTAGCTTTTATTACTTCCTGATGTTTATGCTCAGATAATCTATTGGAAATGGGTTATTTTTGTAATCAAAAGACAAAGCAATCTTATCCATTTCCATTATAATCCTATTAAGGTATTATAATTTTATTATAATTATCCATGCAGATATTATAATTTTCATTTATCAAATAAATGTTTACATAATTTTATTTATTTATTTATTTTTGGCTGTACTGGATCTTCACTCCTGCAAGCAGTCTTTCTCTAGTTGTAGGGAGAGGGTCTACTCTCTAGTTGAGGTGCACTTGAGGTGCCTGGGCTTTTCATTGCAATGGCTTCTCTTGTTGCAGAGCCCAGGCTCTAGGTGCACAGCTTCAGTAGTTGTGGCACACGGGCTTAGTTGCCCAGTGGCATGTGGAAGCTTCCTGGACCAAGTATCGACCTTATGTTCCCTACATTGCTTGGCGAATTCCCATCCACTGCGCCACCAGGGAAGTGAAAGTGAAAGTCCTCAGTTGTGTCTCAGTCCCCTTTGCAAACTCACGGACTGTAGCCCATCAAGCTCCTCTGTCTACGGAATTCTCCAGGCAAGAATACTGGAGTGGGTTGCCATTCCCTTCTCCAGGGGATCTTCCCAACCCAGGGATCCAACCTGGGTCTCTTGCACTGCAGGCAGATTCTTTACTGCCTGAGTCACCAGGGAAGTCCCACTTAAGCTTTTTAAAAACAGACACTCTAAGAGGTAAATTGACTTGCCCAATTTACATGCAAATTAGAAGGGTCTGACCAGTCCATTCTAAAGGAGATCAATCCTGGGTGTTCATTGGAAGGACTGATGCTAAAGCTGAAACTGCAATACTTTGGCCACCTCATGCGAAGAGTTGACTCACTGGAAAAGACTCTGATGCTGGGAGGGCTTGGGGGCCGGAGGAGACGGGGACGACAGAGAATGAGATGGCTGGATGGCATCACCGACTCGATGGACATGAGTTTGAGTGAACTCCGGGAGTTGGTGATGGACAGGGAGGCCTGGCGTGCTGTGATTCATGGGGTCACGCAGAGTTGGACATGACTGAGCGACTGAACTGACTGACTGACTAGGTCCTAATAGCATTAGTTCAATAACATTTACTGTAAACCTAATATTGATAATACAGTTGAACCCTTATATGCCAGGCACTAAAAGTGCTTTACATGCATTATGCCATTTAATGCTCAAAACAACCTGACGAGGGTTATTACTATCATTCCCATTTTATAGATGATGACACCAAGCCTTGGCGAGGTTGGATAAGTGAACAAGGTCACACCACCAGCAAGTAGCAGCAAGTGATTTGGACGGAGACACAGATCATGCTCTTGAAAACCACCCACAGCCAACTCCTGTGCCAGGTTTTGGGGATACAAAGCTGGATGAGACTGTCCCTTCCCTGAAGGTGCTCTCAGTTGAGCAGGAGAAACAGATCAGCTGCGCAGCTTGGTTCCCAAAGAAGCCATGGCCCCAGTTAGTGAGATATCTCACCAGTGTTAGAGGAGTTCAATAACATTTATTTATTGAATTGTCAGAAAGGAGGGGAGGAAGGGGAGGAAGGAAGGAAAGAAGGAATGCAGGCATTAATCTGTTTGGGGGGGCCGAACTAATGTGAATCATATTTTATGTAGAAGGTAATTTGATGGCACAATGGTAAAGAATTCGCCTACCAATGCAGGAGACACAAGAGATGCTAGTTTGATTCCTGGGTCAGGAAGATCCCGTGTAGTAGGAAAGGGCAACTCGCTCCCATATTCTTGCCTGGGAAATCCCATGTAGAGAAGAGCCTGGCGGGCTCTGTCCAAAAGAGATGGATGTGACTGAGCACAACTCTTTCTAGCAGAAAATACTTTCTACTTTATAGAAGTAGAAGGAATTCCTTAAACCAAAAACTACCTGCCTCTACCCATCCTGGTCAGTTTGCATAATTGTGCTGGGCAACACACTGAAAACTATCAAATATAAAGAAAAGGGACTGAAACATCATGGAAATAACAGGACCAAAAAGTAGTAGGAGCTGGCCATCCAGAAAGAACAGCAAATCCTTCCCGCCTGGCTCTATGGAATAGCCAGACTCAGCCACAACTGCAGCCCAGGGAAGGCTTTGCTTTCCAAGTAACTTTGACTTGACTGTTCCAAAACTCCCACCGTCTCACAAGACCTCCAACACCAAGCCTGCCTCTGCTTGTGCACAGAGTCTCACCTACAGGTAAGGTTTCCTGCAGGGCAGAGACTCCAAGAGACATTGTGGGGGACCCTCTCCTCTTTGTACAGTATCCTTTCTCCTCTCCCATCCCCTAGCTATCCCCTCTTTTACATACTCCTCTTCCTGTTTTCCCTCTGCGCTATTCTATGACCATAGGGAATTATTCATTCCCAGAGAGAAGAAACGGGAATCCAAGTTAACACTGGTTGAGCGTAGACTGGGCAACAACTTCTGTTCTAAGCGTTTTATTTTATAATGTTTACATTTCAACAACCTTATGAGTTATTATTACATAATCCTTTTCCCTCCAGACACACACACACACACACACACACACACCTTGGTTCACACACACACACAGACACCCCTTGGTTCAAGCCCACCATCTCTCACCTGGTTCACTCTAGTCACCTTCTTCAATGGCTGCCCAGGCTCCAGTTCTCAACCACTTGAAATCCATTGTTCATCCTGCCCTCAGGATGGTTTTGATAAAACACAAATTGTCTGACCATGGTTTTCCCTTAATTAAAGTCTTTCGGTGGCTCTCCCTGACCTTTAAGAGTAGGCACACATCCCATGGCAGACATTGGGACTGTCATGATCTTGTCGCCGTCTCCCGACCCATGCTCCCGTCTCCCCTCGAACTCTTCCTGCAATCACACCCTCTCTGTGGGGAGTCAGAGAGCCCTCATCTGAGGTCTCTGAACTTCCTAACATACTCTGTGTGCCCCTGGTGGTAGTGGTGATTTAGTCACTAAGTCATGTCTGACTCTTGCGACCCCATGGACTGTAGTCCACCAGGCTCCACTGTCCATGGGATTTCCAAGGTAAGAATACTGGAGTGGGTTGCCACTTCCTTCTCAAGGAGATCATCCCCAACCCAGGGATCAAACCCTGGTCTCCTGCATTGCAGGCAGATTCTTTACTGACTGAGCTAACAGGGAAGCTCTGTGTGCCTCTACTGTGCTGCAGAAACTTCGTATTCAGTGCTCACTTATTTCCTAGTCCATCTCCCCCTCTAATCTGGTAACAGAGGGTAAAATCGTGTCTTAATCATCTCTAGATCCTTATTGCCTGGCAGAATAGTGTTCCTATATAGCAGTACATTTCCAGTAAGTATTTGCACAATAGAATGGAAAGAAGAGAATGAAATGGTCATTGGCCAAATTCTCTAACTTTTGAAGTGAATTCATGTAAAGCCCATGAGCCCCAGATCCTTAGCTATAACCAATGAGTGCTGGAACCAACATCTTCTGTCCAATACATCCTGATAAAAAAAACCTGGCAAAAAGTGTTCTAGGACCCACTTTTTAAAATACTGGTTGGGAGAATGTTGGGAGAGCAACTTGGGGGGTCCACAGAACTTAGGAGCCTCCTCTTACAGATCAAAACACAGAAAAACCCCCAGCTGAGCCGATGAGGAACAACTTCATCAAGAACAGACAACTATTTAGCCCCACAAAAGAAAATCTTCCTACCGGTAGTAAGGCCATTAACATGTCAGCAGCTTTTCCATTATGAATCTGACATTTCTTTCTTCTTCAAAGCTCCATTTGAGTGCTTTTTTAAATGAAATAATAAAGCCATCAACACACAATAAAAGCTCTAAAGTATTTATAATCAGGTGTCTCTAGAGTATCCTATATGTTGAAGAAAAGATTGAGTTACGAGGCCTTCCCTTTCAAATCCCTTAAAACCTCAGCTTTAGAATGAGTGACTCAAACTCTTCTTTTAATTTTTATGTGGCTTCTTATTACTTTTTTAATCCCCTCTAAAACTCTTAAATCTCCTCAACACAGCTTTGGCTCCTTCCATGGCTGAACTGGCAGCCAGCTGATCTTTTTATTGGTGGGTAATGGATTTAGTTTGATTGCTGACACGGGAACAATGAGAGGATAAACAATTCCATTTGTGGCCATGAAACTCCCCATCTGTTGAGTGCGTTCAGGCCTAGAGAGTGGTGGGCAGAGACAGAGCTATGCCTGATGTTAACAGCCTCTGTCACACAGGCTGAACATGTGGCTTCATAAATCAAGAGCTAACAGCAACTCTAGCTGCCCTTGTCATTAACTCTCTGGCCATTTAAATACCCAAGAATTTACCATCAGGGTGAGCCTAAAGACCTGATTTGCAATTCTGATCTCATCAAGAGACTGGAGGTAGCAAAGGAAGCCAGAAATCATTTTCCTAAGTTTAAAAAAAAAGTTTCAGATGCACATTCAAATATTTACAAATGAAATAGATGATATTGGAATGGGTTTCAAAATAAAATGGGTTAGGGGAGTGGGGCAAGGTATAAGTGAAAAAACACTGGCCGTGAGCTGACCATTAGTAAAGCTGACTGATGGGAACCTGAGGGTTCGTTATACTATATTCTTCACTTTTATATTTGTTTAAGATTATTCATAATTTAAATCATTCAAAAGTTAAGGTTAGAAAAACACTTGAAGATAACAGGAATACGGAAGTTTTCGTTGTTTAGCATAAGCATTTTGGCCTAATTCTATCTTTTCTTAAAAAGGAAAAAAATTGTGCTCACACAATGTTTCAAGCATCTAACAAGGCAAACCAGCCATGACCACCAAACAGGAAGGGAACACAGCCCAGAGGGAGACAACACCTCTGGGTTGTCAGGCAACACCTACTGTGGCTTTTCAGCAACCAACACCTCCTACTGCCCAAGCACTACGGCTTCCACTGGGGAGGACCTCCTGGCCCAAGATCGCACCCCTTCCCCAGGCAGCCTCCATCCACTGCTAGTTGAGTAGGAGGCCTGACCAAGCACCCTGCCCCAGTCTGAATAACTCTGGAGGACCCTTCATGGGCTGGCTGAGTTCCCTGTCAGGACTACTTGGCAGATTAGCACTCCCCCTGCCCTGTCTCACCTCCTTCACTTCTACCCCAGGGGCTGATCCTGTGAGCACTGCAGTCAACTAGTTGTTTAGTCTGATTCTTTGCAATCCTGTGGAATGTACCATGCCAGGCCTCCTGCATGCAAACTTCAGCTGAACCAGCTTCCTGGAAACTTGACCTGCCACAGGGCCCCCTTTCCCCCACAAATATCTTCCTCTTTCACTCTTCCCCAGTGCCATCGTTAACTCCTCTCTTTATCTCACACCCACAGCCTATTGGTCAGAAATCCTATTAGAAAGTGAAAGTGAAAGTCACTCAGTCATGTCTGACTCTTTTCTGCCCCATGAACTGTATAGCCCATGGAATTCTCTAAGCCAGAGCATTAGAGTGGGTAGCCTTTCCCTTCTCCAGGGGATCTTCCCCACCCAGGGATCAAACCCAGCTCTCCCGTATTGCAGGTAGATTATCAGCTGAGCCACAAGAAATCCTATTGGTTTTACCTTAAATTACACCCAGAATTTGACCAGTTCTCACCGCCCCTTCTACCGCTGCCCTCATCCAAGCTCCTGTTATCTCTCACCTGTGGTCCTTCAATGCCTTCCTGACTCCATTCCTGCTCCTGCCCTGGCCACCCTTCAGCGCCTCTCAACAGAATGAAGCTCTCAAGTCAGGCCATGGGGCAGCTCTGCTCCAAACCCACTGGTGACTTCCCATCCCACTCAGAGGAAAAGCTAAATCCGTGCTGTGACTCAGCATGCCTAGGACAATCCTAGTTTATACCTACTGTCCCAGCTTTTCACTTTCAAAAGTAGCCTAGTCTGGATCATCAATTACATTGAACCCACCTACCAGGCCCTCCATGAAGGAGCTTCCTGTTACCTCTGGGACCTTATGTCCTACTACCCACCACTTGTTCACTGTTTTGGGACTCTATAATATTCTGCAAACAAGCAGACAAACTCCTACTGCAGAGTATTTCCACTTGCTGTTCCCTGGCCCGCGACTTTTTTTTTTAACTTTATTTGTCTGCACTGGGTCTTAGTTGCAGCATGTGGGATCTAGTTCCCTGAAAAGGGATTGAACCCCAGGCCCGGTGGATTGGGAGCGTGGGTCTTGGCCACTGGACCACCAGGAAAGTCCCTGGCCACCCCATTTAAAATTTCAAATCTCTAACCCAACCCTTCCTGTCATTCTTCCTTATTACATATTTTTCTCCTTTTTAATCTTACCACTATCTAATATGTTATGTATTTTACTTATGCTGGTGTCTTAATCCATTCAGGCTGCTACATACCACACACCGAGGAGCTTGTAAACATTAGAATTTTACCTCTCTCAGTTCTGGAGATGGGAAAGGCTGAGATCAAGGTACCAGCATGGCCATGTTCCGGCGAAAGCCCCCTTCCTGCTCTGTAGCTGGGGCCTTCCTCCTGTGTCCTCCCTTGGTGGAATGGGCTAAGGAGTTCTGTAGGGGTCTCTTTTACAAAGGCAGTATTTCAAATAATTTTTAAAATATTTATTTGGCTGTGCCAGGTCTCAGTTGCAGCACAAGGGATCTTCGATCTTCCCTGCAGCATGTGCGATTTTTAGTCACAGCACATAGGCACTAGTTCCCTGACCAGGGATTGAACCCAGGCCCCTGCACTGGGAATGGAGTCTTAGTTACTGGATCACCAGGGAAGTCCCTCAAGTAGTTTTTAATTTCAATAAAAACAAATAATATAAGTATGCCCCATGCAATATTTGGGACATACTTATACTAGAAAAACTATTTGCTATTTCTCTTCAATTAAAACAACAAGATAACCTGTATTTTATCTGACTACCTATACCCACAAGCACGTGCCCTCCAATAAGGAGAGTCTTCACACATGAAGGGCCTCACTTTGCATAAGTTAGAGATTGAAACCACCTCTCTCTCTCTCTCTGAGGAACTGAAAGGAGAATTTCTACACCTGCTAAAATTACAAATATATCCCCAATTTCACAAAACAAGCCACTGAAGAGGAAACAGAGGTTTCTCAGAGGCCCAGAGCCTGGCGTACCCCTCCCCACCCATCTGCAAAGATTGACCTGGGCATGGTAATTGAGAGCCCAGGTTTTGGAGTCCTGACTGACCCCCAGTTAGAGACTCTCTTCTGTAAAACAGCAGGAGGCCCACCTTGCCGGGCTGTAGGAAGACTAACGTATAAAATGCCTGGTACACAACAGGTGACCAACAGTGATGTCATTTGCATGGTGTCTGGCTCATGCTAGGGTTTGGTAAATGTGAATGAATGAACTCTGTAGGGAGTGAGCCAGGAGGCCACAGGCCATCACTCATTTTGAGGGGCTGCCCCTGCCCTGTTCAGCCACTAAATCTGCAAACCTCAGGTGTTTTTAAAGCCACATACTCACAGGCAACTCTCCAGACCTCTGGAAGAAGAAAGAATGGATGTGTAGCTCGGGCATGAAGGTGTTTATCAAACTGCTTAGGCAAGTCTGGGTTATCAACAGCCAGGATTAAAAACCATGGATCCAAGTCTCAGAGGAGTGCTCAGTCAAGAACCCTCATCTTTTTTCTCTTCATCAGAGATTCTCAGACTTTATCACAACCAGAAGCCCTGGAAGAGCTTGTACAACATAGACTGCTGTGCTGCAGCCCAGAGTTTCTGACTTAGCAGGCAGGAGGGACATGAGAATTTGCATGTCTAACAAGGGTGATGCTACAGTCTGGGGACAACTTGAGAGCCACCTTGCTCCATCCAAACCCCAGCTGCATGGCATCATCAGCAGGGGGTGTTTATTGTACCTATGTCTGGGCCCTAGAGGATCGTGTTTAAACAGTCTGTGGGTTGAGGTGGGGCAGGAGGGAGAAACCTGAGCTCCTCTTAATTCTAATGCCTCCTGGTCAGGAACATCCACTCTCCTTGAGCGAACTCTCTGCTCAAATCCCAAAGTGTACCCTAAAACCAGCGAGGAGGGCCTCTCAGGAGTGCCTCAGAAAGCCTGTCACTCAGGCCACATCCTCAATACACTGGAATCAGAATCTGCATTTTAACAAGAATCCCTGGCAAACACATCATAGTATAGTCTGAGAAGCACTGCTTAGGCTCCAGCCTAAATGGCACATCTCAGAGAGGGCCTCTTCTAGCACCTCTGCCAGGGCAGGTCTCCAGAGCCCTCATGATGGAGACAGAAATACAGAGGTAACACCACTCAGTTCCTTCCATTAGCCAGTCAAGAGGGTAGCCAAGTAAGAAAGTTTCACTCACATTGACTGATTGCCAGCTGAGTCAGTGCCCGGGCAACATTTGAAAACAGATGTGAGCATCTACATCTGTGTGTCTATTTATGTTTTGCAAATTGGTTCATCTGTACCGTTTTTCTAGACTCTACATATATGTGTTGATACATTTGTTTTTCTCTCTCTGACTTAACTTCACTCTGTATGACAGACTAGGTTCATCCACATCTCAGCAAGTGGCACAATTTTATTCCTTGTTATGGCTGGGTAATAGTTCATTGTATATATGTGCCACATCTTTTTTCTCCACTCCTTTGCTGATAGACGTTTAGGCTGCTTCTGTGTCCTGGCTATTGTAAATAGTGCTGCTATGAACATTGGGGTGCATGTATCTTTTGGCAGAAATAGAGGCACAGATGTAGAGAACAAACTTATGGATACCAAGGTGGGAAAAGAGGGTGTGGGATGAATTGGGAGATTGGGATTGAAATATACACACTATTGATATTATGTGTAAAATAGATAACTAATGAGAACCTACTTTACAGCACAGGGAACTCTACTCAGTGCTCTGCGGTGACCTAATTGGGAAGGAAATCCAAAAAGGATGGGATATATATACATATGACTGATCCACTTTGCTGTACAGCAGGAAATTATACAACACTGTAGAGCAACTATATTCCAATGAAAATTTAAAAAGAAAAAACAAAGAAGGAAGTGAGCAGCCCATGCCAACAGTGTATAACTCTCCCCGGTGACTTCCCTCTATTTGGGAGAAGAGAAGCCCTAGGGCAGGAGAGACTCTGCCTAACTTCGAGTTAGCATAGTCCTGGGGTGGCGAGCAGTACTCAGAGGTGTGGGATAGACTTATTATCATGCACAGATTATAAACTTTGTATTCCAACACGAGGACTCAGCCATCCACCCCTCCACCTAAGCTAGAAGGACTCTATTAATTACAATCAATATTCTGGACTCAGAGCACAAAAGCCAAACAGGATCATTTTGGCAGAAAAATTAATGTCAAGTTTCGCCAAGGGTGTAGCAAATAAGCTCCTCATAGCCTATTAGTGAAAGTGTCAATGGATGAAGAATTTTTGGAAGGCAAAAATCCCTCAAAAGTTTAAATATGCATATGCTATGACCTGCACTCCACAAACTAGAATTATAGCCTGCAAAAATATTAGAAGACATATGTAAAGACACAAATATGGGGATTCCCTCTGCAGCATTGTTTCTAATTTTAAAAAAATGGAAAGAAGCTACGGGTCTGTCAAGAAAAAAGTGGATAAATTCTTACAGTGCAGTAGTCCCCTGCACATTTAATCACGGGGAACTATATATGTACCCACAAGAACAAGTCTGTGCATACATGCATGTGTAGTATAGTTCTATTTATACTTTTAAACAATTATATATATATACAGACATGAAAAAAATATGCAAATACACCCACCAATCTGTAAACAATGATTGCTTTCAGGAAGTGAGACTTAAATGCAGGAAGTAGATTTCACTTCTTCTGTATACATATCTACAATTTTAAATTTGTTATAGTAAGCAGGTATTATTATACAAAATACATTTCAAACAGGTGAAAATGATTTCTTAAGAACTGTTTTTTTCTGGATGTGTTTCCTTACATAAGCTCATTTAGTTACACTGCTGCTGCTGCTAAGTTGCTTCAGTCATGTCCGACTCTGTGCAACCCCATAGACAGCGGCTATGGAGCACCAGGCTCCTATGTCCCCAGGATTCTCCAGGTAAGAACACTGGAGTGGGTTGCTATTTCCTTCTCCACTGCATGAAAGCAAAAAGTGAAAGTGAAGTCGCTCAGTCATGTCCGACCCTTCTCGACCCCACAGACTGTAGCCTCCCAGGCTCCTCCGTCCATGGGATTTTCGAGGCAAGAGTACTGGAGTGGGGTGCCTTCCTTACACATCTCAGTCTTAGTCATTAGACACAGTACAATATCCTTGAATTAAATTCAGGCTTTCTTTGATAATAGTGAGAGCTGCACAATAAAAAAGGTTGACCACCAAAGAATTGATGCCTTTGAACTGCGCTGGAGAAGACTCCTGAGAGTCCCTTGGACAGCAAAGAAATCAACCCAGAATATTCACTGGAAGGACTGATGATGAACCTGAAGCTCCGATACTTTGGCCACCTGATGTGAAGAGCTGACTCATTAAAAAAAGACCTAATGCTGGGAAAGATTGAAGGCAGGAGGAGAAGGGGATGACAGAGGATGAAATGGTTGGATGGCATCACCGACTCAATGGACATGAGTTTGAGCAGACTCTGGGAGATAGTGAAGGACAGGGAAGCCTGGTGTGCTTCAGTCCATGGGGTCTCAAAGAGTCAGATACGAATGAGCAACTGAACAACAAAAAAGCAGGAACCCCTTAAGATTAAATCCAGGTAATCTTGATTGGCTTCTTGGTGTCCAGAGGGTTTTTTTTTTTTCAATTTAGTATCTGGTCCTTGAAACTACATTCATAATCTTTTAGCCCCTGCCTTTCAATATTACCTCTAATTAAGAATGTGTTCACAAAAATCTAGGATATCTTTTTCATAAATTGCTGCTAAACAAGTCACCCCAATTCTGTATTTAATTTTTTGTAATGTAAAGGCAGATGTTTTCATTTAGTTAAGTTTCAGCTTGTAATTTTTATTACCTAGTAAGAGTCTGTTACATAATTTCTGTCTTCAACATAATTTGGGATCTTGCTTTTTATTGTACTAGATACTCCTCTAAATGTTATATGATCTAAAAGTTTAATTACTATGGAGGTTACAAAATTTATAGCCATATCTTTTAGAGACTACTCTTTTTAGCTGAGAATGACCAAAACCTATGTAAACTCAAGCACAAAGGAATCTATCACACGGAGATGGAGGTGTCTTATTGACCACGAGACAGGAAGAGACACAAGGCAGAAACTGAGAAACTGTCAAGCCAGAGCAACACTCCCTCCCTCCCCTCTGTCTTTTTCAATCTCTCCACACCCTCCCCTCACTCTCCCCACACTCCCCTCACCCTCTACCCTCATCCTTCCCACTGGCCCTTACTGAGTGCAAACAGAACCAGAACAGACCCATAGAGAGTAGGCCAGGGTGAAAGGACCTGCTACTCTCTGCCAGTTAAAGTCTTTTAAATATTTTTTTAATTAATTAATTAATTTGGCTGTGCCAGGTCTTAGTTGCAGCACTCAGGATCTTCAGTCTTCATTGCAGCACGTGGAATCTTTAGTTGTAGCATGCGAACTCTTAGTTGTGGCATGTGGAATCTAGTTCCTCTACCAAAAATCAAACCCAGGTCCCCTGCATTGGGAGTGTGGCATCTTAGCCACTGGACCACCAGAAAAGTCCCTGAAACTCTTTACCTGGGCTTTGCATCCAGGCCTCAGGCCCCTTCTAGAGTAATGGTTCCATTTATGTCCTCTGGCTTCCCCTTAAGTCCACCCCCACTGACCCTGAAAGACACTACAGATGTTAAAAGTCAGCACCTTCCTTCTGGCCCCAGACTAAGGCCCAACTTCTGTTTCCAGGAGGCAGCAGTTTGGGTTATATGTTCATCCTGCTTCAATCAAAGGGAACAGATTCAGGTAGAACAAACATGGCTTCCTAGAGCCATCCTCTGTGGCCAGGTGCAATTCTCAGAGACAGAGGTGTAATGTTGACAACCACCTGATGAGTAAACACTCCAGCTTTGTTTAACAGAAATATCAATGGTCACCAAATCCAAGCCTAAGCTCAGGTCCCCCCCAGGTTCAAAGTAGGGGGATGGATTTGAAGGTGAAGAATGGACTACAATTTTAGTGGTTCAGTACATTGGCTTTGGAATCAAGTTGTGGCTCAGATAGTAAAGAATCTGCCTGCAATGCGGGAGACCTGGGTTGGGAAGATCCCCTTGAGAAGGGAAAGGCTAGCCACTCCAGTATTCTGGCCTGGAGAATTCCATGGACTATAATCCATGGGGTCACAAAGAGTCAGACACGACTGGGTGACCTTCACTTTCACTAAGTATTAAAATATATTCTGATTCTGCCATGAACTAGGTATTTTAATCTTGGGCAAACTACTCAATCTCTTTTGGCCTCAGTTTCCTAGTCTCATTGACTAGTTGCAGACATTAAATGAGATTATATAGCAGGCTTCCTAGCTCTTAGCAAGCATCTAACAAAAGCCAACTATCATTGTTAATATTACATCATCATCTGGCCAATGGGCACACAGGAAGATGCTCAACATCACTAATTATTAGAGAGACACTAAGCAAAATGACAATGAGATATCACCTCACACTGGTTATAATAGCCACCACTAAAAATTCTACAAATAAATGCTGGAGAGGATATAGAGAAAAGAGAACCTTCTGACACTGTTGATGGGAATATAAATTGGTGTAGCCACTATGGAAAACAATATGGAAGTTCCTCAAAAAACTAAAATTAAAGTTGCCATATGATCCAGCAATCCCACTCCTGGGCTCATATCTGGAGAAAACTGTAATTCAGAAAGATATATGCACCCCTATGTTCATAGCAGTACTATTCACAATAACTAAGAAGTAGAAACAACCTAAATGTCCATCAATAGATGAATGGATAAAGAAGATGTGGTATACATACAGTTGAACACTACTCAGCCATAAAAAAGCATGAAATAATGCTATCTGCAGCAACACAGGAAGACTTACAGATTACCATACGAAGTGAAGTAAATCAGAAAGAGAAAGACAAATACCATACGATATCAATTATATGTTTAATCTAAAATATGACACAAATGAATTTATCTATAAAACAGACTCATAGATATGGAGAACAAACTTGCAGTTGTCAATGGAAAGGGGAGGTGGGGGAGGAATGGATTAATTGGGATTAGCAGATGCAAACCATTCTATATAGAACAGATAAATAACAAGGTCCTACTGCATAGCACAGGGAACTATATTCAGTACCCCGTGATAAGCTACAAGGGAAAAGAATATGAAGCAGAATATATGTATAACTGAATTGCTTTGCTGTGCAGTAGAAATCAACTATACTTCAATAAAATAAAATTTTAAAATATTACATCACCATCACTATTGGTATGAAGAAATCTGTAACTGTGAAATGAAAGCCAATGGGTTTGACATAATACACCTATTGTGTATGTGTGTGTATATATATATATATATAGGATAAAATACAAGATATATAGGATATATAGAGAACAATAGGATATTTAGGATAATGAAAATATAACCTCTCTCTAGTCAGGTATCTCTAGTGTTAGACGCTGCTTGTTACCACATCCTTGCAAGCACTTGCAGGTTTCTACAAGGAGATGCATAAAACACACAGCTCTCTAGAAATGTCAGCCTTGTCATGTACTGGCATGAGGCAAGAACGCTCTGGAAGAACAGCCCTTTTGTTTAAAATAGAAACTTTGAAGGATGCCAAATTAACACATGACAAATTACTGAATAGCCAGTTCTTCTGGAGAGGGGAGGGGAAAAAAAACCTCTTCATTTCTGAAATGAAAAGGGGAACTGCTGGTACCAAAAATCACGTTTCCTTTTCAGTATCATCCTCCAGCCACGCTTGGCGCTAACCGAGTAGGCGATTTCACTTCATCACCACTTCACAAAAGACTTCCAAATCCACTGCAGCAGGCACGGCAAAATAAAGATGTTAAATACATCCTGGCTGGGAGGGGACTGAAGCGCTAGGCTCCATCAAAGGTTTGCAATAATAGGATTCATAAAAAAAAAAAGAAAAGACAGATGGGATTAGAAAATGTTGCAGTGAAGACTCTGGAACGAAATGAGATCATAGCACCAGCCTGTCTTTTGTGAACCGGCACAATGATCCCTGAGCCAGATCGGATTAGGAGACCTCGCGACTAGGGGTTCAGAGAGAGGCCTCCCATCCCCGGACACTTTTGGGGAGAGAAGGCTGAAACGATGCATCAGATTTACAGCTGCAGTGATGAAAATATAGAAGTTTTCACCACCGTGATTCCTTCCAAGGGTGAGTAAAATTGCCCTTGACTGTTTTCTTAACGTGGCTGTTTCGGTCAGAGGGTAAAAGACAGTCACGTGCTGTTTTACTACGTTTACCCTCAGGCCTCTGAGGTCGGATGGCCTCTGTTGTGATGGTGTTTGTGGTTGTTTCTGAAAAGGGGAGGGGGCATGGATGAACATCAGTCATTGAGAAACAATCCATCAAGGGGGAAAGGAGGGCAGTTAAACACTGAATCCGATACTGGAAAACCCAATATGCTGAGTAAAACTGACAGCGATCCATTGTGTTAGGCAACAGGGACGAAAACAAAATTCCCAGGGCAGCTGGAGAGAGACTCTTCTCCAGGGAACAAGAGGGCTCCCAAACGAGAAGCAGCTGGCTCTAAAGTATGATTTCTCACTGTGCCGTGAAATGGGAGGAGGGAGCCTGCTGGCAGTGGTCCGATGAAGTGGTCCAAGAATGCCCTGACCCAGGCTGGCCTCCGCACAGACCCCAGGGCCGCGCTTCTAAACTTAACCTGGAACTGGCACTGCCAGAGGGTGTGACTTTGTAAAAGCCCTGCTGCTCGGAGGGGAACGGTGTCCAGTCTCAGGCAGGGTTCTGTGGCCCTGGATGTTTCCCTCACCCCACCTGCAGGACTCGGCTCTCTGTCCTGCTGCCCCTGAGCTCTCCCTGCAGCCCCTGAGCTCTCCCTGCAGCCCCTGTCTTGCTGGGTGAGCCCGGGACTCCAGCTTAGCCCCGGGTCCCCGACTTAGCGCCGGGTCTCTGTCAGACTGAATGAAAAGGGCAGAATGTCTGCTGGTGCAGTGACCCCTCTGTTCAAACAACTCCTTTTTTCTTCCCATGTCAGGCATCAACAGGGCCACTGCTGGGAGGCAGGGAGGGACCCAGCCTGGCCACAGAGAGACAGCCAGCAGAACATAAATTCAGCTTTAGACATTTATTGCCAGTTAGAGGGGGAAGAAAAAGAACTGGGGAGTCTGCCCACGTGCTGAAGTTGGGACTCTCTGGAGATTTTGGAAGGTGCCTGAAAAGTCAAAGGCGACCCTCTGACCCAGCAGTTCCAGTCCTGTAAATAAATACACATAGATGCTCACAGGGCAAAACTGAAAACAGCCTACATGTTCTTGAAGAGGGGAAGGGGTTAAAGGTGGTGTCATCAGACTCTGGAAGACCCCACAGCAGTCAACAGGGATGAAATGGGTCTATGTGTGTGCACACAGGTCCACACTTGACCTCTCTGGACCTGAGTTTCCAATCTCGTACAAAAGGAAAAACTAGAACTCATCTTCCAAGGTTATTATGGGGGAAAATTGAGATATAGACAAAACGTATAAAGCATCTAGAAT